>NC_137915.1:23661114-23679635 GCF_963457725.1 Sprattus sprattus | reverse complement strand
ACACAGAATGATTAATTCTTTGTTTGTGAGGTGTTTTTCATTTCATTTTTATGTATTTGTTGTTATAGGTTGCTGAAACATTGGGGAACCGGCATAGAAATCACAGGCTTACATAAGTCTTGCAAGTTCTTACATTTTTTATTGCGTTTTTTTCTCGCCTCTCTTCTCACCCTCTGTGTGTGTGCGTGAGTGTGTGTGTGTGTGTGATTGTGTGTGTGTTTGTGTCTCCTCTATGCAGGATTAGACACAGTAGGTTTACTTGATGATTTGTGTATGAGGAAGCAAAACAGGAGAGGGTAAGTTAAGGTTGGCTAAAACAAAACACTGTGGCAGAAAATCACTCCTAGACCTTGAAGTATAGGTTGCAAAAAGAAAGAAAAAGAGTGTGGAGTGGAGTGTGGTCCACTATCACTGAACGGGTGAATAGGTTGAGAATGTAAGTCCTTAAACTGTTTTAGAGAAGGAAAGGCAAGAATAAACCTTACTTTCTCTGTTATGGACTTCATGAAAGGTAGCGTAGTAGATGCTAATTTCCTCTTATACTAAAGATACTGCAAATCAGATGATCCTCAGTTATCCTCACTTTTGATTACCTATACTACTACAGTTGTTGGCTATGACTATGTCTGAGTATTAGTGAGTGTGTGAGCTTTTAAGGTTTGTGAGAGAGAAATAAGCGGAGATGGGAAGACTATAGGACAGATGGAAGAATATTCGTGATGGTGAGATTTTCTTTTCGTCACCTCTTCCCTTCACTGGGAGGTCACGCTTCATCCTCGCATGGAGCCAGAGGCAAACAGCATCTCCGCACTTAACACACCTATGGACACACACACACACTCAAACACAAACACAAACACACACACTTAAACACACGTACATGGACACACACACACTTAAACACACATACATGGACACACACACTTAAACACACACACATGGACACACACTAAGATCTAAGGCACCTGTCTGCTTTTGAACCCAATCACACAAACAGCACACCAAAATAGCCAGGCAAGGACAAAGAACTCTTTTGTGCTTGTGAGTAAGTGTTTGTGTGTGTGTGGGTGTGTGTGGGTGTGTGTGTGTGTGTGTGTCCATGTGCGTGTATGTGGTTTTGCCTGTGATTGGCATGTCTCTTGCTCTCTCCTCCACCGTGTGTGAGTCGAGTTACTCAAGGGCATCTCCACTTCCACACCCTCACCCACACACACACGGATCCTCGCCATGGCGACAGTCATCAGTTTGACACAGACAGGGGTGGCCCGTGACGAGGCCTGATCTGTCAGGTTAATTGATCCAGAGCACGCCAGAGTGACACACACGTCACTCACACACACTCCACAACACTGGCCAAAGCTAAACACTCCTTAACAGTCAGGCAGAAGCACTCTCCAAGAGTCAGACATAAAGTTCAGTTTCACACTGGTTGGCACATATGCACACACACACACACACACACACACACACACACACACACACACACACACACACACACATATATACATTGGAAACTACCTCTACATCCTCTAGTGACCACTGTAGTGCTTGTGCCAGCAGAGGTGCCAGGGTGAGAAAAAGAGAAAGAGAGAGAGAGAGAGGGGAAAACAGAGGAGTCACACTTGACATGATGCTAGAGAGAGCAGAGGGGTCAGTCATGGCTCACCACCCTGATCTCCATATCTGCTCCACACAGCCCATGTCTCTGGAGTGGACTGCTTTATCTCTCTGTTTGTGTTTGTGTTTGTGTTTGCCTGTGTGTGTGTGTGTGTGTGTGTGTGTGTGTGCGCGTGCGTGTGAGTGTGAGTGTGTTTGTGTGTGTGGGTCTGTGTGTGTGGGTCTGTGTGTGCGTGGGTGTGTGTGTGTGTGTGTATTGTCAGGTCTTTGGGATAACCCTGCTCTCCCGCCTGTCTACTGTCACTGTCTTTGTCCCAAGAGGTGGAGACAGACACCACAATCTGTCGGCCAAGATGAACCCATACACCCATTTCACAAAGGAATGTTCAGTTTGATCCCCTCTCATAAGGCGCCCTACAGTGTTCCTCTCAGAGCCTTCGCAAGCTGTGAGGACAGAATGAAGAGCCTGCCACAGCTGAGTTCTCCACCACCACCCTGCTTCTCCAAACGACTCTGCTCATCGACTCTACCTCTCCCCCACAATCAACCTCCTGGGGTCCACCACCTCCTCCTCGACAGCACCTCCCACCTAATCTGCCACCTGTCTCTCATCCAGTCTGCAGTTGGTTGACAGTTGGTTGGTTGACAGTTGGTTGGCTTCCACCACTATCCTTAGAATCCCAAACCCTGCTTCATCATTTTCCTAGCAAATGTGCTAATATGCTATCACTCACTGCGTGTAAGTTATTTCATGGGAGTTTGACCCATTCTCGATCACTTCTTACCCAGTGAGACATTAGCTCCTCAGCCCCATCCTGCATCCTCCTTTCCATCTTCATCTTTGTTATTGGTAAGCAGCTCTGCATTCAAATGCTACAAATGCAAGCCAATTGCTTACAAATCACTCATTTTACATACTACACCTGTCGTCTATCTCATTTAGAAAGCTGGTGGTGATTCTGTCAGCTTGCCCAACATCATTTTGTGTATATTTGTGTGTGTATGTGTGTGCATCTGTGTGTGTGTGTGTGTGTATGTGTGTGCATCTGTGTGTGTGTGTGTGTGTGTGTGTGTGTCTGTGTGTGTGTCTGTGTGTGTGTGTGTGTGTGTGTGTCTGTGTGTGTGTGTGTGTGTGTGTGTGTCTGTGTGTGTCAGATTTCCTGCTCATTGTTTAATTGTTCTTGGATGCTGGAGTATCTCTGCTCCCACCTGGCCTCTCTGAATGGGCTGGAGGGGAGAGGCACCTGGGAGGACCAGGAGCATGACGGCACAAACAAAATAATAATAGCAGAAACAGAAAAATCCACATGCCTTTAATATGGATCTCCTCTGTTGCCGTAGCAGAGCTGAATTATTCATGGAGGCTATTGACTCACAGCCAGATGGGGGGGCAAGTGATAGAGAGCAGAAGAGAGAGTGGGGAGAGAGAGGGGGGAGAGAGAGAGAGAGAGAGAGAGGGAGGGATGGAGCAAGACAATCCTGTTTGGACTGAAACAGCAGCAGGAGGGCCGGTGTTCTTGGAGCTGGTGATAAGGATGTCACTGGGGGCCCTTAAGCTGGTCTGGATGCATTTGCCGTTGTCACTTTCCTCCTCGTCTGTTTGTACGGCGGCTGGGTCAACAGCTGATTGCTGTCTGTTGTGTTTGTGCCGTTTGTTGGGTGCTTCTGTTTTTTGTTGTTTCTTTCGGAGAAGAGGTCTAGGAGATTAGTTTTCTGGTCCTCTGCTAAATGCATCCATCATACATGTGATCGTATCTCACTCTTTTGTCTTGATGTTTTCTTCCCTCACTGACATAGCTTCCCTGTTGCGGATGAAAACACACAGTCTCAGCAGGCGAAAGGGAAATAAATAAGATACACGCAGGGAATTGACAAGTCCTTTTCTTGGTCCTGAAGCTGGCTCAACATCTCTATAGTTTCCATCCTTTACAGTTTTGCTCTCTCTCTCTCTCTCTGTCTCTCTCTTTCTCACTCTCTCACTCTCTTTCTCTTTTATCAGAATCAGAATAAGAATCTGTATTTTGTCCAAGTAAGTTTGCACAAACACGGAATTTGACTCTGGGCTAAGAGGCTGGCAGTGTACTTACACAACATGTACACAACACAACACAACAGCTCAACTGTCTAAGAAATATATACAGGGAGGAGTGGCTATATACAGGAGCTGTGACCTGTAAACACAAAAAAAATGTATTTCTACTTCTTATTCTGTTTCTTTACAACATTTGTTATCATTTCCCTCCATTCTTAATGGGTCTACATTGACATGGAGGATTGAGACACATGAGTTAAGTAGGATTGTCAAACATGAGTTAAGTAAGAAATATACGGTGTATTGGCAGGGCCAAATATTACCGGGAGGGAAAAGATCTATATAGGTATAGAAATATAGATATAGAAACACTATCAGAGAACATACAAGAAGTAGCTGCAAGGAGACAAGACTCTAAGTTTGATTAAGTGTAGGCAGGGAATGACGACAAGTGTCGTGAACACGAGTGAAGAATCACTAGCTCTCTTCTAAAGGCTACCCCCCATATACCCGCTCTTTCAGGTTTGTGAACTGTGACACAACTGATGACATTTCGGTGCCGGCCTATCCACAATGTCATGCTGTCAGCACGGAGAATCAATGCTGCCACTTCCTATAGAATCAAACCATTTCCCCCCGCGACTGCAGATGCATATTAATGCACTGGCGCACGCCAGACTCTTGTCAAGATGAATATTGGCCTGCTGTCTCCAAGACAGCCAGATGAAGAAATAGACAGAGAGAAAGGGAATGAGCACGTGTGCGAGAAAGAGAGAGATGGAGAAGGAGGAGCAGTAGAGGGAGAGAGAGAAGATGGGGAAATAAAGAACTGGAGCGCTACTTGAGAAAATGAGGCAGCTATCGGGAAAAAAACAAGTGTCTTTTTTTTTGTTTTTCACCATCCGTTTCTGCTGTTTATCAGTTGTGAGTGTGTGGATGTGTCTGACTATGCGTGTGTGTGTGTGTGTGTGTTCATGAGTGTGAGTGTTGCACTTGTGCTTGTCTGAGTGAATATGTGAGTGTCTGCACATTTCTACCGTGTGTTTGTGTGTGTCTATGTGTGTGTGTGCATGAATGTGTGTGTGTGTGCGCCTGTCTCTGAGTTGACATATGAGTGCACATTCCTACTGTGTGTTTGAGTGTTTTAATCTGTATGTGTCTGTCTCTGTGTGGATGTGTGTGTGTGTGTGTGTGTGTGTCTGTGTGTGTGTGTGTGTGTGTGTGTGTGTGTGTGTGTGTGCGTGTGTGTGTTTGTTGGGCTACAGTGGTCTAGGAGATTGCAAAGTTGGGAGCTGTGAGACCTTTGTGGCCTTCAAAAGCACATTTTGACAGGAGGCGCTTGACGAGGTGAGGGGGTCGCACAGGTCACTCGGACGGGATCAATACTGCTCCATCACCCCAGCTTCCCCAGGTTTCGTCTGCACAAAGACAAACACTTCACCGACACAAATCCCCCCGCCGAAGTAAATACAAAAAGCGGTTCCCCCCTTTCCCCTGCACCAGTGTCTTTAAAACTGAAACCCTGACAGCTCTGGGGGCCTCCATAGGTACTTCCACAGCAAGTGTTCACTCAAGCATTATGGCAGCAGCTAGCCGACAATGCTACCTCCACTAGTTGGCTATTACCGATCAGCTTAAAATGCTTGACGCCGCAGCTTAGTCATATTTGTTGAGAGATGCTAGTGTGTTTCCAGGCAAATGGCTTCATGGAACTTTCCCCTCGCTCGCAGGAAGGGAATTACTGTTTACTTAAAATGTCTCCGCTGTCAGGTGACGTCGTTCCTGCCTCTGTCTGAATGCAAATTGCTAACTGGATTTGCTTTGCAGCCACTGATGGAGTGTGGGCTGCTGCACAAGTGATAGTGTGGCTACTTGACTATACATTTATAATGACTTTATAATCACCTCTTGGTGGAGTGCAGTCGTGACAGGATATCCTTAGGGTATACACATTAGGCTAATATTCTTTGGCTGACAGTTATTACCAGGAATAATGTTTGCAGTTCCATACAACAGGATGGGTGTGTGTGTGTGTGCGTGTGTGTGTGTGTGTGTGTCTGTGTGTGTGTGTGTGTGTGTGTGTATGTGTGTGTGTGTGTCTCTCTGTATGTGTGTGTGGGTATGTGTGTGTTTAAGGATGAAATATCTGGCAGAGTTGGAGTTAAAAAGGTGAAATAACATGACAGCAGGGAGCATTATCAATGCACTGAATAAATAAATGGAGTGATGAGTATCGAGATGATAAATGGAGGAATAATACCAAATAGAGAAATGAAGGGTGTGAAGGGTGGGGGGTGGCGGAGGTAAAGATCACCTCCAACTGAGACGAGCCTCGGAAATGCCTCCACCCACCTGGAGCCAACCACATCCCACTGGATTCAGGGAAATCTCTGCTTGATGCCCCTAAGCAAGAGACAGAATAAAATAAAGAGTGAAGGCATAGAGAGAGGGAGAGAGAGATAGAGAGAGAGACAGAGAGAGAGAGAGGAGGCAGGTCAAGGATTCAAATAGCTTTGAATCATCCGGAGAGGCGATTGAAAAAAAGGCAAAAGAAAAAGACTTTTGCCAGAGGTGAGCTCTATGTCTCTGGCATCTCCGATCGCACCGGGGAGGACGGGCTGTGGGTCCTCAGAGAACAGCAGCACAACACACCTGCCATGTTTCTCACAGCCCTGACATGACATCCACCAGACATTAGCATGAAATTAGCATGACATTTGCATCTCGGACGTGAACAGGCCTCTTCCCCCACCTGGAGTGAGTCTGTCAGTGTACTGTATCACTTCATGGGCGCCCTCCGCCAGCTATCTGCGATCATGCTACATTTAAATGCTATGGCCTCTGACCCTCTCACTGGTATGAGTGGGCCGGCTCCCTTACATAGAGGCTGTCTCCCTGCTAGTGATCTTTAATGTTCTGTACAGCCTGTCAGATGACACATATATCCCCATGTATCCCTTCCTCCCACACATACAGTTTCAATATGTCTTCTCATCTTTCTCAATGTGTCTGACATTATACTTAAGATGTTACTTAATAAAACTGAATTAATTTAGAATTATATAGATATAAACATATACAATTTTTACTTCAAGCAGGAAAATGGTGTAGGACATCCACACTATAGATGAGGGAACCATGAGTGAAGAACAGAAGTATCCCAGATGCCAAAGCCAAATTCTGGGTAGTGCATTTGACTCATCTCTTAAGAGAATCTCATAAAATAGCATTCCAGCTCACAGTGATCCGGGGAATAGCTTAAGATACTCGTTTTAAACACATTTAATCTCTGTCAAAGTCAGGGTTTCTGTATTCTCTTTGTTAGGGAAACCCAAAGCCTAGATGAAGTGGCTGTGTTTGAAGTCCTCCCTACAGTATGTGCCCTCTCTCTGCTCCCTCTTGATGCACTGATTCTCTTCTGCACTTAATGCCGAAGACAGAAGTTCAGCCACACACTGAACTGGACCCTATCATCATCGTCAACAGAATGAATGTCTAGCTTCCTTTTCTTGTTCTGTCTCTCACTTTCCTTTTTCTCCCATTCTCACACATACAGACCTTTTTATTACATACTTTATCATGATGGAATGGTTGCCATGGTAAAGGAGAGTGATCTGTGTGTTCTTTCCCTTTGAATGGCAACAATGTATTGCCTTAGGAAGGATGTGTTTGGAGCCATGATAGAGGTCAAAAGACATCCTTGCAATATGTAACAATGACATGTGTCCTCTGTCTCTTTCAGTTTCGATCAACCTTTACTGGCTAAGCAAACCACTAAATCAATGAACGATTAAATCAGTCCATACATACACCTTATGGCAAAGACCTATGGATATACTTGGTGTATAAGAAGAGGGAAAAAAGGTCACATCGGTAATTTCAAAGGATTGTTTTGATGTTGGAAAAGGTTAGGGGAAGGTTACATAGAACCATTTCCAAATAGTAGTTGGTGAATGTGTGTGTGTGTGTGTGTGTGCACGTGTGTGTGTGCTTGTGTGTGTGTCTATTAGGGATGCACCGATACCACTTTTTTACAAACCGATACAAGTACGAGTATTTTTATTTGTGTACTTGCCGATACCGAGTACCGATACCGATACTTCCAAGATTTGGTTTCCATGAAAGATTTTATTTTATCCTCTGCAGCAGGGGTCTTCAACAGGGGGTCCGCGGAGGTACTGCAGGGGGGTCGCGAAATCTTTGGTTGATAAGACAATTTTTTTTATATTTCTAAAAAAAAAAATTCAACCAAATTTTTTTTCCACAAATTTAAATGTCTTCCGAATCAGAATTGTATTTATTCCCTTTACATTAACATAAATCCAACATATTGTAGCGAACGTATAAATTCATCGAGAAGACGTTATCTTTCAGTCCAATCGACACATTCAGCTACCCACAGGAGCTCTCTCAAGCTGGGCACCGGTTCACTCACAGCACCTTTCATGCAAACACGACAGCACAGGCACTAGCCAATCAGATCGTGTTTCTGCTCAAGTCTAAAAAGCGCGAAGATCAAAAATAAAAGATGGCGGACCAAACTCCATAGCTGGTCTTATTTGTACCTATAAATTGTTAGTTTGAATTTTTTTTGCTTAGATTTAAAAAATAAATAAAGAGAAATAGTCACTGTACAAAGTCAAAAAACGTTAATTGTAACTGAAAAACTAGAAGGCGTTTTGTGAACGAACTGCGAGAGTGTGCTTGCTCTGTTGCGGCCATGACAGAGAGAACAAGTGCCTATGAATTAACATGTATTTACATCTACTCAATCAGTGTAGTGGGGCCTTCTTCCAATATATTTTAGCAAGCAACCAAGCTCAACCATTATATTTTAGCTCCACTGACGTTTAGACATGAGGGTATCTTTGTTGTTCTGTTTTTGTTTGTTTGTTTGCTTGTTTATTGTGAAAGGGTCTAGTGTGTTACATTTGGTCAATAGTTCCAGAGTTTCGCTATACTGACTTACTGAGCTAAGTGAATTGTTGAAATTGTTATCTTGGTAAAAGGAAACATCTCTGCAACAATATTGGAATGAATGCGTTTACATAGCCAGCTTTACTTAAAGTTTATTGTAAGATAGGCCTATATGTTAGACTTAATGCAGTTAGGGCCCTATCTTGCCGATCAGAAACGCAAGTAGGACGGCGCCAAGCGCAAGTAGCTGTGTGGGCGGCTTTATGGCGCAGTTGCTATTTTAACGGCGGAAAAAACACACTTGCGTCCAGCGCAAGTGTCAAAAGGGTTGGTCCAAAGGAGGTTACTCAGCCATAGGTGTGGTTTGGGCGTAATATGCAATAAACCAATCGGAGCGTCATTTCACATTCCCTTTAAGAGCGAGAAGCGCATAGTCCATAGCGGCTTGTTATTTTGATGGCGGAATTACCTGGTGGAAGACCGGAGAAGTTCACAGCCGAGGAGACCGACGTGAGATTTACACCAATTTTTTGGCAAGCCATATATAATTACAAGGAAAATAAAGTATTTACCACTTGAGGAAATCATTGTGAAATCCATATCCAAGATATTTTAAAAATAAGCATACATGTAGCCTACACATTGACCCAAATGATTCAGGTTAATTGAAGCTGCGTGACATTTGATTTATTGTATGGCTTTGTAAAAAGCCGGAAGATAGATATATATGAGGATGCGAGAAACCCTCCAAAAGTAAGTGTAGCGCCTCTCTAGCTTGGTGGAGCTTTTATGAGAGGTGGCTAACCTGAATTCTTAAAATAATCTAAGTGTGCCTTCTTATTTATGTAAAACTATGCCAAATGAATACACCCAACTGTTTTAAAAAACGAACTATTTACTTATTAAAGCAATGCACTAATTCAGCAATCATTACAATACACAGCACAGTCACATTAACATTACATATTATGACACGGAAAAACACAACCCTAAACTAGCCGGCAATACTAAATAACCTAATACCTTTACAGTTCAAACGGTGCAGATCTGACCGTAGCTTGGGTACGTTGTAGCCAAAATGGCTGCTTCGCCATGAGGGCACAAAATAAAGGTGAGATGGTACCTCGGCTGACGATGTTGAAGCCACTCGCACCGCGGCCGAAAGGCGGTAGCAGGTGAAGGAGAGACGGGCCAGAAGATCCTCGTGGATGACAAGATTCGAAGACTTGGAGAGGGCTGATGCAGATAACAGTCTTTACCTCCCACAGGCGTTACCACTGATGTTAGCAGGTCGCTAGCTTTGTAGCAAAGTCTGTGCTAAATTACTAACCACTTGGTTGGCAGCTAAACTACTTTTCCTCCCGATGAGTTATCCACTCACCAACGAAATATCACACCATTAGTAATGCAGAAAGAGTCCTGGTGGAACACTTACACTAATAGTGATGTATATACTTTTACTTTACTTTAACTGTACAGCTTCAACTCTGGTTTGTCAACCTCCTCGCTCGCCACTAAATCTCCACACTTTTAACTCTCCTCACGTCAATTCCCTTCACTCACTTCCCTGTCCTTTGACCTCAAACATCATTGGCTCAGTCATCCAACATTAAAGTAATAAAATACATTCACCAAACATTTGTACAGGTACATTTTAAACATTAAAACACATTCATTATAAAACGAATAATTAACATTTTAATCAATTAACTTTTTTAACCTTAAATGCTATTTATATTATAATGAACTTATTCATTCTAACTTATATTTATTTAGTAATGAATGAAATTCAACAGGGTTACATAAGCAAAGTCAAGCAAGCATGTCAAGATATTGCCGTGATTGTTTCTGCAACGGGGCACCCGAAAACGTTGCCGAAAACGCTATAATGACGTCCGGAGACGTGGGACATCCAAGCTGGAAGGTAACACACGTTCTCGTGCCTTCACGGGAGGTGGATCTGCCTCGACCCAGGATCTGACGGCAGCAGAGGACATCGCCACGTCTACCCTCACGCCTGAGAGCGTGCAGGGATTTGGGGGCATGGAAATCGGCACCCAAGCCAGTGCACCAGCTGACCAAACCCAAGGTACATAAATAAAGTCCACATACACAGAGATGAGTTTACAAGATTTATAATAATACTGGCATTAAATAAATGCAACAAAGCCATACAATAAATCAAATGTCACGCAGCTTCAATTAACCTGAATCATTTGGGTCAATTGTGTACGCTAGATGTATGCCTAGTTTTTAAATGTCTTGGATACGGATATCACAATGATTTCCTCATGTGGTAAATACTTTATTTTCCTTGTAATTATATGGCTTGCCAAACAATTGGTGTAAATCTCTCGTGAAGACGACAGAAGTAAAGTGTAGCCTACAGGTCCTATACTGTGCGGGCAAGCACATGCGCCCTTAAAATAGCGTTCTGAATACGCGTTACAGACTTTAGACATTGCGCCTCACATTAGACCAGCTTTTTTTTGGTCAATGGCGCACGGCGTTTTTTTTGAAACTGCAAAATACCACTTGCGCCAGAGAAACGCCTTCTCTGTTCCGCCCCCGCCCATGTCGACGCAAGTTCATTTCGAAGCGCGCCTCTGGAGGGAAAATCGCGCTGTGCGCCGGGTGCAAGATAGGAATGATACATGCGTCGGTGACAATGTCAATTGCGCTGGGTGCAAGATAGGGCCCTTAGAGTTAGACTGTAGGTCTAGTATCTAACGTAAGCAACACTTTTACTGTATAGCTAGAGAGCACGTGTATCACATTGGTTTATAGTCTGTCAAATAAGTTGGTTATTGGTGTTCGATGGCATAAAAAGTTAGTCTTCTCTTATAAGCCTAGTTAGTACATCTGATTAGAGCTAGCAACCATGAATCGCAGATTAAAGGTGCATTAAGGATTAATAGCTATACGCTAAAGGTATGCTAGCAGCTAAAACTAACGAAATCTCTTGAAATGTGCCGACTTTGACATTATGACGAACTAATTACTCAACGACTGTCCTTACACAGTCAAACATCAATCATGTGCAACACAAGACTAAGCAAGACGGCAAATAAGCTACTTACTAGATCGGCAGAAGGTAATCAAAGTCAGGTCGGCGGGCATCGGCAGGCAAAACTACAGAAGGCAGTTATATGCCTATCGACCCTGCTATGCCATTGGCACGTACGCAATTCTCCATATCAAAAGTCATTGTAGCGCCCCAATTATTTTTAAGCTGTTATTTTAAGGTTAAACTGCTTATCCTAACCCTAATCCTGAAGCATAATTGTTGCATATTGTGCCTTTAAGGGGTCCCCTATCTTAGTGGTCATTTTGGCAGCTATTTTAGTCACATTTAGTCATAGTTATCCTTCTTAGTTTCAGTCTAGTTTTCGAAAACTGAGCACACTACAACAGCTACGCTGTGTCCAGGTACATCCTCAAACGTTTTTCAGTTAACACTCTAAGGTCCAAGGCCTTTTAGACTTTTCTAAGTTGTCTGACATGCCTTGATGTTTTTGTACATTTTGCTTAACTAAAAACATTGATGCACAAATGGAATATATGATTCTATTCTAGAAGACCTCAGCAATAATATTAGAAAAGCGTTCAATGTTTCCGTGGTTGTTCTTTTTATGTCTCTAAAGCGAAAACTCAAAAATAAAAATATCCTGGACGAGGGATATAGACCTTTTAGTGTTAACCTAATGATTCAAGGTCTCTCATGAATCATTACTCCCAGGACACGGGTTAATGTTAACTCACGCTATCGGCCACGCTTAATCCTCTCCAACCACATTAGCAACAAAATAAACTGGTGAGCTAACAAGTTAACCATTCTTTCAGTATAAGCTACTTTTGCATAGCCCCGTACAGCTAGGATAGCTCACGTTACCGTAGTAGGAATACAAGCCTTAGCTCACTATATTAACACAACTAAATTCATGAATTACTTCACAGGTTTACTTCACAACTTGAATTAAGGAAAATGATCCCCCATTACGGCTAGCTGAAACTGCCAGTGGATATTCCCGTTACGTAGTGTTAGTTAGCCTTTAGCCCCGTACTCAGATATTACAGCTGCTTAACACAGCTAGGATAGCACTGCTTAACACAGCTAGGATAGCTAACATTACGGTAGTGGGAATACAAGTTTTTCAAATTCGCACGTACCTATTTATGCGAATGAAATACTCGCACTTTAGAGCCCTGGTATGGAAGGTGTCTCTTAATATTCCTAGTTATACAGTTGAATGGAGAGGAACAGAGAGAATAGGTTCCTTGGCGCAGGTGTCAGTGAAGCACAGGTGCAAGCCAGTTTAATGAGCCTATTATGATGTCATAATGCCCCACAGTTCTGCCATGCAAGTCTATGGGGGAAAAAGGGGATGAAAAAAGAGGAATAAAAAAGGAGTGACAAGGAGTACCACCACGAAAAGATATAGCAGGTTGCACCGGATCAGGCCGGACGTTTCGGTGTTTGAACGGCGTCTCTATCTCAATCGGGCGAGGCGTAGTTAGCTGCAAGAAAAACGGGGAGAATAAATAAAGAAAACTTATGAAGAACAATACTGTGCTTCCCTTCGGGCAAGCACACTAATAAGTCTGAGAGGATTTGCGAGCTGTATGAGCCCCCTAGCTAATGTTAGCATGCTACTACCTACAATCTTAACAACTTGCTAGCGGTGTGATTGGTTTGTTGACCTGTCAATCTCACTATAACATCTATGTTGTCAACACAACTCCATGCGCCAGACTCCTCCTCCGTTGGATCGTGTCAGTCAGGAGTTATTGAAAAGAAGATACATTTCACTAATGTGGATGTGTGCCATCGACAGATGCTTGAGGATTCACTGTCCCTTTTTATATGTATGATGAAATAAAACCATATACTGTATCTGTGAATTATTTTAATAAGTTGTTATTAATTGTTAGCTCAGAGTTGTTTGCAAGATTTATGTTTATTAATGGCAGTGGCACGGCCACCCTGTACCTTTCATGTTGTTAAATGTTTAATTAAATTCAATGTTAAATAATGTTAAGTTCAATTCGTTGTTCAAAAATGTTAGGTTAAATTCAATGTTAAAAAATAAAAATGTTAATGAATATATTAACCTTTGTATTATTTGAATAGCTTAGTATTGAATACACAATAGGGTGCATCATTTGCCCCACTTTTTTCAAATCTTTTGAAAATCAATCTGTACCTAGACTCATTTTTTTACACTTACTAAAATAAACTTCCATGAGAAATTTTATCAAATACCATTAATATCTAAGGGGTCCACCGAGGGTCTGAAGTTTCCTACTAACAACACCCTAGGCTGAAATTATCAGTTTTTCTGAAATAACGCCACAAATAATGGATTTAGCCCTATAATGTTAATGAAAGTTGAATATAAATATGGACATTGCGCATCTTTTGGTGCCTGTTTTATGTCTCTATCGTCATAACTTTCCGAGATATGACAATATCAAGTACATTTTTCTTTCAAAACACATTGAAAATTGCCCTTGCCAGAAATTTCCACAATAACACTGAGGAAACTCATGAATAGGTTTCAATACAAACATCAATGAGAACATAGAGAATACTTAATAGCTAAGTACACTATGGCAGTCAGAACTTTACAAGAGGTTGAGAATGCATAATTTATTATGATAATTCAGAAATCCTTACTATATTACTATAACTACTGTACCAACAGAAAAGCAAACAATCCTAAACAGTGAACACTAAACAATAAACATTTATGAAATAGAAACTAATCAAAATGACTTTTTGCAGGAAAAGCAACAAATAGTAGGTCCTATCTTAAATACATGAATGAAAATTATGACACATAAATCAAGTTTAAAGAACATCACACTTTATTCCCCTTTCTCTTTCTCAGATTTGGTGTTTCCTTTCTGTCTGCTTCCACCACCTGCAGAACATTCTGGTAATGTTCTTCCCCTCTTGCAGAGGTGATGAAGTCGGTGCTGAGTTTTACATTACGCTCTGCACTGTTATTGACAACATTCATGGCTTCCAAGTTATTCAAGGCTTCCTTGTAGGCTGGGTGAGCAGGCCAGGTTGAGACATGAGTGGTGAGGAAAGTAGGGTCCAGCTTCAGAATATGGAAGAGATACCATGCATCAGGTCCCACTAGGTCTGCCAGAGTTGTTTTTTGTGTGATCTTTCCTGGAAACTTTGGTTTACCGAAACCGGAGCCATTTCTATCAGTTGGGTGTGTGCAGGAGCCAGATGGATTGACAGCCATCAAGCTATTGGCTAGGGATCTCTTGTGCTCTGCAGGTACCTTGTTGCTGAAGAGGGCTAGTGGTACCATCTCAGCTGTGAGCAGATTTCATCCTGGAGCAGAGAGATCTTGATTGAATATAACACCTTGGCCATCCAGCGAGCCCGGTGCATGGCACCTGGTTGCTTGAAAGAGAATGGTCTCTCCTCTGGATATGCATCTAGGAATACTAGGCACAGCTCTACGAATTCCAGGTAGTCATCACGCTTTTGCTGAAGACTTGCTTGGGCAACTTGAACCACATCATTCTGTAGATTGTGAATCACCTTCCGGGCTGCCACAGAATAAGATGTCACATCTAATCTGCACAAGTCCTGTGGTTGTCTCTTACGTAAGAAATTCTTCTTAAACCTGAAAAGAGAGCCACCTCTGGGGATTTAGATACTTCAATCTTGAGGTCTGTGAAGACATGGTCCAGCACAACTTCACCAACATGATGCCTGCAGGCTGACCACCAGAGAGCGCGACCCACCTTCTCCTGGATGCTGATGCAGGCTGCAGATAAATGGCCTGTGTTGGATGCTGTGGTGTCAAAGGCCATGTTGACCACTCTGTCTGCACACTTCCATTCTTCCAGCAGGTTGCATGTCAGCTCACTGATGATGATTCCACAGCCTCGACCACTGCCAGGTGTGTAAAAGGGCACGCCCAGAAGTTTGCTGTCATGGGTGTTCCCTACAGATACTGCTAACCTCTCTTCAGACTTGTTTGGTGTCATCACAGATGGTGTTAACTTTGAGTCCCAATGGACAGTAAGCATCTTAGGAGGTTCCCAGTTGTCCTTGTTGGATGTTGATATTTGCTTTGCCATCTTTCTTCGGGATCTATCAGCTGTTGCATATGATAGTGCAACAGCTTCTGGGTTACCTCCAGCTTCCTCAATGACACACTGAGTGAAAGCAGCTTGCTGGGATGGAGTCAGCTTCATCCTCGTGGACAATGACACCAGCTTGTGACGTTTCAGGATGTAACAAGGGATGAAAACTGAGGTGCCAGTCTTCTTGATACGCTTGTGTGGTCGCTGTTTGGAAGGCTGATGGAAAGTTTCATCATCATCGGAACACTCACCACCTGTGGTGGAAAACTTGAACACCTGGCGACCTGACCCGATCTGACCTGAGTCTGACCTGACCTGTTGACTGTTGTTGTATAAACTTAAATCTTTTGAGAACACTTGAACACCTGGCGACCTGACAGACAAGCAAACTGTTCTGTTCTATTTTTATGACAAAGAGACTACCTTCACCTCTGGTTTTTATGGATATTGCGATGACAAAATGCAGAAAATGTAGACAAAAATGCAATATCACAAAAACCAATGAAGCTAGTGATATAAAACTGGTATCAAAAGATGCGTAATAGCCACATTTATATTCAACTTTCATTGACACCATAGGGCTAAATGCATTATTTTTTAAGTTACTTGAGAATAACTGATTTTTCCCTATGTCCGTATAGGTAACAACTTTAGAGGCTTGGTGGACCCCTTAGACATTATTCAATCCAGCAAATATTCCACAGATTTTCTTTTCATTAGTATTGTCACATTTTAAATTTGGGTACAAGTTCAATTTCCAACATTGGGGCAAATGATGCACCCTAATACACAATAACAGGGTAGCTATGTTTATTTGGCACTAGGCCCAGTATATTATAAACAAAATGTTATGGAATTTATATAGTAGGGGGTCCCTGCTCATCTCGCCATCAGTTTGGGGGTCCCTGGCCTGAAAAACGTTGAAGACCCCTGCTCTGCAGGTTATGTCAAGCCTATAGTACAACATTAACAGAAGGCTATCCCAAGCCAAAAATAAACAGAGCTTTCTGGTTTAAAGAAAAAGAGTCAATATCATCACATTAGACAAAATGTAAATATAGAGAGATGGCAATTTAATTTGCTGCATAGTTAACAACACAGTCTGCTTAACAAAAAGTGAACAGAACTATCCTGAATAAGAACATGAGCACAGTTCAGTTACAAAAGGATCAACAACTCTCTTCCTCCCCTTCTCTCTCTCTCTCTGTCTGTGTGCGTGCGTTTTTTTCTTTTGAAAGACATCAGTAAAGATTGGTTGCTTCGGTCTCTTGCGCCACTGTCATGAGTGAACTTTGTGTGCTAAGCACTATGGTGCGTCTTCAGATGTTTAATCAAATTGCTTGTGTCAAATGAAGTACTTTCCTTTCCGCCCCTCGACACTGTAACAGTGCAGATCTTACACTGTGCCTTACTCCTGTCATAATTTATCTTAAAATTAGTCCAAATCGCCGTTAAGGCAGCACAACGGTATAGCGATTTCTTAATAGAGTTTAATGTTGACAATGAACTGGGCTACGTTCTTGCAGCCAAATTGACACTTGCCTGATGTGTGACTGTGTTAGGGAAGTTGTTTGCAACCTAGCCAACATAGCTATCACAATAATATTGCAAATAAGTTAACGCAAGAGCACTTAATATTAGCATCAGGCGGAAAACGAAAAAAAAAAAACGTAATACTAGCATGAATGTCCAAGAGTGTTAAAACAACCTTGCTAACATCGCTAACGGGATGTCTTGCTAGCGGCATCTTGCTAGCGGGTGTTTATGACAAACTAGCAAGTCAACAAGATTCCTGAAACACAAGACAAGGCAGACGTCCTCTTTTACCCTCACATGTCCTCCTTTCGAGACCTAAATGCGTCCGGGTAAAAGAGGAGAAAACAAATACATTCCCGTCCCCGTCAATCAACCGTAGCAAATGGCAATAATATGTTTTAGGCGCAGCGTTGCTAAAGACAGACAGTAGGCTAGCCCCTACACTTTGCCTATGTAACAGCAGTTCTAAGTTAACTGCAAAACATAAAATAGCCGAAGATAGCACTTACCTTTACTGGAGGTCGTACGTGTTAAGTTTAAAATCTCTAGCGAAACCGTTAGCTTATGCAAGCCACCTCCACACATCCTATCCAAGCTGTCATTGAATTGATTTAAACTGCAAGTTCAACCTCAACTTATCTGTCTTCAATACCGCTCTCGGCCTCTATGCAACTCTGTGGTCTCACACCTGGCAGGCATAGACAGTAGAGGAGAAGAAAACACACGTGTTAAGACGCAACACTGGGTATCAGTTTTTGGTATCGGTAATTTAAAACGAGTACGAGTACGAGTATTTTAACGAAGTATCGACCCGATACCCGATACTGGTATCGGTATCGGTGCATCCCTAGTGTCTATGCATGTGTGTATGTGTGTTTGGGTGTACATGAAAGATAGAGTGATAATCTGTAGTAGTATGGTGAAATGTTGTCAAATGACCCACCAGTACAGAAAATCGAATGGTTATTCCACAATAAATTAGCCACAGCTTGTAGGTGCTTGTAAAGGCCCCGTCACACCATTACTTTCTGGTCAACGTTCTATGACGTAAGAGGAAATGTTGGTTATTGTCCATGGTCGATGGTATAGCGCCAGAAAAGCGTTGTTTGAAAGCTGGTGAACGCTGTAATCATTGGTAATAGTCGATGATTGGCGGAGAACGCTGGTCCTAAAATACATTTTTGAACATGCACAAAAGTTCTCATCAACTTTTAATTGAACGCTTGAGAACGTTGGTGGCACGTTTTACTAACGTTGCACGCGCTTGGTTATCGTTAGTCAGTCGTTTCCCTAGCGTTATTTG
>NC_137915.1:23618614-23658614 GCF_963457725.1 Sprattus sprattus | reverse complement strand
CAGTTGTAAAAAATAATCACATTTCCTACAGATTGAATACAACAGGCAGATGCAAAATAACTATAATGATGCAAGGCTATAGCCTGTGTGTGCAGCAGCTTCAGCAGACCTGTTATTACAATCAGAGACTGCAGGTGACTACTGCATAATCCTGAGTGAAATCATAATGTAGGAAGTATGAGAATCAAAATGGACCAGTATACTTTAATTCACTGCTGTTGTGCTGGTGCTGTAAGCAGCAAATTATATTGTCTCACCACACACACACACACGCACACACAGGTAGCGGACACAAATGCAGGTTTTGGCATGTACATTCAGGTAGACACCGAACGAACAAACACAAAGCTACGCCTCTAAAAATATAAGGTTAAATCTGTATATTATGTGTCATTATAAATATTTTATTTATAATATACCAATACAACAACAAAATAAAAATATGCAGATTGGCATTAGCAGATCCCCTCTCCTTTAGCTTGCTTGCATGCATGCGTCCCTAATGGACTATATAAGATATAAAGTAACTAAGCCAAGAGAGACACCTTATTATATGTGCTCTTACCCAAAGACAAGCTTAGTGGAGGAGTTCAAATGTGCCTTGTTGGCTCATTACTGTAAAACATATTCTGTCTGATGTTAAACTAATTTGACCAAGGGTTGCTACCCGTTGAAGACATAGCTAGGTTTTAAAAGCATTAGTGTGTTTGTTTCAGAATAAACAAGTCAAGGTAAACTCTTTGTTGGTTCATGACAGGGAAAATATAATTTCATTTTCTGCGAAAGGGGCAGAAAAGTGGACACCGGGCACATCCAAACTCTCCTGGCAAATGGTACAAAGAGCGGGATTGGTGATTGCTGTCCGTCTGGTTCCACAGTGTATTGTTGTGACTTGTGTGACTATTATTGGGTGCCCATGGTGACCAGGGTTTGTATCCCATTTTATTCCCTTACCCTAATCTGGGATCATAATCCCATGGGGCTCTCCCAGACGCAACCCCTTCCCTGACCCTAACCCAGGTTTGCACTCCCTAAGGGGGTTACCACTAGCCTGACGATGTCATACTCATAATTCTAGTCAGAATATGAGTCTGAGACCGAACCATTGGGCTGTTATTATGGGGCGTGTTTCAACGAACCAGGAAAGAAAATTCCTCTTCGCTGAATTGGATACCTAGAACCAATCAGAGCAATGTAGTGTTACCATCTGTCAGATTAAACTTTTACCTGATCCCGTAGGAAGGACGGCAAAAACATCTTTTCAATCGACAAATGCCTTGATCGCGTTTCTCTGTTCCTCTTTCAAAATGAATGCGCTGTCAATATATGTTGAGATATGCCTGCTCACGTTACTTAATTAGCACTCAAGGCTAGAAGCTACCATTTGTTTCAATGTTTTTTTTGGCCAACGCGTTAGCATAACCTATCAATAATGGTCTAGAGTGCTTTAGTTAGGACCTACAATCCTTGGCAACACTCGTTTTGCGTATACACAACTAACCGAGTCAATGTAGACATAAAAAAAAGTCGTGTAGATAGCTTAAATCATATAAAATATGTCCCACTAAGCTCCAGAGACGGCGCCATCTTTGTTCAATGTATATTCCGGTATATTCTATCTATATCTGTCCATCAACGTATAAAGCCCGCCCTTACAATTTGATTGGTTTAGATTGCTTTCTCAACTTTTCTGAAATGTTAAATCTCTCCCAACTAGCTCGACTCCAGACTGAATCTCCCAGACCAAACATTTTGTGGGCGAGTTCAGGCTGGTATCCAGGCTAGGTTACCACCCCAACCCTCTTACGGTGGATAGCCTGTGGTATGCCATAGTATAATGAGATTGATGTTGAGATGATTAAGCAGTGCATCGTTCAGACATGGAGATATATGCATGCAAAACCTTTTCGAGGTATCTTGACTTGTATCTGTTGTAGTCCCTGATATTGACATCTTTTAACCTGTTGTGAGCATGGAGGCGGGCTGGTTCTGGGACGCCAAACCCCACTGCCTAATTCAATGAAACTCTGATGAAAGAAGGTGTCCTCTTGACGACCCCAGTGAAATGCTCACAAAGGCGTCTTTGCTGTTGTTGTGGTTGATACGTTTTGTTCAGTACTGGTATGATGGTTGTAGTGCACCCTGATATGATACTTAGTCTATATTTCTGGGTATGAGTGCTTCTGTGTGTCAGTGAGAGGTTGGGAATTGAATAAAGATTTTTTTTCTACAGGGACTGAAAGAAGCATATACATCCACAATAGGGTGCACCAATCATATAACCAGTAAACATGATGTAGGGTGGAACACAGTTGGTTTGTGTGCTTATGTGTGTGTGTACGTGTGTGAGTGTTTATTGCGGCGGATTGCGGCAAGTCGAGTGCCACCTCTGCTCTCTCAAGCGCAGTTCATTATCTGTGGCGGCACCCTCATTTCGCACCGCCGCCTGGCTTTTTCCCAGTGTTTCCCTCTCAGACCTGTGTGCTCTCTCAGTCAAGGCTCTGAACCTCCCTGAGCGTAGTGGGGAGCTGACGATCGATAGGGAGCTGTCTGAGTAACGAAGAGAGCTCTCAGAGAGCCGAATGGGAGGGGAGAGAGAGAGAGAGAGAGAGGGAGGGAAAAAATGAAAAACTTCTCACAGGCTACAAATGAAAGTGCCAAAGCTATTCAGCCGTGTGTCCTTGGGTGTCGTGAGGTCTTTGCCCGTTGTGTTTTATCTGCCTTTAAAGGGAGAGGCATTCAGAGGCACATCGGTTCCTCTAGGGTTGACCGCGCCGCTAGTTTTACAGCCGCCATGAATGATCACACATACAATCACAGACACACACACACAAACAGACACACTAATATGTATGTGCATACACAGCTGACACACACACACACACACACACACACATGCACGGCATACACACACACATACATACGTCATAGCAGCTATCCACTTTGTCATGATTACGTTTGTCTCCAACCAAAGAAGAGAATAAAAAAAAGGTAAGCTTGGTGTTGTACTTTTGCGTGTACATTATAGTGCAGAACACTCAGTGGCATGACAAAATTTTCATTCATCAGATTTGTTCACTACATACGCAGAAATACAACTAGATACGCACATCACAAACTGACAAAAACACGTACACACACACACACACACACACACACGTCAACATCAGCACATACGTACACTCACATATGGTGATTCACAGACACATGTTCATGAAAGTGGACTACACAGTACTGTGCATATGCACAGATGTCTTCAAAATATAGAAGTGCGCTGTTTGTGTGCGGGTAATAGACTTCCCATGCTGGCGGGCAGACAGGAAGTGAGGCAGGGGCGCTTCAGAACACAGAAACAGGGGAGCTATCACGTCGCCAAGGCAATAAAGGAACCATAAAGAAAGTGTTTGAACAGGGCCTCGGCATGCTGGGATAGCTTTGTTAGTTGGCGGCTCCCAGGTGCCACATATTCAAAAAGCGTAATTATGAATTCATTGTGTGCTGAAAAAGCTCCTGTGCACATAATCGGAAATAAATTTCCCCGGGTTGCTATAACACAGGGTGTTTGGAGGAAGTGATTGTGAATAAGATTGACTAAGGCTTTTGCTTTCACTCACAATCTACTTACTACAAAGTAAAATGGTGTTAATGGAGTTAGTCATTCACAGGGTAAAATAGGATTGACTGCGTTGACTGGTAGTTAATTACACAGACAGGCGAACAGGCCTCAACACACACGTATCACAGTATGCACAAACTGATTTAGGAAGAGAAGCTTTTTATGTTTGTGGTTTTCACCTCTTTCTTCCTGTGTTCAAATCAAGGGTCCCACGTAGCTCATATTGATGCGAGTGCAGGGAAGCATTGACTGATGAAATCCTGCAGGGGATGGGGAGGGTATCCAAGGAGCAAATTTATATTTTAATATACCACCCCTTCCCCTTCAGTTGAACAGAATCAAACTGCTCAGTGCACTTAATCATCAGCTCCTCAGGCTGAAAGGCACACTGCTCTGGAAAGGGTACTGAGAGAGCAGCCAGCTCTTGGGTTGTTCCCAGCCAGCAGAGCCTGGGTTGATCTGGCCCGAATCCGGCCCAGGTCCAGGCCAGATCTGTGCCGGCTTTTCCCCAGACTGAGCTGCTGCTATCAGGGGTGTAGAAAGTTGAACGGAGTGGCCTATAAATGAATGAATGAAAAAAAAAGAAAAAGCTTGAAGTGGCTCTTCTCCTTCGTGGTGGCCAGATGGATTGCTTTAATTTCCACGTTAGTGCAGGGATGGCCGTGATCAAATGAGATCAACTCCATGCCGTGGTTTGAGATGACGCACGCAATGTTGCCACAGCGATCTGCGGTGCTGCTGGTCCCACACTGACGTACTGCTAAGCTAACTGATGTCCTGCTGGGGGCTGGAGGCTGTATGTGGGTGCAGATTTGTGTGTGCAATCATGTTTGTCTGTGTGCGCATGTAGGAATGGGGTGAGGTTGATGAGGTTGAGGATGAGATGAATGTGAGCTCTTACAGTTATAGTTCTGGTTAACCAGCTCATCAGGTCAGTATAAATATATATGCATCAGGTAGATTGCTGGAAATATTTGGTAGTTTGTTGCTTTCCACGGACGGCGCTTCTCCTAAGATCTCTCAACATTTCTATGAACTGGTGGATGTGTAAATTATAAAAATGAGATCAGACCCCAGCCATCAGGTTGAATGTTTGAATGTCTTAACTATGCAGAATCAATGCTTCCTGTTGAAAAGGTTAAAGGTTGCGGTATTGTCATGAACCTAACAGCTGGTTTGTTTGTGAGTGTGTGTGTGTTGAAGGAAGGCTGTTGTTATCACAGCATTGATTGTCATATTGATTCAGAAACAGGAATGCACGACTTATACATAAGCTAACGGCAGGTCAGGCTTTGAGCCGCACAGCCAATTACCCTCATGTCACAAAGGCAAATTTTCATGTCATGTCCTCTTTTGTTTCGTCGTTGTCGTCTTTACTTTAATCTGTTTTGGGCATGCATTTCTTGTATTTTACTATTATAGTAATTTTGTTTGTCGATTGCATGGACTTAACCAAGTATATTTTAATCACGCAAAACCCTCAGTAGGTCAGTCGCCCAGTATTTAGAGTCCTCAGGCACGTGTTAGTAGTCCTCTGTCGTGGACCAGCACACTCACTGCCTCTCTGAGATCCTCTTAGTGAGCATCTCGCTCCGGCTCCACAGCCTCCCCGCCGCTCTGCAGCACAATTAAATGCCAGACCCAGGTGAGTCCCGGTGAGTCCCGGTGATTCGGAGCGAATCACACACCCCTCATCGCCACCTCCCCGCTTTTCTCTTCTTCTCTCCTTGCTAAGGTGAACTCAAGAGATGAGAAACGACTCCTGTGATTGGGTCGCAGCAAACACATCCGTACGCTGTTTACGAGGCAGCGAGCTTGGCAGACCTCTCCCTCCTCCCTCCTGTCCTCCCCTTGTGTTTGTGCTCACGCTTTGATACCGACTGCCCCAGCAGCGGAGAGCATTTCCATTCTCTGGCCCATGGGCTTTCAAATTATTTCCATCATGCGTTGAGATCATTAAAAGAGCATTTGATTCATTAGAGAGCGGTAACAGAGGATATGAGGCACGATGATGTAAAATGATGATTCTGAGAAATGATTAATCATACTTGACTCTAATTGCATGTTCACACACGCACGCACACACACACACACTCTCTCTCTTGCTCACACAGGCACACACAACTCAGACTCAAAGATAGAAATAGGTTTAGGAAGAGATGCACAATATATTTCACAAATATTTCATAGTGTGTGTCAGTTTGTGACACACAGGCAAGCATGCCCATGTATAACTTTAAATGTATATATGTATAGACCATTCAAACATCAAACATTTTAATGTGATGACCTAGATATATGTGCATGGATGTATGGAAACTCCAAATACTCGAGAGATGGACACAAATGCACTGAAGCAGACTATCAGAAATCAAAGAGAGAGAGAGAAAGAGAAGGAGAGAGAGGGAGAGAGGGAGAGGGTGGAAAAGCAGCTTCTATTTGATGTCAGAGTCCTGTGATTTTCTCGGTAATGGCTTTTGATCTGCCATCCTCATAGCAGACTGAACTGTCTCTTCTGAGGGACACTCACCCCAGTACACTCTCAGCACCACGCTCACACTCGCACACCTACATACACACATGCACACACCTTCACACACACTCTCGAACTCCACCTACGCACTCACACTCTCACACCTACACATACACATGCGCACACCTTCACACACACATTCGCACACCTACACACACTCACACACCCACACCCTGCACAAGTCCAACCACACAGACACTCACACACAACATACAATATCATACAGTATAGTACTATCTTTTTCTGTATTTGTTTATAGTCAAACTTGTTTGTGGTAGGTTTAAACAAAAAACTTGTCCAGTACCTAAGTCTAATCCATACTAGAAGCAGTGATTGGATACGATTAGTTAACCCTGAGTGGATAAAACTGCATCTCGTCCATGTCATTACTGAACATCCCAGACACCATTTAGAGTCTGCTGATGGGAGGCCAGGGACTGCAGCATTGTGAAAGTTTTCTCAAGTTAAGCTTCAAGTTAAGCCCTGTTTTGTCTGTGTGTGTGTGTGTGTGTGTGTGTGTGTGTGTGTGTGTGTGTGTTTGTGTGTGTGCGTGTGTGTCTGAATGTGTGTGTGTGTGTGAGATGTAATTAGAGCAGCAGTCTGGTGAGCTCAGGGCCACGAGACAGAAGGCCGTCAGGAGAGTCGTTAGGTGCATTAGTGGTGACAGCCGTGCCTCCATATTCATACATGCCCTCCCATCCAGCCTGTAGCCACACACAAATGCTAAGCCTACCACGGACCCAGCAAACACCAGCAAATGCACACACACACACACACACACACACACACACACACACGCAAGCACACACACACACAAGCACACACACACACACACATACACACACACACACACACAAACCCACCAACACACACACACACGGCTCAAATGCACACAGAGACAGAAATGCACAAAAATGCACATCCGCAGGGGCATACTCTCTCTAACACAATCACACAATCCCTCTCTCTCTCACTGATTTTTTGCCAGGGACTACCTGTCAGAGGCTGCAGGTGTGTGTTTGCATTTGAGCACATGTGTGTTTTATTCTCTGTGTCATTTTGTGTGAGTATGTGTGAGAGTTGGCCTACAGTCCAAGTGATTACTAAATCAGTTGTGACATATTCTAATTACATTTGGCTGAAAAGCATAGGGTCTGGAGAAAGCTGCCATCATTCTGTTATTATTATCACTATCGCTGCGTAATGATATGCACCACAATTTGAAAAATTGCTAAATGTGACTCAAGGCACATACAGTATAGTTTCTGTGTTGCTGATGCTTGTGTTTTGCACTTGTACAAGTTTGTATTGCTGGTATAATTCGGTATTTCGATAATGTTCAGAGGGCGAGGTATAGACAAAACAGTACTGTGTTTAGACAGTAATAGGTTGTATAACCAGTACGAGCCTTTTGGTGTTTGCTAGTCAAAAGTGTCTACACACATAGCACTGGGCTAAAGGCAATAGACCCTATGGTCTACACACACAACACTGGGCTAAAGGCAATAGACCCTATGGTCTACACACACAACACTGGGCTAAAGGCAATAAACCCTATGGTCTACACAAATAGCACTGGGCTAAAGGCAATAGACCCTATGATCTACACACAGGGTTTGTGATCTCCTGTAATAGTAAATCATGTGATCTGTTGGTTGGCTGTAAATCATATGATCTACAGAAAGAGTAATATCGCATAATGAAGCCAGAGGGTCCTAAAAGCCTGTAATAGTAAATCTCAGATGATGATATGATATAGTGGGCCATACTATACGATTCCTGAGGATCCTAAAAGCTTTGGGCCTCATTGTTTGGGTTTTGTGACTTGCACGAAAGAAAATGTTTGTGCGTGTGTGTGTGTACTCTGTGTGTAAATGATTTGTGTAGCCTGCGGCATTGTGTGAGTGAGAAGGCCCAACGTCTCAGTGGTATCATTGGGTTCCAGTTATTTGCCCTCTGTTGGTAAGATTAACAGATGTCGGGTGCAGGCGTAAGCAAACGCACACATTTGTGTGTGTATGTGTAACTGGGAGTTAAAAATCCCTTCTACTGTATGAGTCACTTTACATAAACATTAGTGCTGTCAAACGATTAAAATATTTAATCGCGATTAATCGCATTTTTTTCATAGTTAACTCAAAATTAATCGCGATTAATTGCAAATTTATTAATCGCAAATTTGTATCTATTCTAAATCTCCCTTCAATCATTTTTAGTTTTTTATGCTCTTATCAACATGGAAAAGTGGATTGGCTTGCTAAATGCAATGGTTTATTTTATTGGGCGGTACAAAATAAAATTAGAAAGTGCACATTTCAGATAAACAAGGACTTAGCCTATAGTGCAGTTAAACCATGGCTTAATATTTTCTTTTTTTCAAGTTTCCTGTGAACATAGAAGTCAGGCCTCTTATTTCAAAAACAATTAACCGTTACAGTTAGGTTACCAATAAAAGGTAAGCCTACTACTTCTGTGCTTTCAGCCAGCTGCCTGTTGACATTTTCAGACAACAGTGAAGCTCGCTTTTTTTGCACAACACAACTTTTAAAGGTAAACGTTCTATTCAGAAGCTTTTTATCATCCATTTCGCCGTATCGCGCTCACCATTCACTCAAACGTAACGTTAGCCTACTACACAGTTTGGGAAGGCAAAAAGAACGTTAATCTAAAAAAATATATATATTATTTGATATATATATATATTTTTTTTTACAATGCGTTAATCGCGCGATAAAAAAAATTACGGCGTTAAAATGGGCTTGCGTTAACGCCGTTAATAACGCGTTAAACTGACAGCACTAATAAACATACACAGACACTGAACCTAATCTGCCTAGCAAACAAACACACACACACACACATACCTTACAGCTGCTAACAGTTGGTCTGTGCCTCCTCGGAGTGGACGCAGATTCAGATCAGAGAAACACGGCCAAGAAGTCGAGCTCACAGGCCAGAGGTCTTTGTCCATGCACAAACAAACACAAACACATATACCACACTCGCACACACTTACATTAGTGTGCTAACAGTTGGTCTGTGCCTCCTTAGAGTGGTCTCAAGGCGGATGCAGACTCTGCCAAAAAGCTGCTGGTCTCTCTTTACACACACACACACACCGACACACCGACACACACACACACACACACACATACACACACACACACACACACTCAGACACACACAAACACACACACACACACACACATATATATATATATATAAATACAAGGGTATTTAATCAGTGTATGGGGATCTAAAGTTGAGGCTTTGGACTCCGCTCCATGTAGTGGATGAAATAAACAGCCCAAATCCCTACTCTGTCTCATATTATGATCTCAGTGTGGGAGCACAGCTACTGGGGTTCTCCACACGAACAAGCTAGCGGGGAGAAAAACAGAGTCCAGGTAATACTAGCCATTTTGTGGTGTTTATTTTACCAAAAAAAAAACGTGTATTTATTACATGACTCAACCATAGTATTTTGTTTAGCCCTAAATTGATTTTTTACAACAAGTACAAGTCTATACAGATGCCCTATCTGCACGGGGCACTCAAATAATTACAAAATCCTCAAGTGTCTTCAAAAAAATAAGAAATACACATCTGATCTGGGATTGAGATAAATAGATAAATATGCAAACGAATCAACAAACAAACAAATGTTTAAACTCAACCAATCAGTTGAACCAATAAATAAATAGAATCATAAATACCATTCAAAAATATCTTTGGCCAATCGTGGGCCACACATCATTTTTTTTCCTTTCCCTGAACCCTTGTGTGTGTCAGCGTGTTACCTAATCTGCCAACGCGCTACAGCGTTAGCTTGCTAACGGTACTGTGCAGCTACATCTCTGTGGTCTACCATCCTGTAGGGTTCTGGAAGTGACAAAACCAAAACAGCTACCATGAATACCATGAAAATAATAATAAAAAAGCTTACTAACTCCATTGAGGCACTTTTTTAAGGATTTTGGAGAGAAAAAAAAAACACATTGCATTTCCTGTGGTAGGGTGTCTCCTTCCTCAAACAGTGACAAGAGAACCAAAGTTGAATACCTAAAACTGGAAACATTCACTCTGAGATCACCGACTACGTTGTCTTCCTAATTTCTCTCTCTGTCCTCTCCCTTCAGATTCAGCCATTTTAAAACTGCCACCATCACCGCAAGGCAGCGAGAAGGAGAACAGGGAGAAGGGGGAGGGGGGAGACAGGTGAAAAAATCAGCACAAATAAAATCTGAGGATTCAGTCAAGACCTCCTCAAAATAGCAAAAAAGTCACGATAGCTGTATGAAAGAAAAAAAAGAAAAGGTCTGGAGGAAACAGAGGAGCAACAAGAACTCAGCTATCCACTGTAACAAGTTAGTCTGAGTACGTTCTCCAACGCAGTCTGGTGTTGACCTCAACGGGTTCCTGACGGGTTCCGCACCGTTGTTTCGTCGTTTGTGTTTATCAGAGTGTTTTGTTCTTGATCTCTTCTCTGCTGTCCGTCTGTTGACATCAGTGTTGTTTGTTCTCCTTTGTCGCCGCCCTGGTGGCAGACGAAGATGTGGCCGTGGAGGTGGCTGCTGACGTAAGGTCGTGCTGGCTCTCCGAGCGCTCGCTGAAGATCCCGGCGAGGGTGCGGAAGCGTGGCCCCCATTCGCTGAGGTACTCGTAGTCCTCGTCGGCCTCGCCTCCGCCTCCACCCACGCCACCGTCCCTGGTCAGCGACTGGATGGAGCTGAGCGACTCAGCCACAGAACCCTCGCCCTCATAGGCGTAGGTGGCCAGCGAGTCGTACGGCGGCGCAGAGACGTCTGCGTCATGCTGCTGCAGCCGCTGCTGGAGGAAGCCGCGGATGTCATCCGTGTCATGGGACGACAGCGGGGTGATGGGCGCACGGATGATGGTGGGGGTGGCGGCGACGGCGACGGCAGCCGCAGAGCAGGTGGTGGCGGTCGGGTGCGGGACCAGGCCGGGCTCGGGCCGGATGTCGCGGCGTAGCTGGTTGCCGTTGTTGTTGTCGACGGCTTTGACGGGGTTGCGCAACGTGCCCATGTCAAAGGCGTGCGTGTCCTCCTCGCCACCGCCCTCATCGTCGTAGTGGATGACGTTGTCCCGCACGTCCTCTTTGGACGTCATCAGCGTTTCCTTCTCCTTCTGCCGACGCACCCCGACATACAGCACCACCATTACTAAGATGGAGAAACAGAGAGAGACATACAGCACCACCATTACTGAGGTGGAAAAAACAGGGAGCGAGATGTACAGCACCACCATTACTGAGATGGAGAAACAGGGAGAGAGAAAGAGAGAGAGAGAGAGAGAGAGAGAGAGAGAGAGAGAGAGAGATATCAACACTATGTATAATGGTCTTTCTTTTAATTAACTGGCTTTCGGTACTAGTCATTCACTTCATATCTACAGCCTCATATAATATGATTGCCGGTTGTAAGTAGCAACTTCACTCAGCGAGTATATATACTTTTCAATAAACAGTGTTCTCATGTTACTGGTTTAGGAGACTGCAATGGATTTAATTAAATGCGGCGTATTATAAAATAGTTTGGCACTAGCATGTCGCCATCTTTTGAACCAGGTGTGTGTGGACCTTGTTAGCACCCACAGCTCTTATGTTCTTTCAGACCACATTTGACTTGATTTGACACTCAGGTCATATTATCTTGGATTAATGCCAGAGGTTTCATCACCACAGGCTAAGAAGCATACTGATGTAAAAGAATAGAAAGAGTTAGAAGATGAAAGTTAACAAGATGGAAATGATGGGAAACCCAGCTGGAGAGAGTCTGTGAAAGTTTGAGCTTTGTTCTTTTGCTATGACTATGCTGTCAGCTAAGACACCTGGAGTAACACTTTACTTGAAGCCTGGGTCTTAAGATTGAAATAATAACACCATACATAATTTACGGGCAATGATTTGGCGGTCATGTTACCATTATTGGGATCTGTCATAACAGCTTTGAGGGACAGATCAGATCAGCGCCGCAGAAAGCACACGCTGTGTATTATCATAATATATTGAATGTAGTGAACCTGTCAACGCATTCCCCTGCCTTCATTTTGTCCCACACCCCTCCCACAAATGTATACACAAAAGTCAGAGAAGTGCAACTTGTCACTCTGGGCTTAGTCAACTGACATTAGTCAGTTAATTCATGCTGGTCACTGGCACTTGACATACTTTCATCGCCATTAAACAAAAACAGAGATTTGCTCCCAGTACAGAATAATTTGAAACTACTGGATTAAATCAACAAGCCTCTTCTTCCTCTCCTCCATTTTGAGGTAGCAGCTACCTCAAGGGACCAGGCAGAGTTTTACCAGCCTAATTCAAAAACACATTCCTCTTTTTCACTAGGGTTACACTTTTTAGACAGTCCCTAAGGTCTTAGCACCTGGCTAGGAGCATTTCAATTAATGTATGGTTACTCACACAAGCACACACACACACACACACACACACATACAAGCACAAGCACACACACAAACACACACACACACACACACACACACACACACACACACACTGAGACACACACACTGCAGCTGGTGAGGAGCCCTTGAGTTAATGTATGATTTCTCATACGCAAGTTCTGCTCAGGGCAGAATCAGCTGCTAGCCTCACTACGGTCTTCAAGGAACAGTCATCTGCCAAACACACACACACACACACACACAAACACACACACACACACACACACACATCTGTGCATACACAAACAGCAACACAAACAGCAGGTGCCGTGGACAAGTAGGTGCCAAGAGATTTGGTCCAGACAGAGGGCATTTACAGAAACATCCAAGAATAAATGACGTAAATTGCATTATTTATAAGCGTGAAATAGAATGATGGTAAATGCATGTGTACGCATGAGTGTAAACAAACTCATGTATGTGTGCAAGAACATGCATTCTGCTTTGGCTTCATTGGAGCACTGGTGCCCCCTGGTGGAAAGAGTCTGTAATGCAGTCAATTTGGGTTTGACTACCATGTTTTGTTTTATTTTGTGACACTGAAAATCCTGATAAAATCCATTAAGGTAAGGTAACGTGATGTGGGTTTAGTGATGTGTGATTAGCGATGTGTGATTGCTGATGCCTGCCCAGACGAGCGAGGTGTCTGGACTGTGTGTGCAGACCAGGAGAACTGGGTCAGGCTAACAAATGAAGCCCAGTTGGGACTTCAGCGTGAGATTCTCACTGTTGGCCTCTTCATAAGGACACGCCGACACCGCCACAGCAGCAGAGGTGACAGTCTACTGCCCTCACTCCCCAAACACACCCGCAAACACACACACAAACACACACACTCACACCTACCACTTGTCAGACACACCTATACTGACACTAACACACACAGACAAATACACGTGCGCGCACGCACGCACGCACGCACGCACACACACACACTCACTCACTCTCTCTCTTTCACACATAGACACAGACAGAAACACACATCTCTCATGTTACACATGCTGCCACATACACACACCTCTGCAGGCACACACATAAACACACACACACACATATGTGAGTGCATGCAGCCTCTCACCAGGCTCATTCACACCTTCAAAACCCATCTTGCTCTTTGGGAGTGTTTCCCAACACTGGCTCTTTACGACCTGGCAAGCCTCAGAATATACCTCTGAAGCCTCTGAATATAACCGTGCAAAAAGTAGTTCTGTCTAGACATCCGAGTCTTTTCTCTTCTGTCCGAACTGACATTCAACACTCAACACTCACACTTCAACATTCAATACTCCACACCCTGTGCCTACAGATTCTATCAGAACCATCTCAACAGCAAGAAAAAAACATAAACTTCACTTGCTTCATGGACCATTCCATTCCATTAAACATGCAGTGTATGGTCCTGCTGCTACATGAAAGCGGAAAGTCAAACAGAATGCTAGTCCGATCAGAAGCTGTGGTAACGAGCCTATAAAACCCTACTCATTCATCTCCTACCCCTTCATGCAGATGAGGCTGTGGCTTGGAGACGTGTGTATGTGCATGAGTGTGTGTGTGTGTGTGTGTGTGTGTGTGTGTGCGTGTGTGAGGATGTGACCTTGAGAGGGGCACATTGGTGGTAAAAGTGAGTGAGATGGCCCTCTTTTTATGGAGCCTGTTACAGGATGCCCATCCGACGCTCATATCCAGCTCCTCATCACAAGCTGGGTAATTAAACCTGCCTCAGAAGGGTCCGGAAAAGCTCCTCATAAATTTCAAGCACTGGCCTGTTTTTTCTTTTCTTTTCTTTTTTTTTTAAAGGGGGGCTTTTTCCCAGTGCTGATTGAAGAGAGCAGACTTCATAATGAAGTGTAAGCACTGCATTAAAGAGCTCCCAGAATGCATCTCTCTACCGCAACCCCCCAATCAACCCCCTACTGTTACCTATTAAAAAAAAGTTTTACTTCAATTAAATTTCATTCATTTTATCGTTCAGGTCATATTACAATTTCAACTGCTCACTTACCCTCTTATCCGAAAGCAAACGGAACATATTAGGCACTTACCACATCATGCGGCATGGAAATATCTTAATGCTTGTGAGGTTGCAGTTCGAGTAAACTTCATGGCCAATTTTGCTTAAAGTAGCAATAATAGGTTGAGTATATCTAAAGCATCCTATTTTATGCATGTAAGCCTGTGTTGACCTGAGAACAACAGTGAACACACTAGAATTCGCTGAGCTATCATCTCTTTCCCCTCTCTCTCATTCTACAGTGATCCCTATTTAATCATTATTCCAGATGCCCTGAAGCTTTCTATGCATGGCTAGGTTAAGTCACTCATAATGGCATATAAAAAACTGCTCAAATATTGCAGGCGTAATGAGGTACTGTCATGCTAGGATTATCCAATTTACATTCAGCACATGAAGGCTTGTAATAGCATTGTTAATTCTACACGATGTGTCAGGAGTTTAATGCAGCTTATTGACATTAGTCCTGTCCATATTCCTGTTTTAAACTTGTTCATCAGTGCTGTGGTTATACCAATACCATGCAATACCATGTAGAAATGCATCGCTAGCTGATAGGTCAGCTGCCAGAAGATGTGTGATGTCCATTTGTGTTGTCCATCAAAGATGACTCAAATAAACCATCAGGCAAGAGATTAAAAGGCCTCTCATTTTTTGGGGGGACCACCGCTTTTGCTGGGCCACAATTTTCCTTTTTCTGGACAGTTTTGATCCGCCCTCTTTGCCCTCTTGTTGGATTTATCGACGTTTTCGAGGCTTTCCTAGACGGATTATGTTTGCTTGGACATAGCTCAAGGTCTGGGTGATTGATCTCCTCCTCCACAACGGGCCGGCCAATAGTTGGGTGCCCTTTAAAAGTCTTTTTGGCGTCTCATAAAACTACATCAAACAGTTATAGCTTGATTTTTGGCCTAACGCTGAACTCAGTCACTACTTGTGCCGCTCCATCAGTTACTATGTGGTTTGGGTGGCTGGAAAGTCAAACTTTCATTTATTCTTTGCAGTTGGCAAAGCACGGCAAGTTATTTCAGAAGAAGTTGAGACCCTACTGTAGGTCTTTAAATTATGTCTTAATGGCCCTTTGAACAGATAAATTGTTTTATGAAAAAATGGCCAGGTGGGAATGCAGAAGAATATGGCTCATCATGACAAGGGCAGATGAGGGTCAGATGTGTGTGTGTGTAGGAAAGTGTGCTCCAGCAAATACCTGCATTTGTGTGTGGGTGTGTGTGTATCTGATTCTGCTCACTTGTTGTGTGACTATGTTGTGTGTGTGTGGCCTGTATATGGGAAATTGTGTAGATGTGTGCATGCATATGTGAGTGTCCCTGTGTGTATGAGTTTGTGTGTGTCTCACCCAGTAGTATGATGATGCACAGTAAGATGGCGATAAGGGCTCCGGTGCTCAGGCCTACGGGCAGGAAGAGCGCCTCAGCATTGCAGGTGAGCAGCGAGCCGTCCGAGTCGCACACACACACTCGTACCGCCAGCGTGCCCGTGCTGCTCATAGCCCGGTAGCCGCTGTCCGAGATCACCACCGCAACCTCGTAGAACTCCTGAGCCCGCCGGCGAAACCCTCCGTGCAGTGTGACGATACCGGCTGTGTTGTCTACACGATGGGTGAGAGGGGAAAAAGAACACAATGATCAATAGGTTTAAAGTTTTGGATTATTTCCTGCACACGAGAACTCTTTTTGAGGAGCCTTAACAACCTTGCAGTTCTGAGCAGCAACCGAAACAGCTGCGTTCAGCATTCCATGTATGCCGTCTCTATTCCCCCTGTTCAAGTCCTGCCATTCAGTACGGAGCAGAACTGAGAAGACTATTTTAGTAATACCGACGCAATTGAGCCTTGCACAAATGCTGTGCCATTGTAACAAAAAAACACCTCATTCAAATCACTTTTTTCACTGCTGTTAGCTTGTAGTGATGACAGGAATTGCAATGAAGTGCCCTACTGCTGCCTTTCCTGTCCTATACTATGTGTCTTGCCTATTCAAGAGACGCCATTTTTATGTGAAAAACTTGAAACGCACCTTAGCCTGTTAAAAAAAAAGGCCCATCTGAGTCACAGGTACTTTGTTTTGCTTCCTGACGACTGACTGACAATGTTTATGAGGTCCTGGTGCAACCATTGGTTAAAATGACTCATATGTATTCATTGAAGACTACGAATGTTTCTGGGGTGAAGGTATTTGGCAGAATATGGAAAGGTTAACTAGAAAAAAGTCGATTTAGCTGCAGTGTGTGTGTGTGTGTGTGTGTCTGAACGTGTCTAATAATTATGTATCACAACAAGTTCCGTAGTCTTCAAGGCCTCTGCTTTGTGTGTGTGAACACGTGAGGGCTTATATGTGTGTTTTGAGTACGGTTTTAAGGTCAGTGGTCATGGTGATGTTGATGAGTTCTGTCAGGATTTCTTTTGTATTCTACAGGTTAGGACTCAAAACCAAACAGAAAGGTGTGGCTGTGTGTTCTGACTTTTTTCTTATTGCTGATGGGTATATGTGTGAGTGTGTGTGCCTGCCTGCCTGCCTCAGTCCACCTCTCACCTGTCTCCCTGTATTATCTGTAATTGGTAAAGGCGATGGGAAGAGGTCCAGAGGGGTGTGTGTGTGTATAAATGAGTGTGTGTGTGTGTGTGTGTATGTGCGCCTGTCTTTGTGTGTCAGATGCATGAATATGAATGTGTGTGTATGTGTGCGTGTGTGTGTGTGTGTGTGTGTGTGTGTGTGTGTGTGTGTGTGTGTCTGCGTGTGTAAACCTGTTCACACCTTCAGAGAACAACTTTGGTCTCGTGGCGCTTGCCTGCGGAACCCACATCCCAGGGAAGCGATATATTTTTCATAAACAGGTTATTCTTTTTATGACTCTGGTGTTGGAATGAATGTTTCATGAGCCTCATCACACCTCATGTGGCGCCAGGTGAGGCACTGAGGGAACCCATGTCCTCTACCTGACCTGGGTGTCCTAGAAATCCTTCCAACCTTATCCCATCAGTAAGTATCTGGAGTAAAACAATAAAGTCACTAATTACAACTAAGATTCTGTGATCGTTTCTTTTGTCTGGGTAATTGAAGTATGCGCCGTAATAAATCAAGCTGTAATCCTTAAAAAGATGATAAGTGTTATGGAGATTAAGAGCACCGGTCAGGCAATATAATCTTATGGGAGTAATGAATCAAGTTGCAGGGACCTGACAACACATCCCGAGCTGAACCTCCCATTTCAGGCTGTCTGGGAATGTTGACATTTAGTGACGAAAAAAGAACATGCAAGTGAAGAAAACAGTTGAGGAATGGATGTGGAATTTGTGTGGAATGCAATAGTAACTACTTCCAATTTTTAAGGTTAGATTTGTATTCATCATAATGCCTTCTGTGTGTCCCAGTTATATAATTGTAATATTCAGGTTTAGAGCTGTGTAATCTGTCATTTGCTGGGTGGAAGAATATACGATTTGCTTGCCGGAAGTAATTCTAATTGATGATTGGTTAAGATCAGTCACCTGACCGGAACGGAAAACACCATACATTTGATTGGCTAATGCTTCTGAATGTTGCTGCTCCACATATGCAGAACGTGTCATTTTGTAAAAGATTAAACTCAGTGTGTGCCTGCTTTTCAAACCTGCATTACACTATAATGTTGAAATTACATGATTCAATAAATAAATATATTGCAACCATTTCATGTAACCTTAAACAATTTAATTTGAATAAGTTAAGTTGTGTCTGTTTAATGGAACCTAAATAAATGTTGTTAATTTAAAGAGAAATGGTCTGTTGAATTAACACATTTCATGTATGTGCAACAAGATGTCCACATTACGATTCAGTAAAACAAAATATTTTTTCAGCGTAGCAAAAGCACATAGACATGACTTACTCCCAAAGTCGCGCACTGTGAAGTTCCTGATCTCGTTCTCGTCCTGTGCTGCCTTGTAGGTGAACTTCTGTCCCGCTGGCGGCAGGTCGCGGTCCTTGGCACTGACCAGCTGGATCACCTGCACATGTTAATAAACGTCAGTCGGCTCAGTGGTCTCCTCTCTGCCGGAAAAATGATGTTTGGTTAAGCTTAGCTTAGCTTAAATGTGCTAGTGCTGTCATATTTCATCATGTTCAATATATGATTACAAATAAACAAATATGAATATGAATTGCACATAAAAATAAATAATTACACCCGCTAGCGAATACAGTTCTGCTGGTGAAATAGAAACCTAGTTTTGTAATTTTCTTGTCATATTTTTGTATATATGTTTTATATGTTTAGCATATGCTACGGTTCATTCAAATTCTACATACATGTGCCAAGCATCATTTACCATGCATTATACAGAGACAGCACAGATCTAAAGGCATTTACGCTGGAGGGCACATAACACATTGTTTTTTTAGATCGCCTCAAACCAGAGAACCACCTAGAAAAAAAATCACACCCCACAAAGCAGTAGCATAGCAGAGGATGTCACGTCTCAAATAAGTCCAAACGTAAAAACTCGCGCAGGGGGCAAAAACCTGCTAAACTTTCAATTTCCTTCTGCTGCATCTGAGCCACTGTTGCTATATGGAGTCATGAAGTATGAATTGTTCCAGCCGTGTCTAGGCTGTCTCCGAGGATGTATAATGGATATGAGCTTTACTGCCCAGATCTTATATCTGAGTTCATTTAAACGGCTATTTCCTCTACAAACACCACCATGGAACAGAAGCAAGGCCTCTGAAGACAAGCTCCACATGTGTGAACTTGTAACGATGTACAGTATGACTTGAATGTAGTTCTGTGTCCTGAATCGCAGCGCTTATATGTACATGATCCTACAGATTACCAGTAAAGCTTCTAATACTATTTGTACTGTACTGCACTGCCCTTATTCCATGGTAACTGCACCATTGAAGTACCATATAAAACACTGGGCAAAGATGCACAATAGCATTTGCTTTTAAAGCTTACCAGTGCAAGGTTTACATTTAGCAGTAGTGTGTATGTAACTGCAAGAAGTTGATGTACTGTTAAATACAGATCAAATTTGTAATAAAATCACTTACTAACTTAATTACAATGTAAGAGGGGACAGGTGAAGTCAAAGTTACTTTTCAGAGGAAAGAATATAAAGTTAAAACTGTTTTACCAGTACAACAGTACAACAGTACATAAATATCTACTTGTATTTACATATTTAGACCTGAGTTTAGGGTCAGTTTCAGTTTCAGTGTAGAATATCAATGTGCTGTTCGAACACATGTTATAGTTTACTTAACGTTATACTTACAGTGTTAAAAGTTAGAAACAGTTCAAAGATATTGCAAAGCTGAGATATGGTGAGATGTAGCCTTGTGCCTCAGAAACAGACCTCTCTGAGCAGATGTACACTTTTTTTTTCTGAATAATGCAGTTTAGGTCTCTTCATTTGATGTTTCCGTCAATAGGTTAAGACACTGGGGCTATGTGTGTTTTCTTTCTGTCCTTCAAGTTTAGTGCTATGATACGCTAGACAATTGTGAGGGAAGCTGATATGAATGATTTAAATGGCCTGGGGTGCACATGCCTGACACAGCAGGGAGATGGGGAAGCCAGGGTCAGAACTTTTAGCCCTGAAGAATGATTGAAGGCGAGGAGACAATAACACAAGAGTGTGGAGTGATCTAAGATGTTATGACAATGACTTCATGGATTATTGTAGATGCAACTCATACAGTAAAGGTAGCTGTCCGGGATTTTTTTGTATTGCAGTATTGCAAGTATTTTGAGTACAGAAATATGTTGTATTGTAATGTATTGTATTGTATTGTATTGTATATTAATTGTATTTGTTCATAGGTTGCAATGTTATTTGACCTTATAGCAGATTGTAATATTTTACCTTATAGCAGATTCATGACATTTGAAATATATTTGGAAAGGTATAATATGTTTAGACTTACATATGGAGATGCAGTATGAAAGTTGAAAGTTTTTCCTATTCATAGTTGGTCATAATGACTGCATATGCATTAAGGGTTGTTCATTGGTGATGATCAGCCTATCACTGAAAGGTTAGTTTATGTATGTTATGTTCAGGGTTGGGTCTGAATGTGCACTTAGGAAGAGAATGGGGAGAGGGGATATGGTGTCGCGGGGCTTATTGGCTTCCCACTAAGCGGTCTGGGTTGCATTAATGTGTTAATGATGTAAATGATTAGGTGGTGAAAACAGCTGTGACGCTTAATGTATTAGTCAATGTAAAGGATATTTTCTCAGGGATGGTATATTACTGTCTTGTTCTAATGATTTTGAACTAGTCAAACATCGTTTGGGACACCTGTAATTGAATGGTTAGACAAAAGGCATAAAATACAAATAAAAACAAACAAAAACAATACAATAAAAAACCTGTTGCACTGAGACAGCAAGAGTGCATTGTTTACAGAGTAAGTGCATTTGAGGCTCGTTTATTGAGAGACACACAATTAATTGTACTTCTTCTAATATTGCTCTAAAAATGTGCCTGCAGCTGTTTGCACATCTCTGAGTGATCGCCTCCAGTGTTGGCGCGGGTGTCTGTGTGTGTGGGGGGGGGGGGTGCGGGAGCGCGTATGGTCACACTCTGTGTTTACGATCCCCTCTAGTGGGCTCAGCTCATGTTTAATTCATTAATAGTTGCATTAATACGTTAAGAGTGTAATCCTTGTTTAGCAGATTTGTCGCTCCGCACTTTGTTCTTTTTTTTTCTCTTGTGTGTGTGTGCGTGTGCTTGTGCTTGTGTGTGTGTTTGGCAGAGGCTTCCTCTGGCAATTACGAGGTGTGAAAAAGCTCCCTGTTGGAGGGGAGTCATTCTAATTTACTTCTTGGATCTGACTAATATGCAAATAGTAATTTATAAAGCAATCTCACTGGAGGCAGATCACTTGGCAAGGCCAAAATTGTGTCTCCTGTATCTCTCACTCTAGCTCTCTCTCTCTGTATTCCCATCTTCTTCTCTTATCCTCTCTCTATCTCTCTCTGCCTTTTTTCACACACACTCACATCCACACACAAATACATACGCTCTAACACACACACCTAACACATACACATGCACACACACACACACACACACACACACACTGTAGCCATGTAGATGAAGTATTTGCCATCAAATAGAAATGTGAAGTTAAGAGAATTCCAAAATGCTGTCTGCAACTTTTTCTTATTTTCTTATTTATTATTCTGCTGGAACTGTGCCTCGCTTGGCATTACCGCCCTGCATCCCACCCCCAGTGAAGTGCTTCCAAATGAGCATATTGCCATGACCAGCCGAATGCATACAGAATGAATGAAAGTCAAACTGAGGCCTGCCTCCATCTTGGGACAACTTTTAAATATATTTACGCATTAATATTGTAGTAGAACTCCCCATGTTTATTCTGTGCATGTGTTGATATTTCCATGTCTTTTCTTTTTATGTAAAATGTATTTCAAAACTGACCAAATCAAATATTTCACCCTATTCTTATCTATTGCATAGTGTTTGACGCTTACCCCCGCTTCAGTGTATGTGTATATCTGGTAGTGTACATAATCTACTTGTGTGTGTGTGATTTTGTGCGTTTGTGTGTGTGTGTGTCAACATGGCTAAGCAGGTGTAGCTCCCACATGTCATGTGGTATGTCTGCAGGTATTTGCATTTCAAAATGATTAACAAGCTTGGCACGCGCTCACACACACACACACACACGCACATACACACACACACGTACACACACACACACACACACACGCACGCACACACACACACACACACACACACACACACACACACACACACACACAAACACACACACACACTCGCACCCGTACACACACACATTGTGAAAATCATCCACGCAGCAGGCTATTCAAACACACTCCATCTATCATGGCACCATCAAGGATTATTCCATAATTACATACTTTCACAACCAATCATATCAGATTATTAGGATCTTAGCGCATGTGCCGGAATCCCGGCTAATTACCCCATCCCACTTATCCTTTCTTATCTCCACCACACCCCATCAGCGCTCACGTCATACAGCACAGTTAAGAGGTCACCGGCAACGGAATGTGCTAAGGGAACCTGACATAGAGGGATGGGATATTACTGAAAGCACTAAGGCACGAACACATTCACACAAGGGGGAATCCTTGACATCATGGTAAGAGGCTGTCGCAGGGGAGGCCCGGATCTGTGATAGACCTTTGGATTTTCAGAGAAGAAAAGATAACCATGGTACTGAATCTACTGGGTAACCAGAACCTGATGGGAAATACCTTCATTTCTATATGCTGCTGCTGTGGGCTGAGACTCACTATATATCTCAAAGTAGAAGGCTTACTCTGACTCTCCCCTCGTTCTGATGACCGTGCTCTTGAAAGACTAGCATTCAAGTATCATTGACTCGGCACGTGCTTTTGCAGCTGTATGTGCTGCTTTACTGGAGTAGCTAATCTGTTTTTAGAAGGCAAGGCTGATTTCATGCTGGCCCGGCAGCTCTCCTGAGTGGCATGTAGCATGTGAGCAGAAATTATGATATATTGCACTATGATATGCAATAAACAGAACAGCATTGAATGTGTTTAGTCCTGCCTACGCTAGGGGTTTTGATCCACAAGAGCAGAAATCTTTTAGTCTTTTAGCAGACACTTTTATCCAAAGTGACATACAAAGGACAAAGCACTAACCCAGTATTGCCTGGTTTAAACCAGCGTCAGAGTATATTTGGCCCATGAGATATGGCTTTATAGCGCTGCTCCAGTAGGAGTGAAGCTACAACCTCTTAATTCAGAGGTCGGATCTGGGCCTATTGAAGCCATGTTCAGTGGAATAACTATACAAATAAAACGTGTTTGTTGGTTTGGACAATCTTTCTAACATTGCTAACAGCCAGTAGGCTGGTGCTTACATTAGGGTCATGTTTTCTGTCCTAACACCTCAAGCCTCGTACGTTTGCTACTATGGCAGGGTCAATTGCAGTCTCATATTTACTAACCTAGCCAGCAGTGCTAACAGCACGCTCGCTTTGGCTGGCCTGGCTAACAGCTTTAACAGAAGGCTCCCACTTGATGGCTTAGCTGCAGTGCTAACAGTGAGCTCATGTTTGCTAATGGGCTTATTTGTAGGCGCAGGTGGGCTTTGAAAGGTGCACTAGCGTGAACTGGCACAGCTTCCGAGAGCGCGTCCTGTAAAATGCATCTGCTTTGGCAGGCCCTGACTGCCGGGGATGGCTGTGTGTGTGTGTGTGTTGGAGGGGGTTGGGGGAATGGGGGACTCAGGCGGTGGTGAGACTGATAGGAACACAGATATGGAAAGATGGAAAGAGATGCATCGTGATGCATATCTGCCTCGGCTGTGAATGACAATCATCTTTCCCTCGCCTCCTCGTTCCACCTTCTCTTTGTGTTATGCAGACAGACACACACACACACACACACACACACACACACACACACACACACACACACACACACACACACACACACACATACACACACACGTAGGCATACACACACAGGTGCCTGTGAGGCTCAATCTCTGGCAGTAAATATGTAGCTGCTGGTTAGCTGTGGGAGATAGCAACCCTCGTGAGACAGCAGTTTCTGTGCCCAGTAGTTTCAGCACTGCAGACATATATTAACTTTCTGCATGACTCTCTCTCTCTTCCTTTCTCTCTCTCTCTCTTTCTCTTTCTCTCACACACACACACACACACACACACACACATACACCACCGGACACACACACACACACACACACACACACACACACACACACACACACACACACACACACACATAGACACACACACACACACACAGATACACTCTGTCTTTTTCTCTCGCTATCTATCTTTGTATAATTCTTTCTCTTTTCCTCTCAAGTTTCAGGTGGAAAACAGGTTCTATGTGTTTGAATGTGTTTGGTCCTGCAGTTCTTGCTTTCACTTACAATCATTACGAATAATTTATCTTTATGGATGTCTGTCTGCTTCTCTCTCTCTCGAAGCCTCATCATTAGTATTTACACCTGTCCTTTAGACATCCCTACATCCAATCAAAGTGAGACTTACCTGTCCTTCTTTTGCATTTTCACACACAAACGTCTCATAGGGCATTGCAAACTCAGGGGGGAACTCGTTGACATCGTTAACGTGAACTGTCACGGCTACCCTGCTGGTGAGCACTGGGTTATCTGTGGGCAGAGAAAAACAGAATCTCTATTATTTTACACCTGCTTGAGCTACGTCGTGTGTGTGACACACATCAAACATAGGGTGTGGGAACACAATACTTCTCTGCATGAAGATGCCACCCTTCCACTTCTTAGGATTCAGGAGGAGGTAGGAAGAATGAGCAAAGCAGAGAAAGTATAATCCAATGCTGACCTCTAGTGGTTAAAGAGAGGAATGCCTGATTGCATATTTGTTCTAGTCTATGCAAACAAACAGGACTCAACATCGACAAAATAAGTAATGCTATGAGAAAATTATCTATTAATTTATTAATAATGAGCTCAGCTACACTCAGATATCCAACCTAACTGCGCCTTTGAATGCTCTAAATTGTATTGCATGCTTGCTTGTGGGTATCTGATAAAAAGCATGCTGAATTTGCCATCTGATTAGTTTTAGTTTATCAGATATCTGTGTGTTTACAAGTTTGCTGCTGCCGGCATTCAGATTTTGAGCAAAAAAAAAGAACTTCTATTGGAAATGCAAGTTTTTGTTTGTGCAGTGTGGCATACCAATGGAGTCAGTTAAACAATTTTATCTTACACTATCTCTATTCTCAAATGTCAGCATTTTGTTGAACTGACCGATTGTTTTAGGTGAGCTTTACATTTAGAATAAACTGCATAATTTACTCCAGTACTAATAACAATAATATAGCCATGTGTAATATTCTGACTCCCCTGAATCATTGTTACTTGCACATTTCAGCACAGTCGCACTCTGTGTTAAAAAGAGGCACCCTTCACTACAGAGACCTTTGAAATTGTTGAGCTGCTTCGCTCTCAATTCTCTATACTTCTCTTTTCTGTCTCGCTCCATGTGTTTCATATTAATTTATTCTTTCCTTCCCTTCCTCCTTCTTTCTTTCCTTCCTTCCATCTCTCTCTCTCTCTCTCTCTCTCTCTCTCTCTCTCTCTCAGCCCATCGTGAGTGTTCTAAGCAGGGGAGATGTTATCTGGCGTTCCAGACCAGGAGGTCGTGTGAGGGATCTGTGAGTTGCCAATGCCCAGGGAGACGCCTAAAACCCTGCAGACCCACAGATGACCTTGGTAGTGAAAAGCAATTTCACTGCTGAAATAGGTGTGTGGGTGCACGTGTAAATACATTTGTGAGCATGTGTGTGTGTGTGTGTGTGTGTCCATGCATGTGTGTGTGCTGGTTGGGGGTGCCAATATTTCTTCATATTTGTACTTATGAGAGCGTATGTGGGTTACTTTATGTTTCTGCAATACTCTGTAGTTCCCCATGGAAATATCCACTGTGTTCGTAAAGTAATGTCTGTGACTGGGAGGTCTCAAGTTTACCATTAGTCACTATGAAAATAAATCCGTCTCTATCCCATGAATGTAAACCAGAGAGAGTATTACATTCTCCACTGGATGGCGCTCTAGCCTAAATAAAGATATTTCTTTAACTACTACTACTACTACAGCTTTAAATCAGTTAAAAGTTGCTTTGAAAGGTAAGAGTAAGAAGCTTTTACAGTGTGATGGATTCGCGATGTGATGCAATTTACTTGCATTTCATTCTAGGTTTATAGTCTGGTGACATTTACATATTGCATTCAGAGGGATATACCTCTGTGCTTAAGTTCAATACATACGTGGGTGCCAGCTCATTCAATGTCAATCATACATGTCTGTTACTCTTAAAAACTATTTAATACAGTACAATGTAATTTTAATCAAACACATATTACAACATGGCCTGCAAACTCTTATCAGAATGGTTATAAAAGACAAATGGGAAGAAGTGTTGCAGTCTAATGATCCATTATATGGGCAGAATTAAACTCCAACTATATTCGACATTTGTTGCTGATGATGTTTTACTGTGGAAGGACTCAAGCCATTGATTTAAATATTACAATTCATTATGAAGTGAATCCATAGTAGTACTTTACACGTACAACTTTATCTGCAATAGTACTTATGAGGCTTTGGCTGTATAGTACATAGATGAGCATCAGAGGTGAATAACACATTCGAAAAACTCTTGACACTGAATGCTAATACACTCTGAATACATTTGTAGCTAAATACAACTTTTTTTCAGCTAAAATGAGAGGAAAATCATGGAGACTGAAAAATAAGGTACAATTAGCTGAGGTTTTAAGGAACATGAAATTTCCTCTGAGGCAGGAATACTAATTTTAATACCAATTGCAGCCGATAATGAACTAGTTAAGTCTGAGTGAGCAAGAGAGTGTATGTGTGTGTGTGTGTGTGTGTGGGTGTGTGTGTGTGTGTGTGTGTGTGTGTGTGTGTGTGTGTGTGTGTGTGTGTGAGAGAGAGTAACAGAGAGGCAAGGCAGACAGAAAGATGTGAAATTGCTAATCATATTCATGACGGGTCCTAAACAAAAATGTCAAATTAGCTCGGCACAGCAATAAATAAAAATAACTGAGTCAGTCGCAGTATCTCACGCCGTAACTTTTGTCTTCTGAAACTCAAATTAGCGCTATCAGAAGAAACCATTAGCATTAGCAGTGGAACCTTGGGAGACAGTGAATAATTTCCTCCCTCCCTCCCTCCCTCCCCCCTTCCCTCCCTCCTCCCCTCTCTCTCTTTGTGACGATAAAAACTAAACTTTTAACGACCCTTATTACCGGGGCCTGCCTAATGAACATGCTGCTAGCCGCACATCACATTGATTGAGCGCTGTTGAGTTCCTCGCCAGATAATGGCTTTGATGGCTTCTGAGCCGTTTTGATGTCTTGATGGCAGCAGATTTGCTTATTTATCTCTGGCTTTTCCTCCCTCTTCTCTTACATGGACACAATTAGCACCATGACACATCTAAAATGAAATAAAATGCTTTGCTGCGTGCGTCAGACAAGAAAAGTGAGTGTGTGTGTGTGTGGCGGGGGGATCTGTGTTTCTATGAGATCCATTGGCACAGATCAGTCATTCCGTCGCTAATACTGAATGAAGGCTGGGATTCGGAAGTGATTGTCATGGCCTTTAAATGCGCTGAGATTGAGAATGGTGGTGGGGGGGGGGGGGTATGTGGTATGGGGTTTGTCTTGTAAAGCTAATGAAATTTGAGAAAAGAAACCTTTAATGGCATGACAGTAAGGAGAGGACTGAAGGGAAGAGAGAAAGAGAGAGCGAGAGAGAAGGGGAGAAAAGGACACTTTGAAATTGAAGAGGTCAAGACGAGGGAGAGGCAGCGTCCTGATGATGGATGATCCGTGAATTTGAGCGTGTTTTATTGGAGCCAATTAACGGCCTCAGACAGTCTTCACTGAACGCCGGCAGGCCCGTTAACGTGCCACGTCATTGGTGTTGCCATGGTAAAAAAGTCAAAGAATACACTCCAATGCTCCGATAAATCAGTCCCCTGTACTAACACTCCTGCTAACTTTTGGACGAATCGAGAGTGACTGGCTGTCATACTTACTAACTTTCGTGGCCACTATGGAGATGTTGTGCTGGGCAATGGACTCTCTGTCCAGGAGCTCGTTCGTCGATATTGTGCCCTCCACGGGGTCAATGTCAAAAAAGCTGTCCAGGTCACTTTTCCAGTCTATGGAGTACCTACAACAGATCACAGTACACCAAGGTACATCAGACTCAAGGTAGTAATACAGATTCATGCAATCCTACTTTTTATTCATAAATTCATGTTTAGAATATGTAGGCATAATTTACATTAGTACAGAATTGTATATCCTTTAATTTAACATTGTAATTAGACCGTGTAGAAAGTGTAACACACTAATTTTAACTATGTCAATAATATGATATTAAGGGCTTCAATGTTATTTTTTTACTAATCCTAAAGTATTCCCAATCCTTAAAGTTCATATAACAATATGCATGTTTTTTTATGAACTGCTATTATGAACTTGTGCCTCCTATTCACCAATGCTGACAGTTGCAAAGATGAACCCCAAGTGCAGTTTGCCTTCCTATCTAGAAGTTTGCCATAGTGAATACGTTCTGAATCACAAAATGGAAATCTTTGACTTCTTTTGAATCTTTGAAGAGAAGGTGTGTTGCTGTAAATATGTATAAGTCTGAGCGGGGAATATCTAAACCCAAACCTGATTTTAATCACAATTGATATATGGGTGAAGTCCTCCATTCTGTCCTTTTCACCAAGCATTGGGCCGCAGATTCACACCCCCATCCTCTCTCTCTCTCTCTCTCTCTGCTCCTTTATCACATTCTCTCTCTCTCTCCCTCTCTCTCTCTCTCTCTCTCTCTCTCTCTCTCTCTCTCTGCTCCTTTATCACATTCTCTCTCTCTCTCTCTCTCTCTCTCTCTCTTTCTCCCTCCCACTCCTACAGTTAGTGAAGAGAGTGTGTGGAAATGAGCAAAAGTCCTTCAGTGACTAATCTTTAAACTCGAATGAATGCCCCTCAGTGCAGGCCGCTTCTTTGAAAAGGAAAGCTCTTTTTTTGGTGACTCTGCCCTTAAGCACATTGTCACTTCAAGGCTAGGACTCTTCGATGCCGTGTCAGTTTGGCTGAGGATGGACTTGGGGTCCAGTCCACAGCTTTTTAGACAAATTTTGGTTTTTGTATGCTTGTAATAACAATGTGAATTGTGTAGTATATTGCCCAATAATGTCATTATCAGGTATCGGTACTACAGGTATTGCAATGTACCTTGCAATAACTTTATGAAAAAAACTGTGATTTACTCATGTTGACTAATGACTGCTGTTATTGTTACTATTCATTGTTTATTTACTTACTTATTCATCTGTTTGCTTGTCTTGTTCTCTTGTGAACAGAAAGAAGTTTTTGTGCAAAGGAATGCTTTGTGTGTGTGTGTGTGTGTGTGTGTGTGTGTGTGTTTTAGGCACACAGTACCCCTCAATGAATCCTGACCAGGTCTTTAAGTTCTTTGTGTACGATCAGAGGCTCTGTTTCAGCTCAGAGTGCCACACCAGACAAGTTTTGCTCGCAATTAAAGCCGCCGCTGAAGCTCACTTAGCAGGAGGAACCGTGCTCTTTTTAAGTGGCGCTAATGCGCGCAGCTGCTGTGCAGGGCAGCAACCACATCAAACAGAATTTAAATAATTTCATCAGCGGGCTCCATCTTTAATTTTGCTCCATTAAACCGCTTGTCTGCTAAGACAAAATAGCTGAACAAAGACATTGTATTTTAAGAGATATTTACGAGGGGCTGCTTGCCTACAAACTGTGTCTCTGTGTTATTTCCGAGTTGTGAAAGAACAAGAATTCGTGGTAAGATGGAAATGGGGACCGGATTATGTTAGCGTGTCGTAGAAGACTGAAGAAAAATCACAGGCACTGCGTGCTAACAATAAGGCAAGATTGAGAAAAGGGAAGAAATTAAATTATTTTGGTTAACTTCCAAAATGCAACTATATTTCTTCTGGGTATAATACGATTTTCTGTGATCCAAAGTTGTAACTTTTTTCTTGCCCTAATATACAAGTATCAAGGCAACATCGCCCGAGGCCTCTACCATTTAAAGCCACTTCTTTCTCTAACTCTGTCCTTCTCTCTCTTCAGTTGAAAGCACTGTATTTTTCTTCCATTTATTTTCCAGAAGTTTCTATGGCGCATTCATGTGGCGTTAGAGTAGTGTTTTTTAACCACCCATTGCCCCCCTCTATTTGACCCCAGATCAGCAGAAAAAGTCACACAAAGATCACAGCAAGCCTTCTAAGAGTCTGGAGTGCTTGAAAACTGGCGGGCGGCGGGAAACGGAACAGGAAGCACTTTATAAAGCCGTTCCTCACTGTGGTTGCGTAAACTGCATAGGTAAGGGTCAAAGACGCTCCTCTGAAAGCTTTAAGCATAATCGCACCGGTGCCCAGATGGTAGTATTGTCTGGAGATGAGTGCCTCCCAAGAACAATGTCAGCCGTGGCGCTCCTGAATAATTAAGCTTAAAAGACAAAAGCAAGAAAGAAAAACAAGAAAAAAAAACAACAATGCCTAAAAGCTTTTATACCTAACAACTCCACTCTCATGTCCATTTCGGTGTCTTTTTACTGAAAGAACGATGCATTTTTAAAGCTAATATCTTCTGAGGCGTCGGCTCCCTTTGTATGGGATGGGCTCTCTGGTGCAGGGTGTTTATTAGAGGCCCCACTCTACAACCTCAGTTTGTCTAAGAATAGTAATACCACACACACACACACACACACACACACGCACACGCACACACACACACACACACACACACACACACACAAACTAAATATTTAAACTGAAGCACTCTCTCTCCTGTGTGCATCACACAAAGAGATCTGTCTGTCTGTTGGAATTTCCTCTCTTCCTCTCTTTGGACGCACGTGTGTGTGTGTGTGTGCATTTGTACTTGTGAGGTGTGTGATTGTCTCTTCAAGCATTTGCCACCTGTGTCTACACACGCACACACACAATCAAGTATGTGTGTGTGTGTGTGTGTGTGCATGTGTGTGTTTGTTTGCATAAATACGTGTGTCTGAAAACACAGCAAGCTCTATGCTAATATGACCTCAGATGTGGTGACTTGTTACATAACTAATAACTACTACAATATCTTCAACAATTGTACATATATTACAGGAAATGACATTTTTGGGTTATTGTGGTGTAGTTACACGTTCAAATAGCTTTGATACACATCATCTTGAATGAGTATGAGTGTGTTTTAGTCTATGTATGTGTATCTATCTTTGTGTCTCTGTGTGTGAGTGTGTTTGTGTGAGAGTGTGTTTGTGTGAAAGAGTGTGTGTGAGTGTGTGAGAGTGTGCGTGTGTGTGTGTGTGTGTGTGTGTGTGTATTCACCTGACAGGGCTGCTGCCTGCATCCAAGTCCTGAGCAGTTACGGAGCCGATGATGAGGCCCACAGGTGTGTCCTCGTCCACGTCCATCACGTAGGAGCTCTCGCTGAATACAGGCGGCTCGTCCACGTCCAGAACGCTCACCTTCACCGTTGCCATGTCTTTAAACGGGCCCAGGTTCTGGAAGCGAGGGTCCACATGAGCATTGGAGGCCTCCACTTTGAAGGTGTATGCCTTCTTTGTTTCATAGTCCAATGGCTGGAGGAGGGACAGACAGAGAGTGGAGCAATGAGAGGAAGAAGGAGGGAGACGAAAGAGAGAGGTAAGAGAGATGTGAAACATAAAATCTTTAACAATATAGATTTCAGATGATTACGGCATACCTTTCACCCTTGGAACATTGTTGTTAATGGAGGCCTTGTATTACGTTTTTTAACGTTCTGTCTCTCTTTCAACTCTTCTCACTCCCTCTCCTCCTTGTTCACTTCCTTAGTGACATTTTTGATGGCAGGCTAATTAACACCACATTTATGAAATGTTGTCACCGGTTTACACCTTTACACATCACTAATTGCTCGTATACCTCACGAGTGTGTGTGTGTGTGTGTGTGTGTGTGTGTGTGTGTGTGTGTGTGTGTGTGTGTGTGAAAAGCAACTTGCAGGACTTACATTCCAGGATTTGTCTTCGTCAAAGAAAACATTCACATAGATGTCTCACATACAAAAACAAAGCATTTCTCTGCCATTTTAAATTCACAGCACAGTTTTCCCCTCTCACCCCTTACTCTGATAAGGAGAGAACAGACACACACACACTCACAAACACACACTCACAAACACACACTCACAAACACACACACACACACACACACACTCTCTCACACACACACACACACACACACACACACACACACACACACACACACACACACACACACACACACACACACACACACACACACACACACACACACACACACACACACACACACACACATCTCTGCACATCACTCTCTCATTCCATCATTCCAGCATTCTCTCTCATGCAGGCACACAGAATAAATGCGTTTGGACACAGCCAAGCAAATTTGCCATGTTTGTTTTCCATAGACATGTTGACGTTGTGAGATGGAATTCAATTTCCGCCGGTTCCCCTCGGGCACAGTGAGGTGTATGGGAAAGTAAATGTAAATATAGTTTCCCTTTCGCGGTTGGCACCTCTCCTGTGGGGTGTCAGTTATACACACCTATCCCTGCAGAACAGCCTGCATCTCATTGATTATGGCAGAGACATAGTCACAGCAATGAGCAAATATGTCAGTGAGTGAGGGTAATTGGGGGAAAAAACAAAAAAATTAGCGTGATTGCTTGCAAGTTGTTGCTCTTGTTGTAGTTGTTGTGTGTGTGTGTGAGAAAGAAAGAGAGAGAGAGAGAGAGAGAGAGAGAGAGAGAGAGAGAGAGAGAGAGAGAGAGAGAGAGAGAGAGAGAGAGAGAGAGAGAGAGAGAGAGAGAGAGAGCGATGTAGGTCACCCATATAACACTATATCCACACAATGAATTCTGGCAAGATCCAAATATTGTTACAAAATATAGTTATTTTCCGACTATAACTCCCCCTATCTGCCAGGCTATAACCCAACGCACATTTCATTTTCATTGTGTGAGTGTGTGTGTGTGTGTGTGTTCTTTCTCATCAGATCTACCCTGCTCATCACATGTACCTCCATGTGAACTTCATAGCCTTCTCCTCAGCATATTTGGTCCTATAATGGGCAACAGCTGGCTGCTGATTGGTTGACAGCTCTCCAAGTCCCCTGTCATCCCCAGCCGAGAGACGGGAGGGATCCTGTGATGTTTAAGGTCACCCCTACCGATATGGATTATTCCAAAGCCTGTTCCAGGGATTGTCTGAGTTGCGTTGGAGCGCTATGAGGCTTTGTGGGATACATGCCCACCCTCAGAGTTCTCTTTCTTTTTCTCTCTCTTTCTTTTTCTCTTTTTGTGTCCCTGTTCCTCTCTGCGCTGCTTTTTCTAGCTATCCTTCTGTGACTTTGCCTTTGTCTGTCTGAAACTTTGCATTTTCTCCTCCTACCTAAACCTTTCTCTATCTCCCTCTCTCTGTGTCCATCTCTCTCTATCTTCCTCTCTCTGCCTCTCTCTCTCTCTCTCACACACACACACACACACACACACACAGACACACACACACACACACACACACACACACACACACACACACACAGGGAGCTGGCACATGATTGGATAGACAAATTCAGTGTCGAGGGCTTGTGGGGTGAGGCAGACTGTTCTGTAGGCCTCATTACACATGCACTCTCTCTCTCTCTCTCTCTCTCACACACACACACACACACACACACACACACACACACACACACACAGACACACACACACACACACACACACACACACACACACACACACACACACAGATGTCCTGAGGAGAGTCTAGACACGACAGTCAATCTCATACCATGCTTAGCCAAGCTACACACATGCACACTCAAAACTTGCACATGCAATCACTTTTCAGTAATTTATACATATTTTAAATGAAAATCCAAGCAATGGAGTCAGGCAGAATTAATCCAAGGACAGACCAGCTGACACACACACACACACACACACACACACACACACAAACACACACACACACACACACACACACACACACACACACACACACACACACACACACACACAAACACAGACACACACACAGACACACACACAGACACACACACAGACACACACACACACACACACACACACACACACACACACACACACACACACACACATATAAACGCAAAATGTGAATACATTTGTACACTAGTTTACATTCAGGCATAACTTTCAAGGCAGCTAAGTCGAAAGTCAATAAACAACTGCCTGAAGTTTTTACCAGCAGACCTCCGGCCATATTGTAATTTGTTCTTTTCCATGAGGGACAGGGGTTTATGCAAACATCTATCTACAGAAATAATAGGTATGCTGTGGGAAATATCCTGTGGTGAAAACAATAAATAAACTTTAGGGGTGAACATTTCCTGAATTAATATGTGACTTTGCAGTGTTATCGGCTGTCAGAAGAGAGCTGAAATACAGGAGATGCTCTGCAAAAAGGCTACCTACGCACACACAAACACACACACACACTCACACTCACACACACATCCACACACACACACACACACACACACACACACACACACTTAAAACGACACACACTACCGATTTATGCTTGTGATTTACAGTCTTTTTATTAAGACTCCTCTAGGTCATTTCTCAAGGTCACACACTGAGGGGAGCAAACAGTGCTGATGGTGTAGCACAGAAAGATAAGGCATCCTTTTGGCCACAAAAGAGAACACAACCACGCACACACCCTCTCCTTAAACCTCTGCCGCAATGTGCTTGCAAATGTGTCTATTGTCTATTCCTGTGCAACAGGCATGCCTATGTGTGTGTGTATTACTGTGTGTGTTTGTGACACACTGGTGTGTGTTGAATGTGCATGCACGCTTGCTTTGTATTGTGTTTTATAAGTATGTGCTGCAACACATGGCAGGTCTTGATCTAAAGGTATCTGTGGGTGTATATGTGAGTGTGTGTAAAGGCATGGCAAGTGTGTGTGTGCATGTGCCTGTGTTTGTGACTGAATGTGCAAGCATGCTTGAATTCATTGTGTTGTATGTGTGTGTAGCACCACATATGAGATCTGTTGTGTTTGTGTGGTTGCATACCTTCTGAACATCTAGCGACCATGTACTGTATATAATAGACTTCTTATAGGAAGTGACATGTCTGTACAGAGGAATGTATCTGTGCCTTTCCGTCTGAACATATGTTTAGGTGTGGGGGCAAGGTATGTGGGGCAGTGCAGCGCTTGTGTGTGTGTGTGTGTGTGTGTGTGTGTATCGATGTGTGAAGGAGTATGGAGTGATGTCCTATTTCTCCTCAGCCCCCTGTGCTGCATAGGGACACACACCGCATGTCATGAAGCTTCAGCAGGCATCCAGGTTCGTGGGGGCTTCAGGGGTCCAAGACAAGCCACTGGGGAAAATGTCAAGTGTCTCTGCGCTCTCTCTGCCCTCTTGGTCTCCTTGATTCTAATTGTGCTACTGCCACAACTATTTAATTACTTCAAGGGATGAGGAGAAGAGGGGAGAAGAGGGGGGGAAGAGGAGAGGAGAAGAAAGTAGAGGAGAGAGGAGAGTGGTGACAGGAGGAGTGAGGGGAGAAAGGAGAGAGATGACAGGAGGGAACAGGAGCTGGGTAGTGGGAAAAGGGAGAGGAGGGGACGAGAGGAGGTGTGAGGAGAAGAAAGTGGAGATGGGGGAGTTGGAGAAGAGGTGACAAGAGGAGAGGAGAGGCGCGGAGAGAGGTTAAGGGGGGAATGATGGATCCTCCGGCCTAATGGCTCAACACTGAGAAGATCTGTCTTGCTCTCTATCACACACACACACACACACACCCCCACACACACACACACACCCACCCCCCCACACACACACGTTTGACGAATATTTGCAGTAGCACAGCCTCAGTGGCTATTTACTACCTGTCAGTAAATTTCACAGTCACTCACTGTAATCAAACACACACACACACACACACACACACACAAAATACATGTGTCCCAGCATAGCCTCCTTGCTTATTCACAACCTGTCAGAAAATGTAACTCAAGTAATCACACACGCACACCCCCCTAACACCCACACACACACTCAACCTCTTCAGCCTCACAGTGGTAATGGATGGAAGCTAACTGGATAACCCAAGACTATAGCACCCCAGTCATTATGAAGCCAGATCAATGCTATCAGTGTCTTGGGCCGCTGACAAGCCAGTTGGTAAACACTCAGTTCCCCCATCACCAGCCACTGGAGCTCTTGCAGTGAGGAGAATCGATGTGTGTGTTTGCCGATAAAAAAAAGACTATGGACGGCAGGGTGTGTGGGTGTGTGCATGTCTGTGTGTGTCTGTGTGTGTCTGTGTGTGTGTGTGTGTGTGACTGTGTGTGTGTGGGGGGAGGGTGCGTAGAATTCAATGCATGTCATTCATCTTCTGTTGGGGGCGGGGGGGGGGGGGGGGGGGGTTGGGGGGGCTGTGAGAGACAAACAAACAGATGAAAACAAGGCGGTGTTGTTCTCCAGCGGACATTACCATAATCCCATAATGAGCCTCTGGAAGCTACTCATTATTTAATGAAGCACAATCGTAATGGTGAGAGGGTTAGTAGCGCCTCGTGTAGCCACCCTGGAGGCATATGTGTGTGTGTGTGTGTGTGTGTGTGTGTGTGTGTGTTTGTGATCTAATGCGATGAGATGAGTAGGGTGATTCCCACAGTCAATTCAGTGTCCATCACACTCCATTCCTTATTCTACTGAAACATTACCATAAAGCTTTACTCACTTCTTATATGGTGCTGTTGAATTGGAATCGTAATTGACAGATCTGCCTCATCTTCTTTAGTTTTGAGTGTATTACCCTGATTATGATTATGCCCTCATTGGCACTGTGTATTTGTGTGTTTGAATGTATGTGATGTTTTGAGGTGACATTCACACAATATAGTAGTATTTTAAAAGTGTGGGTGTGTGTTAAAAGTTCATGGTGATAATCACATGAGTACATTACTTGAACGACTCAACATATCCTTCAGCCTTGATCACGCAGGTGTAGCATGTGTCCTTTAGTGTCATTTATTGTGTTTTGGGTTGAGACCCCCTCCCCCCCTCCCCCCCTCCCCTTCTGGCGTACGGGTGCGTCTGCTGTCTGACCGGCGCCACGGCGATGTCATGCTTTAGATGCGTTGCCTTGGCGCTGGCGGGCCTTTGATGTGTAAATGTGCTCCCACTCTGCACCGTCTCCCCATTCCTCCGTGGGCACCACGGCAACGCAGCATCACACAGAGCGTCTTTTCTTTTCTTCTGGGAAACCGCTGGAGCACAGCTGTCTGAAGATGACTGTCTGCATACGTGAGTGTGTGTTAGAGAGCTTGTTTGTGTTTTTGGCTAGTGTGGTATCCAAGTGTGTGTGCTTGTTTGTGTGTATGTGAGAGACAGACAGAGATAGAGGGATAGAGGGACATTGTTTGCATTTAGAGTATGTGTTTGTTTGTGTGTCTGTGTTTGTGCGAGTGTGTGTGTGTGTGTCTGTGTGTGTGTGTTTGTGTGTGTGTGTATGTGCCTGTGTGTGTGTGTGTGTGTGTGTGTGTGTTTTTCTGTGCGAGTGTATGAATATGAATGTGTTTGTTTGTGTATGAGTATGTGTGTGTGGATCTGTCTGAGTGTGTGTGTGTGTGAATATGAATGTGTGTGTGTGTGTGTGTGTGTGTGTGTGTGTGGGCGTGGGTGTGTGTGTAAATGTGTGATTATTCCACTCTAGACAGTGTTTCCTGGACCTTATCTCTCATCAAGCATCCCAGTGAACGCTGGAGAGAAAATGATTTTCTGCATCCTTTAACTTTCCTGAAAGAACTCACCAAATCAGGGGACATGAAAGACAAACAGCATCTGCTCTAGTGCATTAGTCCTGCCCTGCGGCAGCCTCAGCCTCAGCCTCAGCCTCAGCCTCAGCCTCAGCTTCAGCCTCAGCCTCAGCCTCAGCCTCAGCCTCAGCTTCTCCACAGGGCTGGTCTTCTTGGGACGATGGCGGGGGTGGAGGGGGGTGTTGCAGGATGATCTCTTAAATCCAAGACTGGTTTGGATTTATTTTGTGAAGTTAAAACATTTGTACCCGGTAAAAAGAGGGGGGGGGGGGGGGGGGGGATGGGACAGATGCAGAAAGACACACACACACACACACACACACACACACACAGACACACACACACACACACACACACAACACAGGCAAACAAAAAAACACAAACACATCCCAGGGGTGTGCTCGTCCAAAAGAGCTTGAGGATCTGGCTCAAGTTCAGCAGCTGATTCTCTCTCAGACTCCTGACTCAGTTTCCACTGCAGAATTACTGACACCAGTTCCAAACACACAGCCTCACATACACACACACACACACACACCACAGCATAATCCAGCTCTAGTTTAGGAGATAATGCATTCTCAGACTCCTGGCTATGACAGTACTACAGCATTGCCAGTCTGGATCATGCTTCACTAATGGCACATAGTTATTGACATTTTTACAATACCCACCTATTCTACTATACTTGACATCCTCCAGGGTGTTGTGAGATGTTCTTTGCACATGCATTCCAAATACACCACTGTTACTTCAAATAAACACTGTTAGTCCTTATGCACATGGTCTGCGCTGCATGTTCCTGGCAGCTACGTTGCAGTACTGCTGCGTCTTTGCTGCGTGTGTGTTTTCACACCTGCCGATGTCCCTGCTGCGGCTCTGTTATCTTTCAGCATTGAGGTTGCCTTTGATAATGGCCATCAATACACAATAAGCCTGGTATCATCCATCATTGATTGTTGACCAGTTGTTACCAGAAATCAGTCATGTAACTGTTATTGCCATTCAGAGCCAGGGCAAGAGAGCGAGAAAGAGCGCAACGGAAACTACTAACTTACCAATACATTTTAAATATGTGTAAAATCTCTGTCAGGATGCGGGCACTGAGGTTGTGTGAATGCAAACTCCTGGTTTACAAGCTGAATCTTTACATCAGGCACGGTTTGTTTCCAGTGATTTTCAATGAGAGCAGAAAATGAGAGGAAATTCTTTGGGGGTCTCATTAAAATTAGTGGACAGCATGGGTATATCTGCCTATGATTGCACTTCAACCTGAACTCACCAAGAGTTGAAACCACCATTCCTAAATATGGGTTGCAGGTACTCATATACATATACATATACATATACATATACATATACATATAAGTATACGCAACCGTATACATATACATATACATATACATATAAAAATACATGGATACCTTCAGCACAGCTATGGTGCTTCAAAAAAATTGGAAAGCAAGTTTTTTTTTAAGCACTAGTTGAGACGGGTCTACTTTGATTGTCTTGCACGTATTTTAAGAAGGACATATCAGAAAGAGACCTATAAATAACTCAGTGCCTGTCGGTCATAGAAATAAGGGTCCATCATGGCAAGAGCAATGTACTCTTTTGATGTCTAATGCTGGATACCTCAGAGAAGGCCAGTAAATATCACACAGAGAAAGCTGAAATAACCATCCATTCCTTAACCCCCACCCCCCCTCTCTCACTCTCTCTCACTCTGTCTTTCGCCCTCCATGCCTCCCTGCCTCTCTCTGTTTCTCTTTCTCTCAGACATACACACACTTCACTCCTGCAGCACCTTTGATCTTCCCCAGCAACAAAATCAGCCAGCCAAAAAGATACATATCAAT
>NC_137915.1:23611114-23616114 GCF_963457725.1 Sprattus sprattus | reverse complement strand
ATATTTGTGTATTAGTTTGGTTAGTCTAAGCATCCGCCTAGTAAATCTGGTGAGTTGTTGTGAACTGATATCTTTTGTGAAAAAGCAATGAATTAAATCTTTGGTCTTTGGATTTGTTTGTTTGTGTGTGCGTGTGTTTGTCTGGGTGCTTGTGTTTGTGTGTGTGTGTGTGTGTGTGTGTGTGTGTGTGTGTGCATGTTTGTCTGTGTGTTTGTGTGTTTTCTATGGCTGTGTGTGTGTGTGTGTGTGTGTGTGTGTGTGTGTGTGTGTGTGTGTGTGTGTGTGTAAGATATAGCTAATATCTATGTACGTGGATGGATGTGTTTGAGCACGTGTGGTTTGTTTCCCTGGGAGATTTTCTACACTGTCTCATATTTGTTTGTCATTCTCTCTCCCTTTTTCACCACGCCTCTATCTCTCTTTCTCTCCCTCTCTCTCTATCAGTTGTCTGCTATAATCTTTTGCAGCAGTTGGGCTGTGAGGCCTTACCCAGAGTATGCCCCAGCAGAGAACCACAACAGATGATGACTTTGGCGGTGTATTACCCATCATCCTCTATCCCTTGTAAACATGACCTGTCTCCAGTTCAGAGGACTGCCAACAACTCTTCTCAAAACATCTCATCTCTCCCCAATCTCACACACACACACACACACACACACACAAACAAACACACACACTTTACACTCGAAGATGCATACATACACATGTGTTCAGGCTGAAGCAATTCCAACGATAAGCCCGGCCAGGATATCAAACACATTCACATTAATGAACTCTAGGGCAGCATCAGTCCCCAACAGAATAGCAGCTCTCCTGCTGAGAGACGAATAGCATAACAGAAATTACCCTGCACAGTCTCAGGGCTCCCACTAATCAGCATCTCAAAGGTTACCTGGGATGAACTTCAAACAGGAGTCTTACTTTTAATCTGCTAAAGAAATGCATTCATTACTGGTGTGCCATGTTTTGACACCGTAAATAAATTATGATTGCTGACTGCACTCTGGTGTTTACAGTCCATTAACAAATACAAACAAACACACTCACACATACACACACTATTCCATAACCAAAAATTTGAGCGGCATGATTACATTTGATATGTGTTTTTGTGTGTGTATTTGGGAGGGACTCAAGCACTGCAGGTGACGCTATTTCCCATATTCATTTAAAAAGTAATTCTTCAATCTTATCAACTGTCCCCTTCCTTAGACAACATTCTCAACACTGCCTACTGCCATATGCAAGTCTTTTACCAATTTATCAGCCAAAGGTCCTCATACGCTATCTTTTAGGTAGCCATGCACGTGGCACACACATCTCACTGTGCCTGTTAAACCTTCTCTGTTTGCGTGACACTGAAGTAATTTGGCTATTAGAACACTTTTTTTTCTTAAATAACACCCACTTCACAGACACTAATAAGGGGGAGATTGATTAGTCTCTTGACAAAAAAAGGAAAATATCTGTGCGATGGAAGCATCTGTAATCACATAAAAACATACGGCTGTGCACACATTGTCGGTGGGGGGTAGGCACTCGGCAAGGTTTGTTTTCTCCATTCACGCTGTGTTCAGCGCTCAAGTTATTTCATACAGGTTTTTATCTCAGTCATACACACAGGCAAGGATACACACGTGGCTGGGACTCGGAGTGATAGCACAAAAGCCATGAGACGCTATCGGTTTTTGCCAGGTGATATCATCAAATACGGAAAGCAAACAAATAAGAAATAGACAAAAAAGCAAAGGAGGAAAGAAAGAAATTCAGATAGAAAGGGAGACAGAAAAGAATATGATCTAAATTATGTGAGAAAACAGACAAAAAAGTGACAGGAAGCCTCCATCTCAACTTCAGGAAGTAAACCTGATAGGTCAGTCAACATGTGTGCTTGGCCATTTACAGATTTTCATGCAAAAAGCACTAATGGATCTCTGCCACACAAAACACACACACACACACACACACACACACACACACACACACACACACACACACACACACACACACACACACACACACACACACACACACACACACACACACACACACACACACACACACACACACATGTAATAAAGCAAAAACACATCAAACACAACATAAGCCTCTGCCTGAAATATGTCATTTTCACTTGAATGAGGGCAGATGATCTCCCTCCAACCACTCCCCCTTGCCCGTGGGGCCAGTAGAAGTTTCCGGATCTTACCCGCTTGAGCAGGATGATGCCCTCCTGGTTGTGCTCATTAGTGGTGATGTCGAACAAGGCTCCGCCGTCTCCAGGGACGATGTTGTACTCCACCTCAGCGTTCTTCCCGGTGTCCAAATCATGAGCCTTGATGCGCCCAACCGCAGAGCCCACCGCGGAAGACTCCGCCACTTTCAGGTGGAATATACCTGTCACGTACAACCACAGGCAAAGCACACACACACACACACGCGCACACACATACACATCACACATGAGCAGGCATACACACAAACAAACACACACAGCATAGATATCTGTATTAATTCCAGTGCCAGAGGGCTTTCCCAGTCCATTATTAGTACTCAACACATAATCCGATGTTAATATATGAAAATTATTGACAGTCAGAAACCCCTAAAGTATTCAGATAGAATCAATTGAGCCAAAAAGAAAACCACACACACACACATACAAACACACACACACTTAATTAACTCACACTAATTAGCTAAAGGTTATGCTCTCAACCCATGCTTAGCTAAATAACTGCGGTCTGCTGTGGTCCATTGACACATCATTAGATGGATTTGTGCATTCCACCAAAAGAGACAAACAGGGAAGGGGAAAAAAACTGTTTGAGGGGGGGGGGGGGGGGGGGGGAGAGACATAGAGAAAGGAAGGAGGGTGTGTATAGAGAATAGAGAGTAAACAGTGTATATCTGTTTTGAGAAAAATAGTAGGAAGCAGTTTGTCTATATGTTAATGAAAGAATGCTGGTAGGACAAGGTAGATTTTGTATGTGAGAATGCAAGAGGATATGGGTTAGTGGTTTGTGTGTGTGTGTCTGTTTGTGTGTGTGTGTGTGTGTGTGTGTGTGCGTCGTGTGTTGAGGGGACACTATGCATCACTTGTCTGGCTGCTGCAGCAGTGAAGCGGATATGGTAATGAGGGTTTGGGCTCTGCACACATTTACTCACACAGTCTAAAACACTCTCTCTCTGCACCAACTCTCTCCTACACAAACACACACAAACACACACACACACACACACACACACACACACACACACACACACACACACACACACACACACACACACACACACACACACACACACACACACACACACACACACACACACACACTCAGAGCTAACCTCCAAAAATCCCATCATCTCTACACCTTCTCCCCAACACACACACACTCACTTGCTGCAATACAAATCTGCACTTCTCAGGCCACCACCTGATGTCAGCTAGCACAGGCACTGGACATCCAAAAGGGCAATGACAAGCATTTTCTCTTCACCAACGGACTTGTGCATTCTTTGTGTCAAACGTGTTTGCATTGATGCCATGGCCTGATCAGCCAATGATCAACAGTATATCAAAGAATGAAACCATTCACATTGGTTGATTTTTACAGATCATAAGCAAAGCCAAGGTTATGTTCAGTGGAAATATACTACTGAATTGATACACAGACTGTCTATGCAGTCATTTAAAAAGAAATAAACACAAAGGTATTTGTCTGCTTGAGCACCAAGCATGCTGCAGTAAAATAGATCTAAAGGCTGACTGCTTATGCAACCTGAATTGTTTGACGTGTTATGCAGTCCCTCACTGCATGGAGGCTAAGAATGCCTGGCCTCTAGCTTTGACAAAAGCACATCTTCTCCAGGTACGAGGAGGTCAGCTTCACACCTTTCAGATTATGAAAAGTCAACTACCATTACCCTATGAGCAGGGCTGTAGTGGAGAGTAAATGCACGTAAACCCAGTTTACGCACCTCTGGCATTTTGGAAATAGCGTTTACGCACCTCTTAATATCGTCACACACCTGTAAATGGCGTTTACGCACCTCAAAGTTCCCTGGGCATTGTATTCTGTATTGTATAATCAGAAATACATTTGGTGTCATTTTAAAACACCTTCATTTCGATTTATTGAATATATAAACGCTGTAGTCTGAATCATTTTCATATGTATTGTATTATGGTCTGTGACACTCCAATCAGTGCCTTGGCTGCGGAGGCGACACCAATCAGGATCCAGGAAGTACGTCAACACATACAAGTTGTGGATAAGCCTGCCTGTCTATCTGTTCGGAATGGATTATTTAGCCATGGATATCAGGCGATTTTTTTAAGAGACCATCGTATGTTAAAAAAGTTAAAAAAGTAAGACTTAAGAAGATAAGCTAAAACATTTTACGTAGGAGTAATTTCTTAAAAGTGATTCACAACGCCTCTGAGACCTACTCATACTAAGGATAATACAAACTCCTAAGCTTAAGATAAAAACTCCGTTGCTATGGATGACGTCGATTCTCATGCACGAGTTTAGAAGGGGTGAGGACGGTGATTGGTTTGTTGACAGGCTCTCTCATTAAAAACTCATTCGTGACATCCCTCTAACAATCCCACTATATCAACTGAAAATAAGAGAATAAGCTAGGCTTCAAATTAAGTCATATTAAATAGTTATGGACAGTGCAGTTAGCAGAATGCACACGCATGATGACAAGTTTGTGCATCCAACGGGAATGACACTTTGCACGTTAAGAGAAAAAGAAAGCGATCAATATAAAATATGGCAATTGCATGTAATCAAGGCAGTAATAATTAAAGCACCCAGCAAACTGTTAGGGTATTATATTTCCAGCCCTTGACCACTTCAAATATCAGCATATACGGCCCTTCAAGCGAAACGAACGTGAAACGTAGCCTAAGCGAAAGCCTACTGGTCCCAGGACCAATAGCCACTGTCACCCCAGCGGCATCCAGCTGGTAAGTTCTCAAAAAC
>NC_137915.1:23541114-23606114 GCF_963457725.1 Sprattus sprattus | reverse complement strand
CTTCAATACTTTGACTGAACATTAAGTAGGATTAGCTTGTGGTAGCATATAAGCGAGAGAGTGAGACACAGTCACTACCAGTCACTCATACCTGTCTTGGGGTCCACTGAGAAGTATGGTTGCCCATGGAGAATGCTGTAGACCACACGAGCGCTGTTCCCATAAGTAGGGTCATCGGCATCCGTCGCTGTCACTCTCATGACGTATGTACCTGCATTGGAGCACACAATAAGGCTTTTTAGACTTATAACAGGTCAGTCCTCCGCATTTCTCACATTACATGATCCACCTGTTAGGGGCAAGAGTGGTGAAATATGAGTGAAATTAAATTAGAATTCAATTGGACTCTCTGTTTTATGTTTGTCATGTTTCCAAAGATTATTCATACATCTGTTTCTGTCAAGACGTGCCAAAAAAGAAAAAGAAAAAACCTGAATGTAAATGTAGGTCTACAATGACACAAGCTTAGGGATTGAGTACACTCATCGCCTGAAAACAAATAGATTAAGAACACTTATAATACATACAATGCAAAGCATTTCTCATCCTCATACGAAGGCCAATATACATGTATTGGTAAATGAATAATCCTTTAAGCGTAAAATGGCACGATATGGTGGTACTCCTCCCTGGTGTGTTGGGAGCTTAAGCATTACTAATCCCTTAAAGAAAACTTGACTCGTCATCCATCTCAGTGGGGAAGTGGACAATGAGAAAACTGTTAGCCATGCTGACACATAATGCTTTCAGTTGTGAGCATTTTATGTCAAACATGTCTCATTGAATGGCACCTTGAACGGAGAGAGGTAGGGAAGAAGCTTTGCATTCAAGGTCTCTTTAGGGAAACAAAGACGTGGAGTGCAAAATAGCAACAACCATACAACCACCTAAGAAAACAGACAACGTACACACACACACGCACACACACACACACACACACACACACACACACACACACACACACACACACACACACACACACACACACACACACAACAAACACATTAATTACTTTGCCTGAAAGAAAATCTTTCACAAAAACAAACTACCCGCCATCCCACCGAATTAGCTTTAAAGCCTCCTCAACGGTCCCCTGTAGCTAAGTTTGTGGCTAGTGTTGGAGACTTTTATGTTCTCTTTGTTGAAACATCTGCCTGTTGGTGAGCAGATATTGTTTCCCCCCACCCTCCCTTTCCCTGCGTGTCTTTGCAGCGACGGGTGCGTCGGCTTTATACAGCACGCTCATCAGTCTGAGAGCATGCAGTAGAAAACAGCCTGGGGGAAACCGTGAATCTGATCGCCTGATTGTCTCTTACAGGCCTTTATTAGAGTAACATCCCGCTGTTAGCAGATGGCTAACAATGGAATTAAAAAAACACGAGGTGAGAGCGAGGAGGGAGCTCAGAACTAATCCCACAAAACAAAGCATGGCCGCCTGTGACACTGGCATTCAAAGCCATCACTTGAACAGCAACGTGTGCCACTGTTGTGTAAATGCTTCATAAGTGATATGATTGTTTTGCTAGAGTGCCTGCGTTGTCCTTGTTACTTTCTGTTTATGCCAATGCATTATTTAGCTCGCCATCCGGTAAATCACGGTGACGTGTTGTGAGTTGTGGCTGATTGCAACCCCTGCTGCATTTTTGATGCAACCGAGGGATTTCATCTTGGCGCTTATTGAATTTTAAAGATGTTTTCTAAATCATGACCTTCTGTGCTTGGTCTGCTAGATTGAAATGCATGTCAGAGATACAAAGCACAGGCATTTTGACCTTCTATTACACATTATAAACTGCGTTATACACTTTGGTGAACATCAACAAATTAGTTACCAGGCTAAAATACTATACTAATTTTAAAGCAGCAATAAGGAGTTATGTTCCAAAACTAGCAGGCTAACTACCTAAAAGGCATGGAAACACCTTGCAAACACCACCAACAGCCCAGCTGACACTGATTAAAGCTTGCCAACACGCTAACTGTTGTCTTTTTGCAGTATAGCTGGCAATGTCATGCTGTGAAAGTCTTTCTTCCATTTTTGCAGGGTATTCCAGCCCAGAACAACTAAATAGGGCGTATCCTGGATGGCTAGTGGGAAAGACAAAGATTTTATCTGTCCTTCACATGACCATATGCCATCAAAATGAATATGAGGATGGTACCAAAACTAGTTGCCTATAAAACCATACCTCAAAGAGTGTAAAATTGTTGCCTAAGGTACCCTTCTGGAGTATGTGGTGTATATCTATCTATGTTGGTTGTTTCTGATTAAGCAATATGTACACCATTCTTATCTTCAAGTTCATGAGTTCAAGTTCAAGTGAATTTTCAAGTTCCGCCTATGAGGAAGGGAATAACAAGTTTATCATCTTAAAAGGTAGCTACACTTTGGCAAAGCAGTGAGTGTTAACGATCTTCTAGATACATTGACCCTTTTATTCTTTCATTTACATGTCAACTTAATTTACATTTACCCTTCTGAAGTCAGCCATACCCAGAGGTAATGTTACCAAGAATCGTTACAGTCTGGACACGTTGTGGTGTCCCACATAGTCTACCACCTGCAGAACTTTGCACTCTGTGATTAGCTGACTAGCTAATTGATCTTTCTGATGGCATATGCCATACTCCACAAACTCACCCTTCCACACCTTCATGGTGTGGAAACAAATGTGATACCACCCATGATATCCCTTTGGCGCAAATCCCAAGAGGCATAATCTACCTTCATACCGAACTTATGAGAGAATTCCTAAGACAAAAAAAAGCAGCATGGTGCAAAAAGGCAGAAATACCTTACTTTACTTAGATGAGGATTTGAAAGATGTACAGTACACTGCTATAGGTAACTGCAAAATTTGTGTGTGGATTTTTGCCTTCTAATGCAGCCAGAAATGTATATTAAAACAAATTCAAATAAATGTGTAGTGTCTTCAAGTTCACTGATATGAGAGAAAACTGAACTAATATAAAGTCTCTTTAATTCCAGGCGGCAATAAAAGAGCTGAAAAAAAGAGGTGCAAGGCACCAAGATGATGAGTGGAGGACGACACATCTAGTTTTGGCTGTGGGAACGAATAAACATAATTCATCTCCATGGTGATATGAGCTCCAATCAAGATATAAAAGACCCTGATGCACACTGTGGGTTCCTTAAGTAAACTTTGGTTTAATACTATCAAGAGCCCCTAAATCACAAGTATATTTCTAGCGCTGTAATGTCTTGATGCACCTATTCTGAGCAGGTATTGTTATTATCAACAGTGCATTATTGCCAACAGTACATGTATTTAGTTCTCTAGAACAATATGTTCAAACAAAAGACAAAAGAAAAACATCTCAGGCTTCATCTGAAGTCGGAGCTATATATTGTCTGGCTAATTGTGTAAAGAAACTCATCATGTTGACAGAACGCTGGAAAGTAATTAAGCCCATTGCAAATATTTACATTCTGATGTGAGTGGCAGTGAGCTAATAGCTTTCTAAAGTGCCAAGCAAACCGGAGAAAGTATCGGTGGCCCCCATGACCCCATTTGTATGTTAGGTACAGATGATATGTAGTGCACCACATGATTATCCAAGACAGGCTTGAGTTAATTTACAATTACAAGGGAGAAGTTTCAAATTTTTTCCAAAAATAGGGGAGATTGATGAACCAATCCAGACGGCAAATACTGCTACTGATGGAGGGCCAATATGCCAATAAAATGAAAAAGTTCATAGGTCATAACAATCCTGCTCTCACAAAACAACCAAGGGGATTTCAAACTTCTCAGTCTATAAGTGTCTTGAAAGTCTTTAAACATAAAAAGGGTGAGGATGTAATTGTGCAGACTTTAATCCAAACCCGTCTCCCAGAGGAAGACCTTTCCCTTCAATTCATCCAGGCAAAGTAATTAGCTTTGATTTCCCTCCCTTCCAACACACACTGTCAATGCCCTATTGAACCAACTCACCAACGTGTTGTGAAGAATAATCACAGAAAAAAGAACACAGAAGAATGATCATGAGTTTACCCAACCTCTTGCTACACTTATCCACACACTCTCTCTCTCTCTCTCTCTCTCTCTCTCTCTCTCTCTCTCTCTCTCTCTCTCTCTCTCTCTCTCTCTCTCTCTCTCTCTACCTCCTGCTAAGACTTGTGAAAAACCATGAGGGAATGACATAGGAAGTTTCCCATTTAACAGCACGGAATACCTTTATATTCTTCCAGTGTGGCTTCCAGATGGCTGAACAGACACAGACTGCTGGAGCGGTGGGAGAATGCACGCTATGCTAACTGTCCTGTTCACGCCTCTCAACTCGAAACATCCAGCCTCCTTTGATTTGCCAGCCTATTGACAGAGGGACGGGTGGGATGAGGGTTGAGGGGGTCGTTTTATTTCATTGCCATTCAGATCAAGGGGAAGCCAATCTCGAAGTGAATTACCTTGATCTGTCAGCCCCCAGAGGGGAAAGAAACATGAAAACGGCCTGCGTGTTGAACGGGGGCACCAGGCAAGAGCTCTATCTGTCTCCAGCACTTCATTTCTCTCTCTCTCTTTCTCTCTCTGTCTTTCTTTCTTGCACATTGGAATCTCTCCATTTCCTTTAGCTGGCGGCAACACAAAGTGATTTTGTTCTTTTATTTATTGGGATTTCTTTTGTGATCTGTGTGCCACAATGAAATTCTTCCATTTCCAAAAGAAAACGCTTGACATGGGCCTTTGTTGGAGAAAAGTAAGAGGGAAAATGTGCAAAATCTTTTGTACCTCAAGAACTTATGAAAAAAGTGAAAGTTTGGTTTTAAGGGAATTTATCATCTCATCAATGTCATTTAAGTCCAAAGTTGTTGGATTTTTTTACTTTTGGTACAATTGAATCCTTATAAAATGTCTGATTTCAATTCCTAATCTCTTGGTCAGGGGACCTGTTTCGATCTGCAAAATGTTCGCCCCCCTCCCCCCACCTCTCTTCTCTTTGCCAGAGTGGACTCGGCTGTAGACACCTTGTCTCTTTGTGTCTCCCCAAGTGTGCCTGGAGGGGTGAAGGCAGGGCACCTGATCCTTTTAATTAAACCTCAGATGGAGATGGCTATCTGGCACACTGACATCCACCTACGCCTTTACCCCGCACCGATATTTCACAATGCCACTCAGTGTAACAGGGCAGGTCAGTCCGAATGAACCTCAATTTGTTTAAAAAAAGCCTGGATGGCCTGTCCAATAACACGTTATCAGGACTTTCCTTAGGAGCAGGCTCCACAGATAAATTAATATTGCATTTTGTAGGCTTAAGCAAGCAAGGTTAGTTGGACTTATGGAAATATAAGTTGACGTGAGGTCAGCCAAGCATCATAATCAGACTGAAGGAGACAGCTGGAGGATTTGGAAGCCATCTCTGTTTTCACTGTTGGCGACAAATCACTTATTACTTATTACCAAGTTTATCCAATAGATCTCCTAAAAAAAAAAAGTGTTTTTTCCCCTCAGCATGATTAGGCAGGTTTTAGCTAGTAATGTTAATGACCAAGAATCACAAAAGCTGATTTAGTCCCAGTCAAATATGAAAGGGTTGCCACTTGGTATTAAATACATGAGACACATTGACCGGTACTGATAAAGAGCACCATGTTGCCATAGATTCATGTACACCTACTGAAATTGGCTTAGACATTGCTGGGATCAATAGATTAAGTGCACATTTTTCCGAGGCTGCCTGATTCAATGCCTGTTAGAACTGTATCGGCATCCCATCACAAAGGAATCGACACACTGAACCCCTACACCCTGGAGGAGCGAGGAGGTCAGGATCAATGGTGTAATAATGTAATCAAATACTAATCAGATTCAGAAGGATCGAGATGCCAGGCCCTAATAAAATGTATTTGCACTTAAGAGCTTATTCCACTCGTGTCTGAACAGATTCATTTTTGAGGTCTGCTATTGTACTAATGGCCATTGGCAAGGGATGAAGAGGACCACACCATTTATCTCAGCGAATGGGCGTTACGTCTTACACAGTACACATTACTGTTGTTTATTACCAAGTTGGGTAGATATAATACATCCCTTCAGTACTTGAGAGATTTATTACGTGCCTGTAGCTAATCTACACCAAATGGGGGAAGCTTTGGCATCCCAATAGATATGTCATGCTTACAGAGGACACTCTACGTCAACTCATCTAATCTACTCATGTCTTCCAACAATGTTTTGTACCTGAGTGACATCATCAATGCCCCTCTTGATTATCTGAACACAGCTAATGAAGCTAATCAGGAGCATCACCATTACACTGCACTAGGTGTACTTAAAGCAGGGACAGATAGAATACTCTATATGTGGGGGGAACCCATATCAGACCTGAGCCTCTGCATTCATTAATTGCATTGCTGGGCCTTACCAACTGGGGACATCTCTGGGACATTGCCTGTGTAGGGCCCCTCCAAGAACTTCGGCTCATTGTCGTTGATGTCCTGGACCTTGATGACGAACTCCGACTCGGGTTCGAGGGCTCGGCCCGTGTCCATGTCCACGGCCTGGGCACGGAGCGTGTAGTAGGGCTGCTCCTCGCGGTCCAGGCTCCGCAGGGCATGGATGTCGCCCGTTGTCTGATCGATGGTGAATATGGACCCGGCGCCCTCCCCCGAGAGTGTGTACTTCACCGCACTGGTCCCTTTATCCATGTCAGTGTGCAGCTGAGGAGATACAAAAATACACAAGTCCTGTTAGCCAGAGCAACTTGCAGCACCAACTCAATATGCAGACAGCCTTTGTATTCCATTTGTAAGAATTTTGGAAATGTGAGTTGCCTTGTATTGATCTATTGACCTGTTTGGATGAGTGTAATTCTCAGTGTACTGTGAATACAGATGAAAAATTTGACTGGTTTAATGTAACCGAAAAGCCTTTAATTCCCTTACAAGTAAAAAGACAGAAAAACATTCCTGAATGTATTGAACAACAGTGTTTAATTTACGTTCTCTAAACATAAATATGGATCTGTAGTAAGTCTCTCACAGCCTGCAAGAGCAGAACATGTTTTTTTTCTGTGCAGTCTGTATCTCTTTTTCTGTGCCTCCTTCCTCCTTCTCACCCACTGCTACGTTGAGTCACATTCATTCATTCTATTCCCTTTACCAGTCCCTGCTCATGAATGGGACATGGGGCATGTTTGATTGAAAATTGCCTCTACTTTATCTCTTCACCTTTCTTTCTTTTTTTTCCTCATCCCCTCTCTCTCTCTCGAACACACACTGACCACAGAGCAGTACAAATCAAGAGTGGAACCCCCAGGGGAATGCACTCGTTCAAGCATTTCCAGCTCATGTTTGTTTGGCAACCCCCCCCCCCCCCCCCCCCTTCTTTCTTCATCCCTCTTTCTCCTTCCCGCAGCAAACACTAAGTGCGAAAGTGGACAGCGCGACTGTAGATGAACTGCTGGAAATTGGCGGAGTGGGACTAACACACGCAGTTAACAATGAAAGCAAACTGCTGAGGCTGCTTAAACATTTAAACAAGGGGACAAAATCACGGTGGAATTATCCAAAGGGTGGATTTGGCAGAGCCAGGGCGGCTTTTGGAGTGGAGAATACCACTTTGTCAGATAGGACAATGTCACATTAATGACCCAGATGGGGAGAGGGGAAACGGTGACACAGAAGAGCTGCATGGGTGCTGCCACCTCCTTTCTGCACTCAAACTCGAGGGCTGGGATGAGATCCACTGAATGCCCACCCCAGCCCAAGACTCATTTGTGAATAGATGCAATTTCAAGCAACAAAACAGAAGGCTTTACAATGGGGTGGAGGTGTTGGAAGGGGTGTTGGAGAGGGTGGCCCAAAACTGAAAGAATAAGGCCATCCACCTAACAATATTTGAATAGACTTTGGAGGAAGTACACACACCATTCATATTTGTAAATAGCAATGAATGAATCAATTATTTATTTTCGATAGTTTTATAGATACAGAAATCATCCAGTGCTCACACAGCCGTGATCCTGATGTGTACACCGCTTTGTGATTGAAATGAATGGGGAAACACTTCAGGGAACTTTGCCACAGTTCAGGAAAGTCCAGTATGGCTGCCAAAACTGCAGACACGTTCAACTGTCCACTTTTAAATGTATGAAGTGTCATTGAATATATTCATTGGGGCTATGTTATTCATTATGGATAATAGATATGCGGAAAAAGCCATGACTACTGTAAACACAAAAATGCGTCTGAAAATCTTATAACATGGTTAAAATATATGCATCATTCTATTGCAAAAAGTGTGTGGCAATAATACTCTGACAGAAAAGAAGCAAAGGCAGGTTTGTTTTAGCTCACAGGCAAATAAACGCGTTCATCGCCCATCTGTCTTGAAACAACATGTGCGCACACACTTTGCTTAAGAAAATATACAACAATACACAAACACATTGTTCTCGGGCCAACATAAAATAGTTTGATTAACAAATACCAGCTGTTTCGATGAGACAGAGAACACCCATTTCTGTGATGTGGGTACCCCTGTCCCTGCAGACCAGATGATGACTAATAGTGAGTGGCTATTGCTAGTGGCTATAAAGTAATGATGGCAATAGAGATGTCTTGCCATTGATATATGTGTGTTCTTGTATAGTTTCTGTGTTTTTATTCCCATGACTGATCCATGCTGTTACTGTTAGTGACCCTCTACCACTGCTGAGTAATCACACTTTGCATTTTTCTTTTAAAAATGCGTCAGTAGTTTATATTCATATTTAACTATTCAGGCCACCAACTGGTTTTTATTAAAGCCTTCTAAAATGTCTTTATGCTTCTTTCTAACAAAAATTATCATACATTCTGATAGTGCTTTCCCTGTCTGACCTCTTTATGTCATGTTTTCTGCAGAAAGCACATTTTTGTGCAGAGTTTGGCTCTGCACCGGAGCCTGGGGGTGCTGTGGAGATCAAACTCGCTCCATCCTCCCTCTCCATCGCTGTTTCCCAGCGTCACTCTCGGATAACTCTGCGGCTTCCGTGCCCCAGGGAGAGTCGGCTGGTGGATAGGGGGCCGCTCCCACTGCTGGTTTCAGACGCTCAGCTTTTGATACACATTGTGTCAGAAAACTAAGCGGTTTGTGTGGGATTGTGTAGCTGGGAGAATGTGTGTACTTTAAGTGTGTGTGCTGATATGTACAATTTTTTTGTAGCTGATTATACGTGTTGGACTGTTTTTAATTTTTTTGTCGTTCTGCTGTTTACAAAGCAGGTGAGTGTAAACATACAATTTGTCAAAGAGGACCATTGCACAGCACACTGCAGTGTCTGCTCCTGACTCCTGCCTCTGACTCCAGAGCATGGCAGAACTCTTAACAATGCTCCGAAGCCCCGAGGCTTCTCCTGGAGTCACGCTCCTGCATAGACACTCTCATTTCCAGTGTCTGAACAGAATTAACTGTGACCCAGGTCGGCCCCGGCGAGGACTCCCAGGCCCAGCAGAGCGTGTGAGCGGCGCCGCCTGCCACAGCGAAAGAACACCTAGACCTCCAACTTCACCGACAACTTTCAGTGAGGCCACCGAGAAAAAACAAACCCACACACATACACCCAGAGAGAGAGTGGGAGATAGAGAGATGACATAGGGTAAAATCTATTCATCTTTTCATCACCCCAGTCAATTAGAAGACACAACAAAGGTAGGAGGAATTAAAAAGAGGGTTACAGAGAGAAAGAGGAAGCAGAGCAAAAAGAAAAAGGAAAAAGGCACATGTGCTCGTTAACTGGCAGCGGAAAAGTTGGGTGATACTAATTAAAAATTCCATTAGTCTAACAATAGTAATCACTGGCATAAAGGGATCCATTAAGGGAGCAGAAACACAAGAGGCCAGGCTCTGCCTCCACAGCATTCAGAGAGAAACTAGCAGACACACACACAGCTCTTCATTATGTCCATCTATTGAACTATCTCCTTCCATGTGTCTGTGCATCTATTTCTTCTCTTACCTTCTTTTTTGTTACAGTTATCATTCCGTTACAATGTCTGTCCACCCTTCCTGTTCTTTGTGCTTTTCAATAAGCCTTGACAGGAATTGCTTTGTTATTGTGCATGCATAATGCAGAAATGCTATGGCGATTCAGCTTGGGGCCAAAAGATTAAAAAAAAAACTTGTCATGTTCTGTTGTTAAGCTATGCTTTTTTAAAGTTGTGCAGAGCAAGGAGACATTGTTTGACTGTCCCAGGCCTAAATCAAATATTATCAAGGAATTGTTATGCAAATTCAATAATGCAAAACATAAATTGAGTTGATGAAAAACACTATGTGCAATGAAAGTGAATTAGGTAGCAGAGAAAATGAGATGGAGAGAACAAGCAAACGCTGCTTGCAAGAGAAAGAGAAAGTGTGACCAAGAGAGACAGAGAGAGAGAGATATTTATAGAGAGAGAAAGGGAGAGAGAACACTTAAAAGACAGTGCAAACCCAGAGACACGGAGAGAATGGATCAGACACCAGATAATGCAAAGCGAATGAGGGAGCAATAGAGTGTCACAGGAAAAACAAAAAGAGAGAGAGAGAGAAAGAGGGAGAGAGACTGTGAGCACTGAAGCGTTATGCGCGTAACCGTTTGGCGGCTGGCTTCATTACTGCCAACGCAGAGTGCAGTCGACACAGGTTCCAACTGTCTCATGGCAGGCTTGCATATGACATGAAAACCAACTGCATTTCAAGTGAATCTAGACCCACTTTTCTCTTCAGAGAGGATCTGGGAAATGGCAGCTCCAGTTTCACAGAGTTTAGGAGAAAGCAAACAACAAAAATAAAAAGTCTCACTCAGTATTTTTCTTGCTTTAGGCATGTGGATGCACTAATTGCTATAATTCCTCAAGAAGGAGGTTGAAAACATGAATAAAATCAGATTGTATGCTTGTTTCTTATGAGGCAAATGCCCAGCGGTGCACAGAATGGCTGGCTCAGATAAACCCCTCATTCAAATCAGTTTTGGAAGTGTTCCATTCTTGGATTCCAAACAGGGCTAAGGGTGCAACTAATGAGTGCTGATCCCGATTAAATTGAAAGTGATTGAACCAACTCGGCACAGTTTGTAAATTAGCTCAATTTATGCCTAGTTGGGAGAGGAGGCCCAATGTAATTTACCCCAAAAGAACTAAGCGACTTTTTGCTCAACCTCTGTAAATAAATAAGAACAGTCACTTCCCAAATCTCCATGACAGTAGCCATATTGTCTTCGATCTCGCTCCAATTGAAACATGGTCTATGTCAACACTTTACTATTCCCAAATGCTCACAGAATCATAATTTCCAAAACAGTACTGACAATGTCCCCTCTATCTCTTCTCTTCCCAGACTATACTCTCTACTAAAACTGGGCTTGTCATTCAAGAACTTTGTACACAGTAGTTCTTCTATGCCAAACTTTGTTCCTATTTGTGCCAAGAACCATTAGTTTGTTGCATTGTTGAAAACCAGACAGGTGTCTGAGTGCAAACCTCTAAACAATTCCTCCCTGCACAATAGGTGCAATTCAAATGGTTGGTGAGTACCCACGGCTCCAGCACTGTTTACAGTCAGAAGCTGCCAGAGTGATGAAAGCCTCATTATCATCAGCCTGCACTCCTACTTGACATGAACTCTCTAGAAGCTTCTTCAGGCTTTGGCTTTTGTGTACCCCAATCACCCAAATGGATTTTAAAGACATTGTATACATGTAGAGGTGGCGAGAGAGGAAGGAGGGAAAAAAGGGGGAGAGAAGGAAACAAAAGGAGAGGAAAGAGAGAGAGAGAGAGTGAGCTCGAGCGTGTGTTCTTTTGTGGCAGGAGTGTTTGTGTGCTTCTGGTGACTCTGAGGCAACAGTCACTTGGCATTGATCACGGCGTCAGAGTAAAGATCGATTTCGTGTCCACATACACACCTGCCTCATCAGAGAGAAGACAATCTCACTGCTCCAGGACCCTTTGAGTTACAGGCCATGAGTGTATGTGTGTGTGTGTGTGTGTGTGTGTGTCTATGTGTGTGCGTATGTGCGTGTTTGAGATGTTAAATGCATTAAATCAGAATGTGTGCATATATGTTTTTGTATGCACAGGTATATATGTGCAGGCATCATTAAGTGCATGTGTGTGTACATACTTATCGTTCTTGTTTAAGCGTGTTCCTCCAGGCCTGGGTCATGTATGTGCTCGGACTGGGCTCAGGTTGTTGTTCTGTGGCCAGGCGGTCCCCAGGCCTCTCATTGGCCATGAAGAGCGGCAGGGTATTGATTATGCTGAGTGATTAAAGTGTAAATGTGGCCAGCCCCTGCAGAATGCCCGGTAATTGGACCGGAGAAAGCAAGATTATATCTGCTGCAAGTGGGGAATGCATATGCCAGGGGAGATTGTGCTTACATGCTGTGATGGAGAAGAATTTCAACTACTCTCTCTTTCTCTCTCTCTCTCTCCCGCTGTCTGTGTGTGTGTGTGTGTGTGGGTGTGTGTGTGAGAGAGAGAGAGAGTAGAAAGAGAAAGAGGAGCAGCACAATCATTCATGATAAACTGAACATTAGAGGACATATTCATGTATGTATCTATTTGTTAGGTTTGTGTGTGAGAGCATGATATAAAATGACAATAGCGAGCCATTGTGCACCCATTGTGGTGTGTGTTTGTCTGTCCATGTCTGTGTCATTTATTTCATACTGATAGCGACTGCTTCAGCTGTCTCGGCTGCAGGTTAAATCACAGTTAATTTAGGACTGCCATTCGCACCTGCCAACAGTCAACAAACACCTATCAAAAACTCAGATGCCATTCTGCCTCGCAGAGAGAGGGAGAGAGCGGTAGAATGAGACAGCAAACACGCACAGGAGGAGTGTGGAGAGAGATGAAGGATGTAAATCCTCTCATGGACAAATGGAGTCTGGCAGACGCGCGTCTCACCCCGGCGCGCTCTCACAGGCGGCGCTGATAAGGACTGACAGATAGCTTTCACATAGATCTTCTCTCTTTCTGATTTTTTCCCCCCTTCCAAACCCAATATCTCAACTTTCAGTGCCCCATCAGATGGTATCTCACCCTGCACCGTTCATACTCTTATCTGATATCTCGGTTTAATGCTTGCAGGAGAATGTATGGATATTTCTGAGTAGTTATATTCCTTTGGCTATTAGCAGGTGCAACAGCATTTGAAGTTATGTCTTTTCATGTTGATCTCTTCCTGGTAGCCTGGCAAAGACATTGCCTCTACTGCAGTTCAGCTGCTCATTCTCCAAGGAATCCTATCTGGGGAAAGATTTCCCCGACAATACATCTCAATTTTTTTTCATTCTCACTGCCTACAATTTAGAAAATGTCTACTTTTTTTATCAGATATAGTGAAGAAGACATTATGCCAGAGTGCTTAATAATATGCCGTACCTGTGCAGAGACAGAAAGAATAGATGCACTTTTAGCCAGACGCGATTAATCTCTGTCAGCGTGGTGATAGAAACTGCTGGAGAGGCCCGGTAAGTGATACTGATTGGGGCATTAGCATTTGTGAAATGTGCCTCTTAGAGGAATTCAAGCAGAAATTTCATTATTAAAATGGATATAACAATATATGAAAAGGTATCATATTGGCAGAACAGATGAACGACATCATTACTCCTCCTCTCCCTCCTCCCTCGACCAGCCCCCCCCCCCCCAACCTTTACCACCATTGCCATCCTTATAAACCCCCCCGCACACAAACCACGAAGCTGGCAGCGTTATTCATCAGTGTTCATTATTATTCTGTACATCTGCAATGCCTTAATGTGCATGAAAGCACTGGTCGGATTAGCGGTGAAACCTGACACGTATGCTGAGCAGGAGTAATCCTGTCAGCCAATGACTTCTTGCTGCCTCCACCAGAATGAGTTTGACGTCGCGGTTTTTCGCACTTGACTCTCTGTAAAGGCATGATATCATTTACTAGGGAGTGTGTGTGTGTGTGTGTGTGTGTGTTTGTGTCGGTGGGAGGGGGAGTTGCACAGGGGTCTGTGGTTTGTGGGTATTATAGATAGTGTGCTACTGTTAGGTTCATGATTGCAGATCATGGTTATTTTGATAGGTGAGGAGGACACTTTGGGGAATGGGTATCAAGTGTTGGGTTGCCTTCACTGTGTCAGAGGCCCAGGAAGAGGCTGTACGAACATTGTTATGGAAGGACACATCTCTTAGGCACTGCATTTCACTCAAGCATTTCACTGCCTGCATACCGTCATGGCCAACATACACAGCATCACTCTCTGCCAGCACTGTTGTAATCGCACACATCAAGTCTGAGCCTTTGAGCGTCTCATTCAATAATTCATGTTGCAGGGCTCCCCTCTGCCATTTAATTTGGCCTGTGTACTACCCTCAGCAAAGAAACATAATGGAGGCACAGACCTTAACAGAAACAACAGTGTCCTGAGAGTTGGGGAAGATGGTGAAACTTTAAACGCACCACAGATGGTAAAGGGAGAGTAAGTCCCTCTCCTCCCTCGTCTTTGTGATACGTACTAGGCAGTGACGTTATATTGACGCCATCGTGGATAGTGATACATGCGATAGCAGACATGCTATTTCGTGCCATCTCTTGCCTTCGGCAAGGCTGACACGTTTCCACACTCTCCATCACACACACACTCAAACACACACACACAGACCTGTCACGCGCTGATAGGATGGCGCAGTGATTTGCCACACGGACTTGTCCACTCACATCCTCAGTTCACTGACCCTATGCGACGATGAGAGCACACACACACGCACGCTTATCGCTTTAGCCATGCTCTACTGCCATACCGACGGCATAATTGCAGGCTACTTAACGGGGTCCCTGAGCGTGAAAACCCTCGTTAGCATATAGGTCACCAGCGAGAGCAAGTGTGTGTCTGTCTTTTTGATTATTTTAGCTTCCTCTTTCAGGCGAAGGACAGTTAGTAATACCTTCTTCATCTGATTTGTGAGTAAGTCAATTAACCAAGGAGGAAGATGGGTCAGTGCACTCAATGCGTCTGAATAAGGAGGGATATGGCTAGTGTTTTTGGAAACCTCAATGGAGGGATTTATTGGACCCTACAGTCAACGGCACTCACACACACACACACACACACACACACACACACACACACACACACACACACTCTCCCCCTCTCTCACTCTTGCACCCACAGACATTTACTCACTCACAGACACACACACACAAACTGTTTGTGATCATCAGAAGAGCCTCTCCAGAGATTACTCTCACTTTGTCATGGACTTTGCAAAGACATTAGGGTTTTCCCATTACTTCAGATGAGGCCAACTTCCAAATGACTGCCAGTTTGGGGCTGTCTTTGTTGAGAGAGGGATGATCTATTCTCTCATAAGTCGTGTTGAAAAGATTTTTATGACCTAATGATGAGTCCTCTCTTTGTGCTTAAACGGCAAGCCTAACAGGAATCATAAATCTTAGCGTAGGTTTGGTGTGTGTGTGTTTAGTTGTGTGTGTGTGTGTGTGTGTGTTTATGTCTGTGTTTGTGTGTGTGGCTGTGGTGTGACGAAGTCATCAATAACGTAGGCGAGGCTTTTACCTGTCAGAGCGGCCGCCACAGCCGTAAACAAGCTGTAGGGGGAGACAGGATGCCCTTTCCCACTAAAAGACATTTATTGACTTGTATTCAAATGAGGGACCTTTAAAATATAAGCTATTTCTATGCACACACACACAAAGAGCACAGAGGAGGGAGGGACTGTGTGAATGTCACATATGTGTGATGTGTGTGAAAGAAACAGGTAGAAAAAAGAAAAGATGAAAGACAGAAAAAAAAGAGTGAAAGACGGAGCCAAAAAAGAGGCACACAGAAGAGTAAACAAACTGAAGCAAAGAAAAAATAAGCAAGAGGAGACAAGACAAAAAGGAAACAAAGATAAGACAAACAGGAAGCAAAGAAAATAACGAAAAGAGAACATCAAATTGAGACGGAGACTTAGGAAGGTGTGATATCCGTAATAACACGCGGTTAATGCTCTTTATCTATCTTGGAACACATCTAATGTATCTGTTCCTTCCTTTATGCAGGGCGGGACAGGGGCTTTCTGAGCCCTCCTGTTCCAGACGCTCCGTAACACAATAGTGCTTCCTCCAGATAAGCTCTTCCCAATCCCTCCACTCAGCAGGCTACCCGCACCAAAGCTGCCAAGCATCCACACACACACACACACAAACACACACAAACACACACACACACACACTCACACACACACATGCTAGAGCTGGGTGAGCTGCTACTGTGTCTGGATGTGTGTCGGTGTCTTTGTGCAAGGGACGGTAAGCTACTTCTCAGATGTGAGTGTGTTTGTGAGAGTGTGTGGGCTGTGTGTGTATGCGTGTGTGTGTGTGTGAGTGTGTGTGTGTGTGTGTCAAAGTCTAAGGATGTGTGTGATGCTGTGTTAGATTTTAAGCTACTTTTTTATGGTCACAGTTGTGTGTGTCTCTCTGTTCCCCTGATTCTCTCTGTTTTTGTGTATGTTACTGTATGTGTGTGTGTATGTGTGTGTGTGTGTGTGTGTGTGTGTGTGTGTGTGTTGTGTGTGTGTGTGTGTGTATGTATGTGTGTGTGTGGTGTGTCACTGCCTCTCTCTGTAGGTGTATTAGGGACTTTACACCTGCTTAGAGTCTCAAATATCCTATCCCTGTGAGTGCTCTGATGAAAAAAACTGAAAAACATTCTACCTTTTCATTCTTCCTTTTCACACACACACACACACACACACTCAAACACACTCAAACACACACACACACACACACACACACACACACACACACACACACACACACACACGTGTGGCTGAAGTGAAAGTCCAGATGGGGCTGGGCTCCTTGATATGGTGGGTAAAATCCAGATGAAAGTGGGAGTGTGTGTTTGTGAGTGCTTGTGTGTGTGTGTGTGTGTGCGTGTGTGAGTCCAGTTATGTGTATTTTAGCTGTGTGTGACCTATTTGTCTTCAAACGCACAGTCTCAATTTCCCTCTGTCAAGCTGAGCCAAAGCAAACCCTGCCTTCCATTGCCAGCAAACTTGGTCGGTCTCCAGGTGTAGCGCTCTTCGCTGTTTACCGAGTGCGTTTCATAGCGCTCCCGTCTTCAGCAGGTAACTGATTTGCCTGGGGAGGCAGGCATGTTGTACAGAGCCCTGGTGTCAGAACTGCTTCAGTGCACTGAATGTTTTGCTCCCTGCATATTCCCAGAATGCACCGTAACAACCAGTGGGCCTGTTCGCTCACAATGCTCACTGACTGCGGAGGCATTTCTCAGAAGACCAGCAGAGAGAAATCATCCTTTGAGGTAGACATTTCTAGACCTTTTCCATTTAAGTAGCTTCTTTTCAGAAAGCAACAATGTGCATAACTTACGTCGAGTTGTTTAGCAAAGTTCAAAGCAAACCCCTAGAAAACAGAATAAGTAAATGCTACAAAATGAAATCCCTTGCTCACATGCAGATGCAGTTGTCGTGTCTGGCACCAGAATTCATGTTGCTAATCAGCACAGCAGAACATTTAATCAGCAGCTGAATTAAAATCCACTGGGTACCGATTCGATAAATATAGAGCTATTGACCAAACAGAGAAATAGCCACCGTCTTCCATACGTGTAGGGATCTTCATTAAGGCCTCAGACAGAGGCGAGGAGGCGGCGTGACAATTGGCGGATGAATAAAAAAGCCATAGTGTTTAATCAGAGGGGCAATCAAGCTCTGAGGTGCCGAGATTATCCAGAGCCTGATTGAGTGAACAGTGCCGCACGGGAAAGAATAGACAGACAGACAGACAGAGAGACAAAATATGAGCTTACTGCTGGCTTAACAGAGTCAGCTGAGATAGAAAGAGAATGAGACAGAAGGAAAGCGGAAAAAAATGAAGAGAGAGAGCCTTCAATCATCATGCCTCATTGAGTTTGTATCTTTGGATTTCCTCCAAGCCGAGTTCTGCTCATCACGCCTCAGACGCCCAGTCAGCCAGTGTGGCCTACCTCCCAGCCAGCAGGACATAGTCTCTTGATTGGGATAAAAAGGATGTGGCTTGATTGAAACTCACCGGACTGATTGCATTTCTCTTCTCATCATTTTGGGCATCTTTTTTAGTCTCCATTAGTTTCTTTCTTTCTCTCTCTCTCTCTCTCTTTCTATCTCTATTCATTCACTCCTTTCTCCCTATCTATCTCTCTTGGTTGTGGCTTGAGGGGAGGCCAGAGAAGTAAGAGGGGGAGGAGGAGGTCGAGGAGCTGTGGCGGTGCGTTGTTGAATTGTATACGCACTGCTTCGCCTGGTATATTCTCAGCGGCTCGCCAGGCTTTTTTTTCACTGTAATAAACACTAAATTGCTGATGTGTTGTAAACTGCCCCCTCACAGGCGGCAGGGGAATTGGCCGTCTCGTAGTGTGTAGCAAGCAAGCTAGCAAAGCACAAGAACCGAGCACAGAGAGAGACACGCTGGCTGGCCGGCCCGAGACTTATGATTTAATCAATGCGCTTTTCTGCTCAGTGTTGCACATTTCTGACCGAGTCGATGTGCAAAATTTGGTGCCAAAAGAATTAAATTAGAGGATGAGAAACTAAATTAAAGGAGATTATTAATAGCCCACTTTTAGCCTCAAAAGATAAACAAAAAATATTGGTTCAGATCGAGTATCCCGAGGAGATCCATAATGGCAATCCTCAGGCGCTATCATTTGATCGAAAGTTGGGGCATAATGGTAGATTTGTATTGATTCCACAGAGACCAGAGGCTGGAGCTTGCTAAATGTGTCTGCATCTGTGCGTGTGTTGTCATTGACATTGTCATCAGCTTGAATAAGTGTTTCACAAACAAGAATCTAAGTTAGCTAAGAATAAAAACTGCATGGCAGCGAATCAAGAGAGAGAGAGAGAGACAGAGAGAGAGAGAGAGAGAAGCAAGGCAGGATGGGCAGTTCTCACCTTCCGGTAAAGTGGGGCGGAATGCAGACAACACACTGCAGTTCATTTCAGCTCATTCCTCTGACATACACGTACCCAAGCCATTTTTAGTTGTTCTTGTGGCTGTATTTTATACCGTGACACACTGAAGAGTCACAACAAATGTGCAAAGGTGCTTGGCTTGCATTTATCATCCCAAGATTGACGGCTGGTGGTCTACTAACAAATAACAAGAAAAGAAATAATGAAATGAAATTAAAGACATAAATCCTGCCATTGCTGTGTTTTCCTTTCGCATCCTGACAGAACTCAGCACTTTCTGCCTCTTTTTTTTTCTCATGTCATGACCGCAAACTAAATCTGCTGCCACAGTGTCAAAACTTTCCCCCACTTTGAATTTCTGCCTCCCTCTGAGTCATTGTCACTATTGAAACATGCAATTTTAAGAGTGCCGTGAACAACGTGCCAGTTAGGAGCCGCCGCAAGAGTACCTGCCAAGTGGAGTTCAAGTGCGACTGCCGCTTGCCAGTGTCATGGGTAAAAAAGCCTGAGGGATCCTTTGTTATGCTGTAGCACTCCTCTGGAGGAGACCCATTTAAACGCTCCCGTAAGCTCTAAGAAATTGCCAATGGTGCATGTCATTAGTGACATTAAAGCAAAGACGCAAACCGCTATTTGCGACTTAATGAGTTGAAGCGACGTTAAGGTCAAGAAACCGAAAGCAGTTAGGAAACGGCGTGCGTGTAATCACATCAGGGGGGCGTGTCGAATGGGGGAGAGGTTATATACAAATCTATTCTTCTGGTTTTTTACCTCTTCATCTCTTTCGTTCCGTTTCTTCCTCCATCTTTCCATTTCTCTCGTTCGCTCTCTCTTTTGATAGATTTTCACCCCTTCTCCATCCATTTTTTACTTCCTCTAGGATCTTCATCCTCCCATCCCCCACTCTCATTCTTTCCAAATGCAAACTTCCTTTCCAATGTAGCCAATGACTTATTCATCAGAGTGATGCAAGTCTGGTTTAGTAGGACATGGTGTGCAGAGGTATATGGAGAGTTGGGGGATAAGTATGTGTGTGTGTAAGTGTGTGGGGCGGGGGTGATGGTGGAGGGTTGTGGATGGTTAACATCCATGCTCGGTTTGAGGGAAACTGCTGGCAGGAAATCTCCATCTGAAGTTAGCCACAGAACATGGGAACGCAACACGCGATCATCTACTTATCAGCAGGGGGTCCGAAAGGAAGAGTGGTCCAAGCGATGTAAAACAACACATGACGTGATCATGGCAATGAAGAAGACATGCAGGCACTTTCCATTTGCCTTGTTCTCCCCACCTCTATTAGAGAGAGTGAGAGAGAGAGAGAGAGAGAGAGAGAGAGAGAGTGTGATGAAATGAAGAGTGGAAGAAAACGAATGGAACGAGACATAAGTAAACGCATGAAAGTGACAGAGACAGACAGCAGTAAATGCATGAAAGTAAAATGAAGTACAAAGGAAGGGAACAAAAGAGAAGAAGAAGGGATCACGAGAAAAAGCACTGAAAAAAAGAAAGGACATCAAATCACTCCATCTCAGAAAAGTGGAATGGCAGATGCGTTGTCTCCATAAAGGGCACAAGTTTGGAGTGCTGCCTCTCCGTCTTGACGCTCGGGTGGCGGTGGAAGTGTGTGCTTCATCACAGCCCCACTCATTAAGCAAACACACCTCAAAAAGATGAAATTGTTTTTCGTCCGCAGCTCGCTCGCGCGGTTATTGAAATTAATGGCCAGTGATTGTGTTTGTGTTACAGACTGTATTTGTGTGTCTGAGAGGCACGTGTGTCGATGTGTGTGTGTCGATGTGTGTGTGTGTGTGTGTGTGAGTGGGTGTGTGAGTGTGAGAGAGAGGTCCTATTAGGAGGTGATGTATGAATTAATGAGTGTCCTCATTCACATGTCAGTTTCAAACTAACAATGCACAAACACAAACACATTTCATTGTGTGTGCACACACACACACACACACACACACACACACACACACACACACACACACATACACACACACACACACACACACACACACACATATACTGACATCTCTGTTCACTCATTCACTTTTTCTCTCTTTTCTATCTCACTTGCTTGCCCCCTCCCTCTCCCCATTTATCAGTCTATCTATCACTCTATCTTTCTTGCCCAGAGGCTCTGTGTGTCTACTTCTCTAATCCCCTGTTCACCCTGCCTTATTTGACTTATATATTTATATATATATATACCAATTCTATGGTGTGTGATTTCATCTCTGGCTGTCTCTTCCATGGAGGGGAATGTGTCCTGCCCTCTGGCATGCTGCCTCTGAAATGGATTAGCTGACTTAGGAGGTGGGACAAACGGGACCCTGCCTCGGCGGGTGACAGGGCTGCCACTGACAGCCTGCAGTGTGGGTTTGTGTGTGTGGGGGGTGGGGGTGGAGGTTGTGTGGTTTGTCTGGATGTGTGTGTTTCTTTGCCTGCGTGTGTGTGTTTCTGTGTGTGACAAACACATGATTGGCATGACACCACGGGCAGATAAGCCAGTCTAACCATTATCCGCTGGTAAGCCAGAGGCTCCAAATTACAACTGCAGGCCCAAAACATGCTGAGAGCTTTACTTAAGGGGGTCTTAAGCTAGCACAGAAAAAAGATGTTTAGCCAAGTGGGAGAAAAAAGTCCCTGACACCACATTAAGGAGTGGAGATACGGAGTCCGGGATATATACAGACAGGAAATAGGAGGCATTGTGTATTTTTTGTGTACTGACTCACACTCTATACTGCATTGAGGGCTACAGTCAACTGAGCTAAGGTGTGGACTATGTAGCTCATGAACAGATATGTTTGTGCAAGTAACCACAGTGTCGCCTTGAGTGAGTTCAAATCGAGACTGAGTGATCCAAGTTTAGCAATGAGAGTTAGTTTACAAAGATTGTAAGTTGCATGTCAGTATCTAACTACTAACCTGGAAAAATATCTGTTCATACATTAATATGTTGCTCCAAAGAGTTTAGGCAGTTATAGCCTGTTATGATATGCTATTATGCTATGTCAGTATTAAATCATAACATAGCCCAACGTCTGTTACCAGTGTCACTGCTAATGAGTGTGAGTATGAGTGTCAAGAGTGAATTATGTGTAACTCAATTCAGCCTGGAGGAAGGAGGACTCGAGTCACACCTAATAATAGGACATTTATATCTCTGGTATGTGTTATTATTGCAGCAGTCTGAAGTTGACTCTCTTGTCTGTTGCTGTCCATGCTAACTTGCATGAGGGGAATCCAGCCAAGCCCTTGTGTCTCTGTGGACAACTTGTTTAGGCCTCAGTGTTCAAGGTGTTTGGGATGGAGAAAGCTGGGGAGAGCAGGTACATCCAGCCTGAGGACAGATGGCTGTGATGCAAAGAAAGAGGATGAAACCAGTTTCAGAGATGGCAAAGGGAGAGATGGAACCAGCACAAAAGGAAGGAATCCAAATGTTGTTGGCTCCAGTTTATATTTATTCTTTTTTGATAGGAGAGTGTGTTTGTGGCCTTGTCAACATCCTAGATCTTTCATTTGAAATGCAAAGAGGTCAATGTAGCTGCAGTCAATTTGAAAGAGGATGTTAACATTTTTTGCACAATGTGGTATATTTCTTTGTTGAGGGTAAGGTAATTGTGCCTAAGCTCTCCAGATCTGCATCTCTTTCACATCATCATTAGTTACATTAGCAAGTACCTGAACCAATCTCTGTCAAGTTTGGACTGACACTCATTCGCTTTGCCACTGAATCCAATGGAACAGTTCCAGAACATTATGAATGTGAGTTTGGCAGAGATAGACAAGGGGCCCTAATTACATTGACAGGCGTCGAGCGAAGTCTGTCGCACAAGAACTAAAGCCACATGTGGCCTGTCGGAGCATTGTGCTGACCCACCCATGTTTGTGCTTAGGATTTTGCTCATAGTATTTAATTAGGAAAACTATTTTGCTAAGTTATTTAATTAGCTTTAGTTCATGCACGGCGGTCTTTGCCCGTTGCAAATTGCCCATCAATGACAATAGGGCCTTAGGTTGAGCGGCCTAAAGAACCAAACCTGAAGAATGTGAACAGTGGATTCTGTGCAGAGAGGAAGGAAAGAGAAAAGAGTTGCTGTGTTTGTTGTACGTTCCTTTTAAAAACATAACTGCATTATTTCATGGTTAAAAGCTTTTTTGGGACATTTTTATTGTTTTTATCTCACAATACAGCCAGCATGTGACAGAGAGACTGTGAATGTGACAGACAGACAGTCAGACAGACAAAGAATGAAAAAATAAAACAAGATAGCTAGAGAGAGAGAGAGAGAGCGATAAAGAGAGAGATGGAGAGCGGGGAAAGCGTGGGATGGGTTGGCATGAGGGAGGACTAAAGATAGAGGGAAGAGTGTGGGAGTCTGAATGTGGCGGTGCGGTGGTGAATCAGGCCAGCAGTGACGGGGCCCCTGCCTCTCTGCCAGTCATTAGTGCCAACACCTCCCCTCCACCTGATCTATGGGCTTATTTTAGGGGCCGACGGTGCCATGACTCCCCAATTTATTCCTGCAAGGGCACATCTGAACCAGCCCCCCCTCCCCCCACCCCTCCTTGTCTCTGGGCATCTGATGATAATGGGTCGATACTCCAGCTTGGGCAAAGAGCCCAAGGAAGGCGGGTGGGGGGTATTGATTTGACTCTCGGTGCCCTGGCACTATTAATATTGTACAGCGCTCATAAAAAATGACATTTCTCAAAGACACCAGATATTAGATTAAGGCCAGAGCAATGCTGCGTGCCAAGGGACACGTCAGAGGGGGTGTAGTTGGACCACTGTGGTTGATGCTTAGCTGATAAAAGCAGCAGTCATTGCTGCTCTTTCACCTTGTCTTAAAGCCTTTCATTGAAAACAGGTCTCTCTTTCTTGCTCTCTCTCTCTCTCTCTCTCTCTCTTCTACCTCTTCCGTCATCCTACTTGCTCAGTCCACCCCTTTCTTAAACCATGGAATTTTTACTTATTTACATTCACATTTATGAATTGAACTCAGCATATATTGCAGATACGTTGCTTTGGTGAAATGTTTGAGCATAAGTTGTCCCCTCCTTGTTCAGTCTCAATCTTCTCCTGTTTCAGTCGCCAGCATTTTTGTCAGTGCACTCACCCCTGCAAACCAGGACTCTGCATCTGTGTGCACAGAGTCTACATCTCATCGGCCATTGCCCTAGCCACTTACTCATCTCAGAGAATGTGCAAGGGAGTGACTATGCATAACTTCCAAATTGTTCACCACTGTCTATGTGTGTGGGTATGTGTGTGTGTGGGTGTGTGTGTGTGTGTGGGTGTGTGTGTGTGTGTCTGTATGTCTGTCTGTCTGTCTGTTTATGTGTGTGTCTGTTTCTGTGTGTGCCTGTATTCTTATGTCTAAGGAGATTTGTGAGAGACTTGAACTACTGCTGTTTTCCTGTTTATGCATCTGTGTAATATGGAGCTTTAACCCTCAGGAAATAGCCGCCTGACGTAAAATAAAATCCACTTGTCATCAAGTAATGAGGTAGCGATTCTTCCAGCTGTCTTATCACCTCCAAAGGCGTCCCTCTGTCCCGGGGTGACACCCTAAGGGCTCATCTGGGTCCCAGAATGGAAAAGTCATGAAGTAAATAAGCCCGACACTGCTTGTCTTGTACTGGGATTAGAGTTCCCGGAGTCATCACTGGAACCATCTGTGCAGATTGATCTGTGTCTGCATCATGACTGACTGGTTTATGCTGACTGTTCTACCTGCCTGGTGTATATGCTCTGCCTTTTTGACTGTCAAGTCACTCCTTGATCCTGTGTTGGAGGTGGCAGGGTACAGGCTGCCTTATTACAATTGTTTGCGTTTGCATCAGAATCCATCATATGTTTGTGTGTGTGTGTTTATGTCTAATTTGGTGTGCTTGGGTATACATGTGTATGCGGTTATGTCTGCTGTGGGGATGTTACAGTGTCTGTGTGTGTGTGTGTGTGTGTGTGTGTGTGTGTGGGTGTGTGTGTCTGTGAGTGTGTGCTGTGTCTATGTGCATGCGTGTGTGTATGTGTTTACAGTATGTGCATCATCCCATCCTTACCTTCCCCACATACTGCGGCTCCGAGCCCATGTACTCCTCCAGCACGAAGAACTGGTTCCACACCCAGCCCCTCTTGACCCTCTGGAACGCGGCCCCCCCATGATGCCCCCCCAACTGTCCGACCAGGTGGCGCGGCCGCTCCTTACCCAGCCTGCTCTGGGGGGGTGAGTGGATGGGGGATGGGGAGCCCTGCTCGCAGAAAAGCCAAAGGAACAGCAACAGGCAGTTCCTTGTAAGCATTGGCGAACGCTGAGGTCAAAGTCTCCCGACTTGAACTCCACAGAAAGAAAGAAAAAAAAAGAAAAGAAAATGCAGCAATAGAGCACAATCCCCAGAGATGAGACCAGAAGGCTGGATGCAGTAGGGGGTCGGTGGCTGTTGGGGGGGAGTGGGAGAGAGGAAAAGGAGAGATGGGGAGAGGTGGGGAAGGAGGTCTGGGGGTTTGGAGACCCTCTCCAGGAGGACTGGGTCACGCGATGATCACTCCCCTCTCAGCCAGTGACTCCTCGTTGTGTGGTCGAGAGCATCACCTGAGGGACAGAACAAAGAGAGAGAAAATAGCTTGAGTGACTAGGAAAAGTGAGTGAAAGTGAAAAGATCACATCGATGTTTGTGAGTGAGGATGTTTGTGTGTATGTCAGTGGCGGTCCGTGCATTTCACGACTGGGCCTTCAGCGATGTCCTACACGATGTTAAACTGAGTCAATCCACCTCCTAATACCATCATTATGACGCCATGGCTCTCGAACCATTATATTTAGGCTATACAGAAAGGCAGTATAAGTGAGCATTGCATCACCTTAACATAGTCGAGTACAACAGACTTTATAAATATTTCCGGAGCATTTAAAATCAATACACCCGTATTAACAATACATTAAGAGTAGTAAACTCTCAGTTATATGATCGCTTGGATATTACTGTCACAACTTAAAAATAAAAGGCGATTTTCAGGGATTAGTCTACAAAGTTTTATTAAGTCCACCGAAAGCTTTAACAAGTTTGTCCACTAAACATCGCATTGTCCCACCTGCAAAGCAGTTTCATTAAACTTCCCATCCTCACCATATCCAGTTTTTCTTGAAAGTTCCGTCTTGAAAATGGCGTTGTAATTGTATCAAAAACTGGAATTATCAAGTTAATTTGAGTTGGTTAATGTAATTATATTTAGTCTTACCAATTGAAACAACTAGCATAATAAGCATTGAAACCGATGCACGTCGTTTTCACATTAGCCAGCTAAACTGAGCACTGAAGCACTGCACTGGTCTGCCTCAGTATCCAATCAAAGGACGTTTACGTGTCACGTTCAACACGAGGAAAGAAATCTTCCGGGCCTTCTAGAAGGCCCAGTGTCGCCAACTCGAAATCTGATTGGTTGTCACAACTGTCTGTTTCAGTTCATTCAACTTAAATGAACTGAAACAGCCAGTTGTGATAACCAATCAGATGTACACGGGCCTTCAATGTGAATTCTGAAGGCCTCAGGGAAGATTTCTGTTCTCGGGGAAGAGCGTAGCAACACATGATAGCTGAAATATGATTGGATGAAAGCTCTAACATAAATTAACTACGCTGGAAGTTATGCAATGAAGATAATGGACTATAGGGAATAATTGAATAGATATTTATGAAAAGAAAATATTAAAATTAAATTTATTTTATTACATTTATTTTCTGATGATGTTTAGGCCAGCAGAGAAGGCCTTGAAGGCCCTGACGGACCACCACTGGTGTGTGTGTGTGTGTGTGTGTATGTATGTGTGTGTGTGTGTTTGTGTGTGTGTGTGTGTGTGTGTGTGTGCATACAATTACCACACTCTAGACCAGATAGCAGACAACTTCATCACCACCTAACTCTATCCCCCCACGTGTGTCAGTAGTGGGCGCTGTGACCGGGGCCATTAGCTGGCCCTCTCATCTCTCTTTCCCAATGAGGCCTGTGCTCATCTCCTCTGGCATAATGTTGATGGATGGCAAATCAATGCCTCCTGCCATTAGACAGCCCCGATCCAAGTGATTGGCTGTCTGAACGCAACCTCCAGAGGGACTCACTGAACCCTCCAATACAGGCACACACTCACACACGTACACACACACTTAGAAACTCGTATACACAGCGTCTCCTACAGATTCACACGTACACACAAGGTCAGTTAGCAACACACACACACACACACACATACATGCATACATACACACATGCATACACACATACATACACACACTGTTCATACATTGCACACACACAAGGACACTTGGACACGGACAAACACGCAATCATTCTGAAAGTGTCATTTGACAACATGGATGCCTCCACCAGCTAGGGCTGGTAATTTGATGGCTGAATGTTTCCTTCAAATGAGCTGCCGAAGATCACTGACACATCATCAAGCCACGCCGCCACACTGCATTTCAATCTCTCGAAGGTGGAGATTCTCTCCTGCCTCCTCTTTGTTCTGCCGATGATGATGATGGTATCTATCTGAGAGTGTGTAAGTGTGTGTCAGTGTGTTTAACTGTGTGTGTGTGTGTGTGTGTACAATCTATATAGTGTGTGTGTGTGTGTGTGTTTGTGTGTATGTTATTTTCAGCAAGGATTCTCAAGGGACTGTGTTTAGAATTTCAAATGTGCAGCTCTTATCTCTAGGTGGAGGTTTCAGATTGCTCTCGCAGAGAGATCGTCTGTTTATGTGTGTGTGTGTGTCTGTGAGTCTGTGCGTGTGTGTGTGTGTGTGTGTGTGTGTGTGTGTGTGTGTGTGTGTTTCTATGTGTGACGATGTGACCCTGCTCAAAGCAGAGGAGAGGCCGAGGCAGAAACTTCTTCTGCACACACAAGTTCAGCTGAACCAGCATTGTGAGGGGGCCCCTCACTTTGTCACTCCCCTCTGCAGATGATACATAAAGGCGAGAGCGCTCTCAGTGAGGGGTATGGAAGAAGCTGTACAAAAACAAAAAATGTCTAGATAGCCTGTGATCCCCACTGTAGACAAAGACACTTACACACTAACACGTGCATACCTTCACCTCCACACACACACACACACACACACACACACACACACACCAAGGTTATAATAGTTTTGCATTTTTCACTAGTTTTTTTTCAATGCCAGTGTAGTTATCATTAGTTTATAAAGCGGGTTTGCTAGTTTAGTTTAGTTTTTATTTTTTGAAAATGCTTAGTTTGAGTTCAGTTTCTATTAGTTTCAGTTTTAGTTTTAGTCTTTACTGCGAAATGTATCAGACGGGGGGGGGGGGGGGGGGGGGGGGGGGGGGGGATGGGGGGTGCAGGTCATTGACTGCAAAATTGACTGCAAAAATGGACGATTCTATAGCTAAGCTAAAACATTTCTCAAAACCGTACTTTCAATCCAAACATGAAGTGATCAATAATGGGAGACCAATGCCCTAGCTAAAAGGTATGCTAAACAACGGGAGAGAAGATATCTCGATCGACGTCTCACATTCAAAGCCAAATTACTTTAAAAAATATTTGGAACCTCAAGAATAGATTTGGTTTTGGGTGTACACGGAGACTAAATAGTAGTAGGGGGAGGAGGCCTTCTCACTCCTCATTCGCTAACATTACATTGATATCAGAGTAAGCCATTGCTCCGTTGATTTCCCATTATTTCTCTTAGGATTGTTTGATGTCTATGTGAAGCCATTTAACACCACACAAGTGCTTGTGATCACTTTGGTGAGCTGATTTTGAGAAATTAAACTTAAATTGCAGCTAAAGTTGTGTTTCCTGGTTGATGTTATCTAGTTGCTCCGCTAGCTGATTAGCTAGCTAAGGATACTTAATAACCTTAAACGGTTTAAATGGAAGAACTAAATTTGCATGACATGATAACTCGTTATCTAGCTGATGTTTAAGTCTTGTCGATTTAACTCTTCAAATTATATTGGAAGGTAGAAACCCTCAGGGTGCCTGCCTGTGGAACTGCATGAAAGACTTCATATTCACGAGTGCATAATCACACATTCACACGAGTTCAACACAAGCTAGCAGTTGCCAACTGTGAGTAGCTACCCTACCTATGTGTGTGTTAAGAATGCTGAAAAACAACCAGTAGTCAATGTGCAAGCTGCCAATCGAATGCTGATTTAATATACTGTATTGGGTTTATATATTTGTAAATCTAAATCTGAAAGAGTCGGTGCCTCACCAGCCAGGAACCTCACCGCACATCACTGTTCCAGGTAATCTCAAATTGAAACTCTGTTGCTTTCTCTCGACTTTTGCCGCTATGATACCAGGCGAGGGGCGTGTACTAAAAGCGGTATAGAGGAAGATAGAATTGACTAGGACTACGTTATGTATGAAATACATTGACAAAGACGAAAACTAAAGACATTTTCTCTATAATTCTATTTTATTTCAGCTAGTTTTGTAAAGACACAATACAGTTTCAGTTAGTTATCGTTTTTTGATAAAGCTTCGTTTTTATTTTTCTTTCAGTTAACGACAAAAAAAATCACACCTCGTTTTCGTTTTTTCGTTAGTTTTCGTTAACGATTATAACCCTGACACACACACACACAGACTCAAACAAACACAGATAACTCAGGGTGGTATGGCAATTACAGAGACATCAAAGTTTAATCAAGGAGGTCATGTTCTAGAAAGAAGGCTGATGAAGAGAAACTTGTTGTTCCCCCTCACACAGACACTTTCTTTCTTCTCAGTTTTGCACACACACCCTTAAACACACACCAAGCATAGCACATTAGGTAAGCCCTTCAGGGCAGACTGTATCTGTCTTCTCCACCTGCTGTGTGTGTGTGTGTGTGTGTTTGTGTATGTGTGTGTGTGACTGGTGAGGGTTTGCAGTGAACCATGGTGTGGCCAAACAAAGACAAAACAAATTGAAGACAAAAGTGTTGACTCGACAGGGACGCGCAGACTGCTGAGGCAAGATTAACCTCGCGTCCTCGACTCACACCGAGAGCTGAAGCTTAAAGTCTCACTCAACACCACTGTATAAACACTCCATCCACAGCCGAGCTGTACCACAGCACTCGCTCACCACTGGGGCTTTGATACTCACTTAACTCACAGAAGCCAGACAAAAGAGTAGTCTGGCCATTACGTAAAGCAATCATACAGTTTAAAGTCATCCTTTTCCAGCTGAATTTAAAACAGAAGAAGCTGCCCATATCGATGTGCCTGGATGTGCTTTCCAGCTATTTATAATTCATAACTCTTGATATCTTTTGAGGTGAGGTTTATCCCCTCAGCCTTATGCCATATTGAACTTTACAGCTTTTATACTTAAAGGTACAGTCTGTTATTATTTCTGTGAAATGTTGTTGATATCTGAGCTCAATAGCCAACCAAATTACACCCCTTCCTTTTGTGCTCTTGAGGCAACATGTTGATTGGCTGGAATTGTGCATAGCTTGGTCAGAGCCAGGACTGTGTATTAACGCTGGAGCATTTTTTGAACACACACAAAGAACGGACCACTAGAGGAACGTGAGAGCTAATTCACTGAAGTTGAAAAAAAAAAAAGTAGATTAGAATCACAGGCTCTACCTTTAAAGAAAGAAACAGCACAGTTACCCAAAAGACCCAGACCCTCTTTTGGGGCAATTCTTCAGCCTTATCGGGGCACCAGGTGCCCATGTAAAAGCTTTTAATGGGGAGCCAGGCTGGATCACGTCCCAGGATCAACAGCACTTTGGCTTGCCAAATTGGACCGTCAATACTTTTGAAGGTAGCCAGGTTGTATTTGGCCGTGGGGCGTCAATATGGACTCCTAGCTGGACTTGGTCCTGGGTTAATCACCCCACGAGATATGCTGTGTGGGGGTGAATTTTCTTTTCTGGGCATTGCCAGTTAAGGTTCAGTTCTAAAGGGGTGCGGGGGGCATCATTCTTCTCTGGAAGGTACCAGTGATTTCCTCCTGTTGTAAGAGGCTTCTGCCACTGGCAGAGAGTGAGAAAGAGAGAGAGAGACAGCAAGCAACCTTGGCCAGGCCTGCAAACTCAAGGTCATTGATCCAGCAGTTTTCAAACACAAAGTCTGAAAGACCAAAGCCAGCAAGTGGGGAACACAGTAAAGGTAGACCAGGAGCTCAGAGGAACTCTGTGATCAAAGGAAGAGAGATAGGGATGGGTAAAAACGCTCTTAGATGCTCAGGGAACATCCGCTCACACAGACCACAGATTGAACAATAATGTCTGATCACACACAAACAGATGCTTGCCTTTTTTCATCATATTTCATACTGTTTCTTCCTGTTTCCTTTTTTTTTTCTTCTTCATGTTTCTATTCATGTTTCCTTCTTGATTTAGTCTTTTTTTTCACATTGCTTTCTTGTCCTGACATGATAGGCCAACTGTGATATTAACACCTTCTTCATATTTGTATCACTGCATCCAAAATCATATTCATTTTAAATGTGCTGTGCATAAAATTGATTTACTTAGCATGTGATGCAGCCAGTGGCGTGTTTGCTATACTCACTCAGTCTCAAGGGTATGGCATCCAGCTCATTTAATCACGAGACAACATTCACTAGGATATTTATTCAGAAAACAACTGCGCGGCGTCATTCAATGGCGTTATATCAAAACGATCATCAGTATGAAGAGAAATGTTTACGACTGCATATTTAGATTTATGTGTTTTTATGTAGTCTATGTAGCATGTAGATAAAGGAGCACAAAGCCATGATGGCCTTATCTGTTTCCATGCATCTAATTTCATTTTCACTCTACCATCACTGTTCGGCAATCTAAGGCAAGCTAAAGCAGCCTTCGTGTGTGATTTGTCCAGTGTTTGCTGGTCTGAAGAACAAGGGCAATACAAGAGAGCTGAGTTGATGGGGTGCTTCACCCCTATGTTGTCTCTGAGGTGTGCAGTTCTGCGGGTGGTTTTGTATGCTCGAAGGCAGAGGGAAGTTAGACCCCAATGTCATATCTATCCCATGTGTTTCACTGTGGTTTATCGGCTCCAATCCTCTCTCTCCTCTCTCTCTCTCTCTCTCTCTCTCTCTCTCTCTCTCTCTCTCTCTCTCTCTCTCTCTCATTCTCAATCTGTTTTTACTTTGGACCAGGTGAGAGGTTGTCTCAAGGTGCAACATTATTGATTTGTTGTGTATTTACTGGCTGGTGCTTTTTCATGTATTTGTTTGCTGGGTAAGATCCACTACCTGTGTTATATTACCTGATAGAAAATGCACAGCTACATTTTGTAACAACCTTTTCCTCACTTCTCATAGCAGACCCTTAACAGATGCTGACGGACTTAAATATAAATTAACATACAGTTCAAACTGGCATACAGTATATGAGTATTGATTACCAGTTGAGGATATTCTACATTATGCATACAGGTAGGTTACTACAACTCCACATTCAGAGCCATGGGCCAATAGTCATAAAAGCTCAGGTGTGGTGTTTTGAATTGATGAAAAGATCATTTAGGAAAAACAGAAGAGGACTCTTTCTCATCGACAGATTAGTGAAACATTCAGACACAGCAGAGGAAGTGAATTAATAATGACACGGCAATCAACCTAGTTGCGTAATTAAAAGTCTAGATTAAAACTAAAACTGCTTCAAAACCTCTCTGTATGGGAATGGCCACTTAATTAGCGAGGAGAGTGGTAAACAACAGAACTGCCGCGAAATTAGTTCTGAATGAACAAATTAATCTGAATTACTATCTCTTCCTTGCTCTCTCCCCATTGCTCTCTCTCTCTCTATCTCTCTCTTCTCTCTCTTCTCTGGTTAGTCTATGTGTTCTTCTCTACCAGGGCTGTGAATAATACCGCTATCTGTATTGAAACCTTGGGCTGATATGCATATGGCCTATCCACACAGCAGCGGGAGTCCACCGGAAAGCGACATGGTTTGTGACACCTGAAATATCTGGCCTCATTGCAGAGAACTTAATTTCAAGAGCAGCTCATAAACCATCGCTTGAAAGATCTGAACATTTGCGGGAGTGAGTTGAAGTGCAGCAAAATATCATCTTCAAATATAAATCTAAAACTATACCAGTGTGATTGAGGAGCCAATCCAATTCCAAATCAGACATGCATTTATTTGTATTATTATTATGCATATTACAATGTAATAAGCTCTGAAAGTGGCAGAGGTTTTGCCGTATGACCATTTCATTCACCATACAAACCGAAAGGAAATACAAAGCAGCTGACCAATAATACCAAATTATCACTTATGTACAGTGCAGTGAACAAAAGGCTATAATGTGTATAATATATCTCATAATTAGCGGAGATGCAAAGTTGTGGCGGAAGCCTTCGCTGGGCTCATCAGACGGGCAGTTTTTGTCCTGGTCCGCTCTGTTTCACCTCCGGTTCTTGCCTAACGTGATTATGTCCATAACTGCATTACTGGACGCTTCATTGACATTGTCATTGTCGCTGTCTTTGCTAAATTTCTGGGAGTTCTGTGCTCAGCCAAGGAGAGAGAACTTCCCACCCCAAGGTTATGTTCTACATGCACGCTCTCTCTCTCTCTCTCTCTCTCTCTCTCTCTCTCTCTCTCTCTCTCTCTCTCTCTCTCTGCGTTTCCAAATTAATCCCTCTCGGTTATCCCACATGCTGTCATGGGAGGAGCCATCACAGGTGAGGCCACCGGAGTGATGGCTGAGGTCACACCTGACTCTGCGTAAGTGTGTTTGTGTGTGTGTGTGGGTGTGTGTGTGTGTGTGTCTGCTTCTGACAAACACAAATCTCTGATTGCTCCCATCTGTAGATGAACATAATGTGAGATGACTGTTTCCCATTATTCCTAAGGGAAATGTCCAGACTGATGGTGAGTGTGTGTATTTGTGTGTGTGTGTGTATGTGTGTGTGTGTGTGTGTGTGTGTGTGTGTGTGTGTGTGTGTGTGTGTGTATGTGTGTGTGTGTGTGTGTGTGCGTGTATGTGTGTGTGTGTGTGTGTGTGTGTGTGTGTGTGTGTGCGTGTATGTGTGTGTGTGTGTGCGTGTGTGTTCCAAAGCTAGTCTGCATACCAGATAAGGCGCTCTCATTAGCATGTGTCAGACCTTCGAGTCTAGCTCGTGACCCATGCGTCTGCCTCCGATTGCTTGAAGCCCCGGCTCTGACAGTGTCCTCCGAGCACTCCCATGGCGTAAGGCCGCCGTAAGCTCGTGGCCGCAACTGCCGACGCTACTCCACTCTCCAACTCATCACCCGCAGTAATCAGCCAGCATATGGCTCGCCGGGCTGCCGCCTCTGATTAAGAAGTCCGCAGCCCCAGACTCTGCCAGGAAAAGTTATTACTTGTCACGGCTGTCACCGGCATGATGAAGGAATAAACAGCCATGGCTGTGACAGAGTGGGAGAATATTATCGGGGGAGGGGGTGGGGGTGTATGTTCATCTGAAGAGCACCTTCATATCATTACTTGGGGAGTTTGCTGGTGTAGTTACAAAATGGTGCTTCACATGCAGGTGCGTGTGTGTGCATTTGAAAGTGTGTGTGTGTGTGTTTGTGTGGGGCAAGAAGGGGGAAGAGTGTTTTGTGTGCGTACGTAAAATGTGTGCTATATGAGTGTGAAAGGAGATGTGTTCATAAGCAAGTGTGTGTATGTGTGTCTGTGGTAGATGTGTGAGCGTGTGCTTATGTGTGTGTGTGGCGGAAGGCATACGAATGACTGTGTGTGTGTGTGTAAGAGAGGTGGTAGACAAAGTCAGTGGCTCTCTAATGAATGTGGAGATGTGCGGAGGATAAGACAGATGTTCCTCCTGCTCAGATGAATGAGCGACCAGCCGGACAGCAGCACGGACACCGCACTCATGATGAATGCACCTCCATGCTCTTCACACATCAATCCAACCGCTAGTGTCAGGAGGGGAGAGACACACTAACACTCTAACTAATGCCTGTGCGTATGTGTGTGTGTGTGTGTGTGTGTGTGAGAGAGAGAGAGAGAGAGGGAGAGAAAGTGTGTCTGTGTTGGAGTTTGTGCAATTACGCCTGCAGCATGTTGCCTCCCAGAGGCCTTCATCTTCATGTAAGTCTCAGGAGGCGTATTGATGGCTTTGCATGTGCAATGTGCCTGTTTGTATACACTATAGCTTGACACTGTTTACAAGCATGAGTACGAGGATGAGTATCACAAATAGACAGGGCCCAATAAACACTTCTCCTGATCTCTATGAAATGTATGTAAGTGATTTATTACATGCTATATTATCTGTCAGTTCATATGTTCACATGAGGGATTCATGTGTTTGTGTGAGACAGGGTCCATCACACATCCTTATACACCTGAGCTAGCATGTCTAGCATTAGCAACGAGTGGAGATATAATGTGTTGGCACAAGTATGTTGCCATGGAGTCAGAATCCATGTAAACCTCGAATAGTCCCAGCCTTCTCTCATTTAACATCTGAAGTAGCCCTCAGTCCCCCATTTGTGTTTAACCAGCACTACCATACACATTCAGCATAATTAATGGCAAAATGATTTATTCATGTGATTCCATCTCCTATACTGCTGTGCCTGTTGGGACATCAATTAAGTGGATCATTGTGTGCTCCACTTAGGTCTATACATGAGAGGAAGCCTTACCCAACCCGAGAGGCAAACCGGAAACTTGCCTGATTCCCTCAGCTCTACTAAACCCATGTCTACAGTACCCAGTGCGGTAGTGGCAGTAGGGTAAAGCATTCTAGGACAGACTGTTTCTCTTCCTGAGCACTCGGGTGCATACAGATGAGTTTATGAGTAGAATGTGTGTTTGCTTAATTTTTAATTTTTTTTAATAAATGGTAAAGTAAACAAGAACCCTAGTCTCCAAAGTGACATGCGGTTCAGCCAAGTAGAAACGAAGTCGGGAGATGGTAAAAAAATATACTTTTAAAAATAAATCGAATCAGCCAAGAGCGTGGAGAGCACAGCTTGAAGCAAAGTCAACATGGGGAACGTTTTTAAAAAGGCAGAGGCAGAAAGAGGTGTCATGAGAGGACACAGGGAGTTACATAAAGGGTAGAAGACTGGGGTGTGTGTGTGTGTGTGTGTGTGTGTGTGTGTGTGTGTGTGTGCGGTAAGAGGAGGATGAGAATGGGAAGTTAAAAGGAAAGATAAATGGAATAGGAATAAGGAGACAAGTAAGGGGAGGATAGATGAAGAAATAAGGGAGGGAGAAGCGTGGTGAATAACATGAAGGGAGGTTGAGAGGTTGGCCCAGTGCTGAAGAGTGGTTGACCATCACAACTAAATGAACCATTTTGACAACCACCTTTGACCATCTATTATTAACCAATGTCGCCAGGCAGCGATAAGTAAGAGAGGAAAAATGGAAAGCCCTGCTGAGAACTGAGAATGCTCCTCCTGTATGTGTGTGGCGTGTCCCATAAGGCATGCTGAGATCGATGGTTCTGTGGAAAACTGGGTGATGGCTGTATTACGTGACGTTATCAAAGTACCTCCCACGTTCCTGTCTGATTCATTCAATTCAATAAGCCCCAGTCCCAATAGTGATGAATTCCCCAATTCCAATTAGGCTGGTAAAAACAAAATGGCAACACATGGCAGAGAAAGCTGTCTGAATGACTATTAGTCAAAGAAAAAACATTCAGAGATTCAGTCCATTCTGGGTAAGCTGCTGAATATTGTCATGTAGTGATGTACTAGGTTTCTATGTTATTGCAATTTTGACATTTGAAAAACGGACATTAACAAAAGGTGACCTCTGAACTGTGCTGCTGTGACAAGAGAGAGGAGAGGAGAGGATAAATGGAAGTTAAAAGGAAAGGTACATGGAGGGTAGAGGAATGGATTAGGAGTAAGAGAGGAGTAAGGAGAGGATAGCTGAAGAAGGGAGAAGTGAAGTGAGTCAAATAAAGGGAGGCTGAGAGGTTGGTCCAGTAGAGGAGAGGAAGGATTGACCATCACAACTAAATAAACCATCAGGTTGAAGCTCATAAATAAATGATGGGGAATTTAAATCTGCTGACTCCGACTCCAGCACATTACTGTCTCAATATGGTTATAACCACACACTCACTTTATTTCACTCACTCTCTTCACTCCTCTCTCTCTGTGTCTCTCTCTCTCTCTCTCTCTTTCTCTCTCTCTCTCTCTCTCTCTCTCTCTCTCTCTCTCTCTGTGGGTCTCTTGTATCTCTCCTACAGACACACGTTTGCACAGAACCCCTACTTAGTCATGCAGTCGTGCCAATCAAACCATCCGATCATGAAACCACATCTCCACTTTGCCACGGGTCCGCTCACTCTCTCCTCAACCACAACATTCCTTATTGGTCCCCAAGAGCACGGCAGGGGGCAGCTCCTCACTGATCCTGCCTCCATCTCACTCTCGCTCTCTCGCTCTAACACTCTTGCTTCATGTCCACTCTGCTCTTAACAGTCAACACAGACATGAAAGCTGGGACGTGTGCGATAAGCCGTGTCTGTTTGTTTCTGACGTCTGGACTCAATAGAGTGTGTAATGTGTTGTCATTCACAGCCAGGGCTGGCAGGGTTTTCTGAATGGCAAGCTGTAAAATACGGGAACAGGGGCAAGGGAGTGAGTACTTTCTCAAGAGGATGCCCAACGGTTTCCATCACAACCATTCAAGGATTAATTGACATTAGATCCTTGGATGCAGCTCACAGCCCAGAGCATTTTGAACATTTGCTGCTTTGCAAAAATAATCAGCCAGACATGTCTGGTATCTTGTTTTGCCGCCCTCAATCACATGCCCTCTCACTCTATCTCTCTCGCTAGTTCACTTTGAAACAATGCTGCGCTCCAAACAAACAAAGAACTGTTTTTTTCGACTCAATCAAACAAATGAACGAATCCCATCTGGCAGACACATTTAGCAGTTTAGCCCCCCCCCCCCTGTAGTGGTAGGTATTATATTTTTGTTGTTATCAAAGCTAGATCTTCCTGCTTTAAGCTCTCATTCCCTCTGGCAACATAATGGCCAGATGACTTTTGTTTGGAGCCATGTAGTCCATCCGGCTATCGCTCACACCCGTCTGGTGCAACAGAGGGTCTCTCTGACCCAGGAACCAGCTTCAACCATCCCTTCAAAAACCTCATCACAGCTTTTAAACCATCTGGAGTGACTGCCTGGAGCCCAGCACATGGTGGAGGGAGCAATCAAGGGGAGGGTGGAAGAGACAGACACCACACAGTAAATAATGTACATCCTGCCAAGACCTGTCATCGTAACTCTGGCCACTAATTATTCCATTAGACTTAAAAAATAACATACTATTTTTGTTTTTCAAAATATATTGATGCTATCTCAAGGGAAACTGCATTCACTTGATATCTCCTTACACCTTACTGTTTATTCATTGGTTTTCTTTTCAATACAGATATCTGGGTAAAAATATAAATTTGATTAAGTAAGAGATGAGTAACAGTTTGTGGGATGACATGATGTGAACTAACTTTATCTGCTCCTCCGTTCTGGACAATTCAGCCTCCTCAGTGTCCCTGATCTAACCCAGCCTTGAGCAACAGGCTCGGGGGTGAAGGCTCTGCTTAATCTAGGTCCTCACCCCCTCGCCTCCCCTCCAACACTACATTTATGCTGACACCCTCCCTCTACTCCACTCATGCTCTCTCTTTCTTCATTACACACAAAAAGAGCAGAAACACAGAGGTGGACGTCAGAGCCTTCAAATGACTATTTGATGAGCAGCTTTTGAGAGTCTGCCATTCACTGGCACGTAACGAAGTCATCCGGGGGTCTCCTTCTTCCCTGTGATCTGACGGCTCTGCCGCGGCGGTGGCGCCGGCATGGCTGCAGCTGCGGCGCCGGCCCGCGTGAACGCCAGCGGGGCGTCCGGGAGGTGGAGTGTGAACTCTCCCTGCGTGGCCCCGTGGGACCGGTGCGCAGACGGAGATGCCCACAGGCGAGAGAGAAGGAGACGGAGAAGGAGAGAGAACAGAGCGCTCTCCCTGAGTCAGCGGCGTCACGCCCGGCGGGAGTTCCTCCGTCAGTCAGTCAGCGGCTTCCATGATGCAACAGCCAAAGCGCCATGGAAACCGTGTGAATCGAAAGGGAGAAAAAGTCATCCAATGGACTCCCAAACAGCTCTGGGTGTCTGAATTATGCATCCAGATCCCTCTGTTCCACTGCCCCTGCCTCTCCATGTCCGTGCTCTGGTTGCTATCATGTATGATCCTCTGTGTAGGGACTTGTGTAGGGCTAAGCTTTTGTTGCAACAGAAGTGAGAGTTTCCTAGCTCCCCCTTCAGCATCCGGGCTGTGTCTGGCCTCTGTTTCAGACAGAGTTGAGAGATCACTTGTTTGACTCAGGGTGTGCAGAGGCTTCATAGACCTTCACATGCAAATGTGAGTCCGAGATAACTGTCAGAGGTTGACTTCATCTTATAAAAGAGAAAGGAGATGAGGTTTTGTTCTTCTGAGTGTGTGTGTGTGTGTGTGTGTGTGTGCATCTGTCTTTGCAACTCTCTGTCTGGAGACACCACTGCTGAAGGGTGTTCCGCTTGTTAGTGAGATGTACGTCTTTGCGCTCCTGAAGAAGAGCTAACGGTACTCTGATTTGTTTTTCTGTACAGGGCATCACGATGATGAGCGGCTTTTTAGTAGGGAAAAGGAGAGTGCTTGCGCTGTAAATGAGAGGAAGGGGAGGAAGCAGAAGTGAAGGAAAAAAGAAAAGAACAGAGAGTACAGACAAGGAGAGGAGATCAGAGAGGGGAGTCGGTGAGAGGGTTGTTGGATTGTGGATGAAGGACAGGCTACGAGAGAATGTGTACGAGGGAAGAGCGAAGAAGAAGGGAATGAGGGAGACTAGCCAAGACAAGGGAGACACATACAGGACATCATCAGTAAGGTTTGAAACAGAGACATTATTTGCCTGAGGGCTTCAGTACATATATTCCCACACAGATAGTTCCAGCAATTTGACATTTTGGGTTTCAGCAATGAAAAACAAAAACCAACTGTTTATGCCAGATCCCAACTGAGAACCAAAACATCTGTTCGGTTATGTTTCCCATGTTGAATCTATTTTTTAATCAGGTAGATCCTGTTCATGTTCAGCCACAGGAGACAGTGGAGAAGACATCACCAGTAACGGGTAATAATCGTAACCTGGTGTGGCTTGATTGTTTTTTAAAAGAAATTAGTTATACCCTCTAATTATTCCTTACACAGACTGATTGGACAGAGTTGTTAAGACATATCATTGGCCTGTCGATCCACCTGAATGGCACTCGAAGCGCTTCCGCCAAGGAAAAAATGGCGGTGTGCATGGAACTCCCCCCACCCCTTTCTCAATCATGGCTGAGCGATCGCAGCCATTATCGAGGCTGTCTCTCACTAATTAAGGCTTCTCTAATAAGTTAATTTGCATCATGACGGACACGGATCCCAAACCATCGCGACAACCATTAGCAGCCAGCGAATGCCGTTTCCCCGTGAATACATCATACTCGCATGTAATTAGGCGCTTGCGATGTTAACACATAAAGCTCGGATGAACAAGTCGGGGCCTGTTCGGATTTACACGGGCACAAGAGATGGGGTTATGAGTTACGTAATGGGACAAAAGAGACAGACGAAGAGAGACAGAGAGTAGAGCACGAGAGAAACAGACAGTGACCACCGCATACATAGTCTCATCATGTTCTGACCCAGATAAGAAGATGGTCTGCTCTGCTCGATAGTCAGCTGTCACATGGGGAAGATTAGCATTTTGGTGTGATGTAGCTTGGCAAACTTTTAGAAGCTCTGAGAATATTTATTAAAGAGGGTTCTCTATATGGCTTGCACCTCCATTTTTTTTATTCATGACATTTATGGATACAAATTAGAATAGGTTAACAATATTGGAAGGCAATAAAGATCCATATATTGGACTTTGATACAGTGTGGAGAATTCCCTTGGTTTCCATGGCTGATATCAGGCACTTTACGCCTCAGTCAGTGAATTCTAGTTTAGTCAATTCCTGCCTCTCCAAATACTATGAGCTGCAGATCAGTGCACCATGCCTCACAGCCAAATACTTGACTCAATAAGACCTTATCTACTCTGCAATGCTTGGAATGAAATGACAACAAATCTCTCTTCCGGCAGAAGCAGAACCATTTCACACACACCCCCTCCCCCACCTTCAGCACAGAAACTAGATTTTTCTTTTCTTTTTTTTTACCTTGTGAAGATCTCTATGTACTGTAAATGGAGGCAACCAGACGTTGTTTTGCAAAGAGTGCTTAGGGAGGAGATCCTTAAATATGAATTGGCCGAGTGGTTGCGCGGCTGTTTTCCCCACGGCTTAGAAAAAATAAGGGTTGATAGAGGGGGGGACACTTTTTATCTCTGCACCAGAGCTGATCACCTCTGACAGCTCAGTGATTGCCATTCACGCACGCTTCCCAGCCAAGACGCAACAGGTCCCACTGGCACTTCCCGCGGACCGATTAAACGTGCCGCCGCACTCTGTGCTCAACACGTGCCGTGCTGCATCTGTTGCTCCTGCGGAGTCGAAGTTTTTACGGCTGCCTCGGCAACGGGGCAGGGAATGCGTGCGTCTGAATTAATTACGGTTAAGAGCTCGGCACAGCGTCTCTTCCACTTTGGCGGGTTTGACGGCCATGTTATTTCATTAGTAGTTGCACTGCGTGCTACTGCCACGCGCGAGAGAAGGGACAGCAAGATTGGACTGTCCCATAATTAGAGAATATTTTTTTGCCAACTGCATTGTTCTTGTCCTTCGCAAAAACAGCACTTAATTAAATAACTCGGCAGCTGAAAAGACTTCATTGAAGTGGTTGGAGAGACAGAAGAAAGAGTGACAGAGAGAGCGAGAGAGCAAATTAGTCCTCCTTTGTGTGTGTACAGTCTATTGACAAGCAATGTAGCTCTCATGAATATAAGAGGGCCTTTTCCTGCTTCCTGCAGTGACTGGTGTGACCATGCTTTTCTAATGGATCATCGATTCCATTTTTTCTCTCATGTGTCAATTAATTCCTCAAGAAAATACCACCAGCATGGTCTGCTTCTGCTAAGTCTGCTTCTTACAGTGGATGGTTAAAAGTAAAGACACTCATAGTGACAGGGACATCATTTCTTTTAAAGTATCTAAACAACTGTTTGTTCACCTCCTCAATGTGCGTTTTTTTCTTAACGGGACCCAACGGCACATATTCACACAAGCAGGGGTGCTCCCTGTCTCTCTCTCTCTTACACACACACACACACACACACACACACACACACACACACACACACACACACACACACACACACACACACACACACACACACGCACACACATTCACACAAACACACAAAATCAAGATAAACTGTTGCCGTTATCAGCTGAATTGTGATGGAGTGTTATTTTTCACCCCATGAAAATCAATTAATCTCATCCGGTCCATATTCCACCCTGAGCGTTTAAGTTGTATGTTGTCCTTTTGGAATACAAGCACATTAGTCTTTTCAGCGAAAAACAGATTAATCTGCACATTTTTCTATTACAGTACTCATCTAAATGCAAATTCCGATTGTCCCCCTACCCATTTTTTCACGGGACGTTATAAAGCCACAGACACAGTCTTTCCCTCTTTCTCCTTCTTCTCCTCCTTCTCTCCTTTAGTCTACTCTCTCCTCTTCCGTCCTTCTTCCCCCATTTCCTCTCTCTATCACAGCAATTTAATGAGGAGCATTGGAAGCGTAGAGAGTCAACATAATCCAGGAGCAGCAGCCTTGAGTGCAGGTCCCAGGACAGTGGGATCGAGTTTAATAAATGAAAACGCTTAAGGGGGTGCAGTGTTGTTGGTGTGGGGGGGGGGGGGGGGGTGCATTTAAAGGAACTAGGGCTTTTTATAGAGAAAAGGAGGGCATTCATTCATGAAATCCATTAGGATGCTGGAAGATGTGGCATTTTGTGTGTGTGTGAGAGAGAGAGTATTTATAAAAGAGACTATGATAACAAAGGCACATGTGTGTGTGTGTGTGTGTGTGTGTGTGTGTGTGCGTGTGCTTTGTGTGTTTGACTGGTTTTTAAGATTGTTAGAGAATAAAGGCATGTGTGTGTGAGGGGGAGAAAAATTGCAGACATATGCATAGTGCTTGGTCCACTGGTTTTGTGGCTTGATTCACAGCTTGCTAGTCGCAAGAAGTCAGGCGCTGCTCTTCGTCCGAGACAAACGTGTTTACACCATCCGGACTTCACCTCTATCCCTGTCAGGGAAAAATAATGAAGAAGATGCTTTCCTCAACAACCTGTCCATCATGACGTGTGAGCAGGCGTCATCCGTTGAAGGAGACAAATCACTCCCTACACAGGGTGCCGAACCCCAGCGTGCCTGGGCTTGCCGATATGGATTTGTCCGTGGGAAGGGCTTCATCATTCCCACTTTCCTCTCCCCCCAACCATCCATCTTACCCAGGAGAGGACGGCGGTGTGATTGACACGTAGTAAACGCACTCTGCCCCATAACTCCCACCCCTTCCCCTTTCCACAATGCACACATCTATGAGTGTAAGAGGAAATGCAGCCATTGGTTCCATTCATTGCTGCTCAACATTAACACAGTGTATGATTTTCACAAAGTTGAGTACTACTCCCAAAGATGTAAAACATTTCTTGAAAAATGTCATATAACACCAATATACCCTATAAAAAGATCAGATTGACCTGCACATGCACTTTTAAAAGAAACATGCCCACCACATCTCCATGACAACATCTTCTGGTCTCCCAGGAGACTGCAGACGGCAACTCTGTTAACTGTACTTAGCCTTCGTCCTGCTCTGTATGAACTTCTGGGCACGATTTGTCAGGCTAAAGCAACGTCGGAGGCTAATGAGACTTCAGCACTCCGGGGCCCGAGCAGCATGTTCCGTTCCGCCTGTGCCGGCGGGTCACGTACGCCACGGCTGGGTCTCGCCGGTCCGTCCCTACCCCGCGCTATCGACGCTAATGAGCGGATGCTGATCGTAGGAGTGTAGCACTCATCATTAAACCACATCCATGGCCTTTGCAAAAGGGGGACGTTTCCGCTTGGTCTGGGTTCTCGCACCCTGCGGTAAAGGCCATGCTCCATTTTGTCCACGATTCACTTGACTTTGTGCAACAGTAACTTCATTAATCAACTTGAATCATTTCATTATGTATTTTACTAAAAAAATACAAAATATTTTGAAGAAAATGCAACACTGATGTATTTTAAATTTTATCTTTCATTAGTATAAGTTTTATAGCCTGCAGAATAAACATCATGAAATCATGATGCCTGCGGCTATAGCACTATGTCTATTAGCCCTGCGTGTTACATCTGCATGTGTGTGTTTGTGTTTAGGAGGTGGCAGGGTGTTTGCGCGTGTCCATACATGCCATGTGTGAATGTATGTGTTGTTCTTTTAATCACAGCTTTTTTTGACAGTAATGTTAATTCTCGCAGTGATTGTCTTGAGTTGGGACAGTCTTCAGGCTCTGGAGTTTGCCAAGGACTCCTTGCCTTAACATATGCTTTTTGTTTGTTGATGTTGTCCAACGACTATGCCCTTCACCTGTTGTGCCATTGTTAGTTTCCCGCCATTTTCTGCACTCACCTGTGACTCATTACCAATGCATCATGTGACTAATTACCCCGTATATTTACTGTTGGTCTTTTGAGTCTTTACTACGGCTTTGTGTTCACTGATGAGATAAACTAGTTTCTTAGAACTTCAGAGTATTGATTAGTTACATTCACTGACCCTGCCTGTTGTACAGCTTGCTCATTTAGAATTCTCACTGGGTTGGTTGCCCTCTCTGTGATTACACTTTAACGCTGACCTTGGACTGCTTTTGTCGTTTAGGATTGCTCCCTGGATCTGTCTGCCCTGTTATCCTTTTGTCTGGAGTTTGCTTTGAGAAACATTAAGACTTTTCACAGTTTTTGGCCAGGTCTTCTGAGTTTCTGTGCAGTTTGATTTAGTGAAGTGAAATCTGAAAATAAAGTTTGACAAATACCTCTGCGCTCTGAGTCCAATGCTTAGTGGTAAAACACTGTGTTATTGATCCTGCACCCTGTATATCATTCATGACTCCAGCCTGATCGTGACAATGTTTCTGCCACTTTTGAGGGTGTGTGTGTGTGCGGGTGTGTTTGTGTGTGGGTGTGGGTGTGTGTGTGTCACTAGAAAACGTCCTGAAATGAGTCAGTCCGAAGGACAGGCTGTAGTGTGAAGTAAAGCACATCTGGCTCGGTAGGCTTCAAGCAGTAAGGGTGCCAAAGTCCTACATTACTGGTAGGATATCATCACTGGTATTGCCAGGAGCTTAAATAATTAATTACATGGATCTCGGCTAAGGGAGCATGGAGAAAATTTCAGATTTTCATCAACCAGTGAGGATGCCAGGCACGCAATATCATTAGCCAAGAACTGAAGTCTTTCACATCCTCTGTAATCTGAAAGTGCTCTATATTCTGGAGCACACTTGCCAAAACGATCCATGGATCCAGGCTAATGATGCACAGCAGGAGTTTTCTGTTTTTCTTTTCCTTCCCAGGGGAGATGGAGAGAGGTATTTCTTTAAGTTTCCATCCCTGTAATTACGCAGGTCTCTGGGAATGGACAGCGTACAGGCCAAGGTCGACACCAGGGATTAGAGAGGGGAAAAGGCAGAGAGAGGAGAAGAAAAGGAAACAAAACACATGGAATGGAGAATGGATGTCTATTGTGTGTGTGTGTGTGTGTGTGTGTGTTTGTGCATTTGTAAAATAGTGTGTGTGAAATAGACTAAAAAATACAATAGTTCTATTCAAAAGCACAAAATCCCATTTGCAGCAGGTCGCTCAAAGGACCACTGATAGTAAATGTGGTCAAAGAGAATCTCTAAGACCAAAAACACATTCCACTGACATGGATTGATTCACAATTTCTAACACAGCGAGTAACCACTCTTCAAACATACTAAACACACACACACCACGCTGCTTAGACTTTGATGACAGTCTGAAGGGAGTCTGTGTATTTGAAGCAAACATGCGCTGCCAAGCATTTAAATTACTCACCTTTTCCAAATTTGGCCAGTAGCTGGGCTTTTTTGCATGCAGAATAATTGCACTGATCTTTGGTCATGGATTCTGACATGTAGTGTGTAGACTGATAAATATGACCCTGAAAAAGGACCAAATTATTCTGCAGTAAGGATTCAAAGCTTTGGGATCCAGAGAAGATCTGTCCTTTGTCTTGTACAGTTTGGATGACCCCATCACTAGCTTTATGTTTTGGCACTGTTTTTTGTATTTGCGTAGGTAAACTTACAATGAAAGGTCTGTGAGGAAGTGTGAGGGCATTTAATGACTAAATCTAAAAGATATTGGTCACTGATTAAAACTGTCACAGAACCGAATTGCCAGCATCCCCCAGTATTTGCTGTTCTTGTCATCACATTCCTGAGAGATAGTGTTCATATTTTGAGCAAACAGGGCCGTTGAGCACCTCTAGTGATTGCAGTAGAAAATGTCTGATCGAGGTCCAATCAGCCCCCTGAATAAATAATGAAGAATTTTAAACATAGAGGAAGGTGTTATTAATTATTCAAGGCCGTAAATGGATTTACTATTTTACCTCACATAAATGATGGCCCTGTATTAGAAGACTCAGGAAGGGTGTGGAGCAATATAGCGGCAAAAGAGCTAACTGTACAGTTGGAATCAATGCCAAATCAGCAACATGGAAGAGTTTTCCTCTCACAAAAAGCACTACAGCAAATCATTCAGAGACATATTGGAAATTCTAGTAGGTCAAATCGTAAGCAAATGTCCAATTTGAAAATTGTATCAGAAGAGATCACATGACAAAAATACATTTATCGATTGGACATTGATTTTGTCCAAGTTGCCATGACATTTTCATGACTGGGCTGTGATGTAATCCATCATAACAACCCTACATGCCTGCATGTGTTTGTGCACATGAGAAATAACCTTGTCACCTTGACCCTACCGAAAGGAAAATCAAGTCTGAACTAGAATGCGTTTCGTGAACGAACTGCGAGAGTGTGCTTGCTCTGTGACAGAGAGAACAAGTGCCTATGAATTAACATGTATTTACATCTACTCAGTCAGTATAGTGGGGCCTTCTTCCAATATATTTTAGCAAGCAACCAAGCTCAACCATTATATTTTGGCTCCACTGACGTTTAGACATATGAGGGTATCTTTGTTGTTCTGTTTTTGTTTGTTTGTTTGCTTGTTTATTGTGAAAGGGTGTTACATTTGGTCATAGCCTAATAGTTCCAGAGTTTCGTTATACTGACTTACTGAGCTAAGTGAATTGTTGAAATTGTTATCTTGGTAAAAGGAAACATCTGTGCAACAATATTGGAATGAATGCGGTTACATAGCCAGCTTTACTTAAAGTTTATTGTAAGATAGGCCTATGTTAGACTTAATGCAGTTAGAGTTAGACTGTAGGTCTAGTATCAAACGTAAGCAACACTTTTACTGTATAGATAGAGAGCACGTGTATCACATTGGTTTATAGTCTGTCAAATTAGTTATTGGTGTTCGTTGGCATAAAAAGTTTGTCTTCTCTTATAAGCCTAGGTAGTACATCTGATTAGAGTTAGCAACCATGAATTGCAGATTAAGGGGTCCCCTATCTCAGTGTTCATTTTGGCAGCTATTTTTAGATTCAGTCTAAAGACTAAAATGCATATAAGTTTTAGTCACATTTAGTCATAGTTATCCTTCTTAGTTTCAGTCTAGTTTTCGAAAACTCATTACAATTTAGTCTAGTTTTAGGCACATTTAAAATTCCATATTATAGCCACATTAAACTCCTTACCTTACCTTCCCTTCTCAGGCCCAGGGACCTCCTGTGTTGTGTCAACTGTAGTAGTCTAGCTTGCAGTACTTAAATTGTGGATGCAATTAGTCTCCAAGATACAGATCTCATGCCTACAGCTGAATTCGAATTTGTTTGTAATAAATAATCGAATGTGATCATGAAGTACGGTACGCAGCGTCTTAACTGAAGCTCAACTCAACTATTACAGCAGCTAGCTTAGCTTACCGCTAACACTAACTGAAAACACATTGGAACTCATAGTGGCTAGCTAGGTAGCTAGCTGCTAATAAGTAACATATACTGTATAAGTAACACATCAGCAGTAATGAATCAAGTGTACTGATATTATATGTACTACTAAATGTACTACTAACATGCCATTCTTAAATTAAAGCCAGTGACATGATGGTTAACGATTAACGAGTTAACGATGGATACCGACAATTAGCATACCTAGCTAGGTAGCATTACCATTGGATTTCAATGGCAGTTATGCTAGCTATGGCTATCCAGACAAAGGGCCTTGTTTTTGGACACGTATCACTTGACGAGCAATACAGTCATCTGGAAAGTTTAAAATGATACTAAACGAAGGGAAATCTACTGTATGGAGATATTTCTGCTCAGTAGACAATGCAGATTCTAATTAGGCTGGTGGATATGTCCAATGTAATAAGTGTGAAGTTTTAATGAAATGATTGATGCAACTGTCGTTCTCCACAATAACTTGGATTAACCTGGATGGCTGGTTGTAGTTTCAGACCGAACGTCAAAGATCTTCAATGGTAAGACTTGTCGATTGTGCCTCTGTTTGTGTCTCGTAAAACGTGAGTTTTATTAAAGCATAGCGTGTGTATTGTGTAGCTATTTCATTCCGAGATGGCAGGGGAGTGAAATGCTCCGCTCTGCTGCTGGTATACAGACAGCCGGAAAGGTTAACAAACGGAATGAAATAGCTACACATTACACACGCTATGCCTTAATAAAACCCACGTTACTCACATACTGGTTAACACTGTTAGAGCGGGTGTATAAACTGTACCTGAAACTGTTGCCACTACATTCGTTTTAATATTTTGCACTCTCTATCTAACCACTCGTTCAGGTGTTTTCTTGAGTTGGTACAGCCAACTACTGCATACGTAGTTCCCGAACCACTTTTCCTCGTTAAGTTTTTCATCCTTTTTCACACTGTGTCTCTGCGTCGATATCGGAGATACCTAGCAAAATAAACCTGAGCCTGGGTGAAGGCTAAATAGCTCGCTAGCTATCATCACTCTATTCACGATAGTATCAATAGTATATCTAGGTTTTCTTTGGTGACTGTTGTCGGGCCTTTTTAACTGTCTGAGGGTTGTGAACGTAAACAACTCGCTAGCTATACCTACTACTGTATCATGATATAAAGCTTAATGGTGGTTTTCGATTTACATGATTTTTATGGCATTTAAGAGGTATAAACCTTGATGGTGGTTTTCGATTAGCATGATTGTTATGGCATTTAAGAGAGCTTCTCCTAGCTCAGAGTGTGTGACGTCACAATGGCTCAACCTTCCACCATGTTAGTCAATGAGAGGAAAAGGGGATGAAAAAGAGGAATAAAAAAGGGATGGCAAGTTGTACCGCCACGAAAAGTCATAGCAGCTTGCACCGGATCGGGCCGGACGTTTTGGTGTTTGAATGGCGTCTCTAGCTCAATCGGGCGAGGAGTAGTTAGCTGCAAGAAAAACGTACGGAATAAATAAATAAAGAAAGAAAACTTGACGATAACAATACTGTGCTTCCCTTCGGGCAAGCACACTAATTAGAGAGAACAGATTTGCAAGAGGAAGTAATTTACACTTAAGCAATAAGGTTCGAGAGGCAGTACGGTATCGTCAATAATGTACTTGTTCGAGGGAGTTGTTAGGCCCGACGCGCAGCGGAGGGCCGGCAAACCCTCGAACAAGTACATTATTGACGATACCGTACTGACTCGAGTACCTTATTGCTTTTATAACACGGTTGCCAGCGACTCCAAAATATTAAGTACAATTAAAGTAAACAGTAAGCTGCCTTTCAGGACAAAAAAAGTTGTAGACACCAAACGTTGTGTATCGCATTTCAGTAGCCAAGAGAAAATAGTCCCCCTTTGTGTGGCTGTTGCTATGCGACAGACAAATAGCATTGGGAATTTAACGTCTGTTAGACCTAGCACAAAAGCTACGTGTGTTTCAAATGGGTTTTTGGTCTAAGCGCTAAAAGTCAACTACAAATAATATTCGAGACTTTCAGTAAAGACTTTCAATACTCTGCAACATTCGCGTAGCACAGAAACAACTAACCGAGTCAATTTAGACATATAAAAAGTCGTGTAGATAGCTTAATTCACATGAAACACTCCCCACTACATTAGCCACAACACGCCGCCATCTTGGATAGATATTTCCTTTTGAGTGCGTACTGATATGGAACGCTCAGGTAGATGAAAACAGGTCGTACAGTTACTATACCGTAGAATATAGCACACCCCGGAACTAACTCTCAGAATGGTGGATTCCATCTACCCGTGTTATAATTCCATCTACCCGTGTTATAATTCCCATTATACAGCCAGCACAATGACTTGTGCAGTTGCATGAGAGAAAAGAAAAAGGAAAGGTACATGTGTGTGGGTGTGTGTTTGTGTGTCAGCACTTTCCTACCTTTATGAGAGCATAAACTGTTATTGAAGGTCTTATTCTGGCTGGTGACATCAGAGTATCACAATATGACAATTAAAAAGCCAAACACTGTAACATAATGCCTCTCTATAAAGGCACAAAGGTTGTCGCACCTAGAGGGAAGTATGCAAATACTTGGATAAAAGGTCTCGGGATAGAGGTACCTTTGTCACAAAAATGATAGCTATTGCCTACTCCTGATTTTTTAATCCTTTCTTCTTTTTTTCTTCCATGAAGCTGCAGGAGAGACAGGAATCCATGACCTCCACTCAAGCAGTGCATTAATAAATCATCTCCTCCAAGGATGAACTCGGACAGTTCGACAAAACAGTGGAGCAGGAAGTGTCAGCGTGTGATAAGGATACTCTCCCTGCCTGCGACCGCCAATATGTCACAGGAGATTTGTCACCTCGTCTCGTGCCTTGGCTCAGTGCTGCGGTGGCCGCCCGCAGAAGGACGGAGAAGGGTGGGATGGGAGGGGGGGGGTCAGAATGATGCTGTACATCAGCCCTCTCACACGTTGGCTCCATTATCGACCAGCACAAACTTCTGCCCTCCCTCTCTCTCTCGCTCTCTCTCTCTCGCCCTCCCTTCCTCTCGCTCCATGTCATTCTCACTGTCAATCGCTCGTCCTCCCCACATATAGCACCCTAATCCTTGGACGGATGTCTGTAATGTGACACTGAACAATGGATAAAGGTCCCTGCAGCCGACTGGCCAGGCCTTCAACTGCTAATCCGCCGTGATAATGCACACACATCTGTTTCTTTAGCCTAGGCCATAAACTCAGGCAAACACATCGATTCAGACGCAAGACAAGACAAAGCAAAGGGGAGGGTGGGCAGGGGCGCAGGTTGCCGAAACGACACAAGGGGTGTTGTAAGGCAGGTGCCAGCCTGAGGCTACAGCCCCGTTGGCCTCTTTAAGAACAAAAGATAATGTCTTTATGAGGGACGCTGCTTGCTAACAGAGCTAATCACAATGGGGCGAAAGATGAATGGGAAATGTTGTCAGGGGGATTGTTTTTTCCTTCCCCTCCCTCTCCGTTGTTTTCTTCCTTATTAAATGTCTTATCTACAAGTCTAATGAGCACGCCAGCTAAACCCAGCTGAAGGGAGATAATCGGTACTCTATACACCTCCCCCATCCGGGCCCACCTTGCGCAGCCATATCTCTGATGTCGTAGACTGGGCTCATTTGCTCAATTATTTATGTATTGATCCATTTGCTGATGCACGTGCGCTGGGAGGTGTGTGTTGGCATACCTGAGCATGTGTTTGAGTGAGTTTATGTAAGTGTGTATGCACCTATGTAAGAGTGGTAAAACGAGTGTATGAATATGCTGTGTAAAAAAATTGAGAATACTGTGTTTTCATTTTCTAAAACAGCCTTCCTGTAGTGATTCTTTCATTCATTGATGAAAGAATGCCTTTGGCAGCCCCTGTTATGTTGAAGGAACACCTGAATAGTCACTTGACACTTAAGTTGACTGTATCTTTATGTGACTATACTCAATTCTTTAGAAAATTCTTGATTAAGATTCTGCAGCCACTGTTACCGTGACCTAGTGTTTCACACACGCTGAACATGCTCCTTAAGTACACGTACAATAAAAAGCCCATATTGTATGCCAACTCTGTCCAGTTTGTGAAGAAGCAGTTGACCTTGCTTTCTGTGGGTGTGGGGGGGGGCAGGTTGGCTACTCCTACCTGCGACTCTTTCAAACTAGCACCTATTTTCTTTTTTTTCCTCATCTGCAGAGATGTGAGAGTCCTCTCAAGGAGTGTGTGGCCAACTGCTGCCCCATAGCTCATCTCCTTCACCTTTTAATCGTATTCCTCCCTGCGCCTCGACCAGCCATCGCTATACCAGGATATTTCTCAGTGTAGCTCTGCTCATTCCTCTGTCCTCTCACCTTTCTCGTCTAACATTTTTTTTTAAATCTCTGCCTATTTCACCCTCCTCGTTTCAGTCCTCTGGTATACCATCTTTTTTTTTTTTAGGCACAGGACTATTTACTTCTGCAGCAAAAGAAAATGTTGTTGGTGTTTCATGGGTCATTAGTCACAACAAAGAAAGCAAGATAGAGAGAGAATGTGTACTGGGTAAACGACAAAAAGTAATGTGCCAAAAATCTGGCGTGATCATTAATCTTAGCCATAAAGTGAGATGTTTTTTTTCCTGTTGATTGAATACAGATCCTGATCAATACTCCCAGACATCGGATCATAAGCTTCCTGAAATGTGCGATGGTAGCAGACCCACCTGCCATGGCGTCATAGGCACACAGCCCTGTAGTCTCTACAGACTCGACATGTGTTGATGCTCGAGAAAAGAAATTAATGAACAGAAATGAGAGCTTCTGCTTAATGGCGTTTGTACCGCACTGTTTCATCCATTTAGTCATTAGTCATTATTGGTTTGCTGCCACATTGGGCATAATCTCTTCAGTTCACCGAGCTGATCGTCTGATTAAGCTTACGTTTGTTTTGCTGAGCTGTGCAGTTCTGAGATGTGTGAGTATAGAGTGTGACGAGCCATATTTAATGTCCTGGTCGGGCTGGGCTTCAGCGCTGTACTCTGCTGGGATATCTGCTCTGTGTTATCAAGTGAGATATACTGTGCATTATACCCACTAATGCACCCTAGTGTTTTCTATGTGCTGCTCAGTGTTGTTAGCGACGATAGCATTGCTGTGGTGTTTGTAAATGTTACAATGTGCTTAAGCTAAGTGTGCTATAGTGCTGTGTTGGGCAGCCCTTAATTAGAATCCTCTTTTCATAAGACTAACATCAAATGTTTTAAACATGTCAAGGCAGATGCTTTCAAAACGAATTATCACCATCAATACAGTGGTGTCACTTTCATCTTTTCAGCTATTGGAATAACAGCTCTCTTGATGCTAGGCTACTGCTAATTGTGACATTTAATAGGCTGTTATGCGAACTTACATTATGGACATCTGTAGGCTATGAATGCTGCTATGGGCTTGGCCAGGTTGTACTGTGAGAGACTGTGGTCTGCTCTATGCTCAGCCACACATTTCTTTGCTCAGTGATTATTTATAGACGCTCCTCGGGCTGTAATTTGAGCAAGTGTAGTTGCCCAGCCCGCGCAGAGGTGACAAGGAGCATTAGGGCTCGGCCCGGCTGACGAGTTTTCAATTAAACAAGGAAGTCTTCCTTTCATCCTTGCCGTTAAAGCCTTCCTTTACCGACCACCGCTCCCTTAACCACCACCCTGCCCCTTCCCCTCTCTCTCCTTGATACACAAGCATAATGCAGTAAAGGTTGGCTCCATCTACGTGGGCTGGTGGTTTTTATTTATGTGTTGTCTTCTAAATGGGTAGTGACGCAGTGCCTCGGTCAGGGCCCACTGCAGACATGGGCCTTGTCAGCCCACTCGACTCTACGTACACATCAAAGCTGCCCCCCATTTTCTTCCTTTTTCTCCCCCCTGCTCCTCCAGTAATCTAGCGAGCACTCAAGTGGGCTTTACTGCATTAAAGTCAAGAATGGCCAGGGCTCTTACCGGGGCCGTTTAAACGATTGTAGTCTTAAGATTTAACGGGCACATCCAGCCGCCTTTTGTTGGCAGAGCGCTTAATAAGGAGGAGCGGCGTGGAAAAGAGAGAGAAGAGAGAGAAAACGTAGGGGGAGATGTGTCTAGTCAGCGCTTGTCTCGTTCCTCTGAAATCGGCAGAAAGAAAGGGAGCGAGGGAGGGAGAAAGAATGAGGCCGTTTGGGGTTGTTTGTGTTTCTGAGTGGAACAAGTGCTTACAGTAAACAGGAGAGCATGGCTTAATTAATGACCTGATTAAAAATGCAGGGCGCAGAGGTGGTCACGGAGATAGGTTGTGGGGCTGCACACTAGACAAACTAAATCAATGAAATACTCCCACTGCACAATTCAAGAGTAAATAGGCTGTTTTTAATATTATTATTATTTATCTTTTATATTTATTTCCTGTAAAACATTTTACCTCCTGCCTCACCGCTGCCCTTCCATACACGCACAGTTCACTCCTGAGTTAATTACTGTGCAATTTATTAAATAAATAGTGTCTGAATCCCAGCAAAGTCCTTTTGGCTCACAGCACCAGTAATCTGACACCACACTGAAACATATTAGCCTGTGGCTATTCCACTGTAATCACTCAGTCAGGTCTTAAAGTCAGACTATTTCAGGCATAGGACACTGGCTCTGCCTTAATCACACACTTATCATTGCGAGGCCACCAAGCTGCTCACACACACATTAATAAGGCTGCAGATGCCTTCACTGACTCATTAGCAGAGTAGCACACTACACCATTATGCATGGTTATTGTGTGCTTATTTTTTATAGTTCACAAGGCTATTAGTTTAGTTTACCATTTACAGACTACCATTTGTATCCAGCGAAACCCAAACACTGGTCGGGGAGAGATGACAGGGGAGAATATTCAGTGTTGCCATGCTGTAGGGAGGGGAGAAAGTGGGTCGTTTATGATGGGTGAGTCACTGTGTGATGTGTGAGTTTTTGTGTTCATGGCGATGATTGAGTTTGAGCGCGAGGTCATTTGTTTAGTGTTAATGAACTGGAACACCTAATGGCTTGTGGTCTGTGTGCCCTCCGACACAGATTGTGGGGTGCCCATTCATTACATTCATTTTTATTGATGTTGCATTATTGGGTGCTTTCATTTTGCCGTTTGTTTGTATTTACTTTCAACCCAGCACAGTCATAATTAACTCAATTTTGCAAAACGATGTTGTAAAATCACTTTTGGAACCCCTAGAATTAAATTGCTGATGAAACCTTTGAAATGATGTCAGGTTGCCAGGATACTGGGTGTTCCAAAAATGTAATTCAGCACTTGGCACTCTAGAAAATCACGCAATAAAGTTGTAGGATTTACAAAGACTGATATGGTGACCCAAGCCAGGTACTGCCCAAGCCACATCTTTTACTCCTCACTCCTCATCCATGTTAATGTATTAAATACATTAACATGTATTACATGTATTACATGTTAATGTATTTAATACATTAACATGGATGAATCAAAAACTAAAAAGCGGGAAGCAGTTTGTTATATAGTGGCGTCCATATTGTTTGGAATGATTTTGAGAAAAGTTAGCCTTTAAGATGGTACTGCTGGGAGTACTAATGTTTTTTACAGCACCAACCACTGTAGAGATTGATTGACCCAGAGAGCCCTCGATCTAAACCATCATCTCAGCCATTTTGGCTCTGTTGCAGCTACTCAGTGCTGACTTTGAGTGCAAACACCATCTGACACCCAGAGAATTGCCTCAACACCGGGGTCCAGGAGACAGAAAGATTTCCAGGAGAACTGCGGATTACCTCCCTCAAGCTGAGAATTGAGCCGTGCCATTAACCCCCATCTTGTAGCCCCATCAATACTGGAGTCATAGGAGGCGGTGAACTGTTCTGAGAGATGCTTGATGTGTGAACGTGGAGAAAGGCTGGAGCATTGAGAGTGTTACTTTGCAGCATGCATCTAGGCCCAATCGTAATGTCCACATTCAAGGATTCACAGGAGCGTTCCCACTAAATCTGTGAGGGCTTAGAGGCTTTCTTGGCTACTCCTACCTGCGTCTCCGTAAAACTAGTGCCTGTTTTCTTTTTTTTTCTAATCTGCAGAGATGAGACAGTCCTCGCAAGGAGTGTGTGGCCAACTGCTGCCCGTAGCTCTTCTCCTTCATCTTTTAATCATCCCACTCTCAAATCGTCAAGTGCATGAGGACTGTCGCACAGATATTTTTGAGCCACAGTTACCCACAGTTCATAGCGTTGTGATGGTACACAGGGTTGCCAGGGGGAAAAATACATTAACAAGGATATAAGATGTTACATAAAAAACACATGACACTAGAGTAGGATAGCATATCCTATTTTACACACCTAGGTTATTCATCAACCATTTATTTTAAATGTTTCTTTTTCGTTTTCATTTCTTTTTTTTTCTTCAAAAAAAGAGCAATTGATTATATGACAGTTCCCTCTCGTCCTCTCTGTAAGGCAATAGCTTGGAACACGTTCCAATCAGACAGTCTGACCCATGAGTGCCTTGGCCGTGAAGAAATGCAAAATGCAAAATAAAAAGTCCCAAGACCACATGTTTTGGCGCCATCAAGGTAATGTGATCGCAGTGTGCCGTCCCATTCCTATTTACCATTTTAAGCCCTAGCAGCCTTTTGCAGTCAATCACTTACAAGGTGACGCTAATTAAGTCTGTGCGGGCTCAGGGGGGAATATTAGAATTGGGCAAATTTGCAAATTTGGCCAGCCGCACTATTTAAGGCCAATGCCAACCGGTCTTACGGACGTCAAGAGATACTGCTTGTTCTTTTTAATGGGGCAACACCCATTGGCGGTGTCTGACACATTTGTTTAGAACAGGGTGCTTTTTCTTGAAGACCAGTCCATAGAAATGGCTTGGTTTTCAATTTAATCCACATACTTTTGGATATTTGTTCTTTCCTCAACTGTTTCCACTAGTAATCAAAACTATCCAACGTTACTCAGTCATAACAAGTAGTGAGCTAAGAAAGATGATGACTTAATGGCATAGTAATAGCTATCGAACCATTGTTAATTCTAAATTGCACTGAAACACTGTTAAGCTTTCAACTATTGTTTTCATTGTTTTTGACTATATCACTGTAAATGGGTGTTTCAGAACATTACATGCATTTCATGACGCTCCACCAAATGCTGCCACCAGTAGACTTTGGCTTTTCGTCTCAGCCTGTTGATTTAAGTGTTAATCTATAGTCTACATCCTACTATTTTAGCTGGTATTGATATATTTATGATCATCCAATTGGCATGTACTATCCATTTCCTGACAGGCCGGTCAAAAAAAGCATATTCTTTTAGGGAGACGTTCCACAGTTTTTTCTAGGATCCGTCAGTCTTATCATGTTGTTGTACTAGGAATATTTTGGTGCTTTTATATATCTCAGTTTTGCATGTGTGGGCTTTACAATTGCCTGTGTCTGTCTCAGAGCATTTTTCCTGCATTCATATCTTTCTCCAAAGCTGTTTCTCTTTGTGCTTTGTTCTCTTTGGGCAACTTTGTTGAAATATTGAAAAGCTTAGGCTAATGCACAAAAGGCCCTGAATTTGTTTCTCACCAGTGTGAATATTATAACATAAGGAAAGACTGAGAGGCTCGTCTATAAAAATGTTTGCTGTGTAAAGTGTGCCACATAAGGAGAATGTTAAAAGTGTTTTTTTTTTTCCTTTTTTTTTTCCACTGGAGAGGAAACTCAATCTTCAGTGTAGACATAATTGTAAATGAGAATGTACCTTACTTTCATAATGCTACTGGCATCCCCATTATTATTGTCATTGTCATTAGACTGTTATGAAATGCTACTTAGCAAAAACATTTTTTTGTAAGTATTTAACACCGCTATTAGTCTGTATTTTCACATAGCAGCCCCGACACTGCGGGTCCTGATACATTGCTGTGCTTCATAGCGCCGCTTCATGCAAAGGGATGTGATCAGAGATTCCTCAGTCTGCCTAGAAAGTTGCAATGAGGTTTTTAAAACAGGCAGAAAAGTAGCAAGACTTATGTCAAGCACTGCAAATTCAGTGTATCATATCATGGAGATGTTGAGATTTGAAGATTGAGACGAGATTGTGAGATGTTGATTAAGATGCTCATGAATCTCATACTTCATACTTGATTGCTGAACAATGCGGTGGCATTTTTACAACTAAATGTTTCACTTGTTTCACTCACATCTACACACACAGTAACCAAAGATGTAGTGTTTTGCACACGTTCTCTTGCACATGCACAATCAGAACACTGAGTTTCACTTTCCCAATGTGAATTGATAGAACTGTTTATCAGCAAGCCTTCTCCATGCCAACCACACACACACACACACACACACACACACACACACACACACACACGCACACGCACACGCACACGCACACACACACACACACACACTGCAATAATAAAAGTTTCAACCCTGATTTCCCTGGAGGATTAAGTCATTATATGAGGCGGTTTTCCCATCACTGAAATTACCATACAAACTAATTGTTTGAACACGTGGCAAAAAGAAAACAGCGCCATACTGAATCCAAGCTCTTCGAACACTCTCTAAGTCACTGTAAAACACTGCCCTTGCTATGTGTTTGTTTGGAGCGATTCGTCAAGACGTGAAAGCAACGATTCACATGGTTGCATCTTGGAGCTAACACCTACTCAAGGAGGCAACGTAAACTGTATGTCATGTCAACCGACCTAGGTTTGATTCACTCCTATGACTCTTAGAGCTGACACACACTCAAGGAGAAAATGTGATCTGCGATTTGTTGGCTTATGCGATATTACTCTTAGCTTTGCTGTGCCCATCACATGCTCACTGTCTTTATGGTGGCGTGGGCCTCTTCCACAGCATCAAATTGGGAATGGGGTAGAGCTAATGTCCATTCATTGAAATGATCTTGACATTCATTGGATCAGTTAGTGACTCACGTCATGAACATGGACATCATGCCAACCAAGGTACATAGAGACAGGAAATCAAACATACCATAGCTAGTAGGGACATAACAATAACTTCCTGCTCAGACTCACATGACTGTATTTATGACTGCTTATTAAAATGGACACTGAAGCATTTCTGATGACCAAAGCCATGTCCTCAGTTCTTCTCAGTGTTCTAGGTTTTCCGTCGAGGATGCATAATCTGTCTGTTGTTAAGCTAATATAATTTGTGTATCAGAATAACAAACAGACGCCTCCAAATTGAAATGCTGTGTTTGACTTGTGTTATCCAAATCAAACACATGGGTTCAACATGCAAATGGCCTCTCGTCTCAAACACTAACGTGTCTTAATTAAGACACCAGCATTAATATGACTGGAGAGCTATTCGCCTCACACCCACACACCCCCTCCTCCCCCTCAGTGGTGTGTTTTGCATGGGAGCTGCATTATCATCAGGATATGCCACACCAAAACTATTTGCATTTGGATGATTGTTTCTTTGCTAAAGTAGGACAGGCTTTCACGCTCTATCTGTTGACCCGGGCCAGGGCATAGTAATTTGAAGAAGCAGGCAACATCTGTTGCAAATCCTGCCAAAATGGATTTTTTTTCTCCCTCTCCCCTCCTCTCTTCTTTCCTTCTCTGAATAGTCTGGGGGGGGGGGGGTACAGCTTTCAGTTGATAGAGAAAAAAATGGTCTTTGAATCTGCTGTGTCAACTAAGCTAAACAGGAACTTAATTATATTTCAGCCGCTCAACGTCACCAAGTTCTCACGCAGCGAGAGATAAGCAGTAATTCCTTTTTAAAAAGGCCTTGCCTGCATGTGCAGGAATCTCTGGCGTGTGCGGAATATCCTCTTTTTTTTGGCACACCAATGTGTTCCATTCTCCACTTCCGACGACACTGTCTGCCAGCACCGCACAGTACGAGCGGAAAAGAGCTGGATCTTAATCTCTGGCAATGACTGAAATCCTTTGTGAATCAATTTGGTGCGTTGATTTTGTTGAGCTAATTAAACTATGCTATGGAGAAGAAGAAAAAAAACGCAAGCTATCAACCCACCTATGTTTCGTCTCAGAGAGTAAGGGCTAGCAAAACAGATAATCCCTTTGGGGAAAAATACAAATGCAATATGGCAATGAGCTCTCTGTGATTGTCATGGCCATCTCATTTGTGTGTGGTTGGAGAGGTTTAGAGAGACAGAGAGGATGGGTGCTCGGGAAACAGCTGTTGCTCTCCGGAGAGTTTCCGCAGGTTATTTCTCTGTCGCCAGCCGAGATTTTACAACTGCTGTTTCGGAGTCATGAGGTCAGGCAACCTCATATGGTCCAGACACACACTCACACTTAACTTAAAAATGCACCTTGGAACCAACTGCAAGTTTCTTTTCTTGTTGTCTTTTCTATTTCATGTATTTTTTCTCTTATTTCCCCCCAGTTCCAGCTCCCTCCTCCTCTCTCTCTCTTTCAGTCCCTGGTGGGTCACGTTGCGTGGGGACAGAGGGCAACAGGAGACTAAAGGCCTGCATCTTTCCCCTCTTCTGCTGCAGATCGGCTCCACAAACAGATGAGACCCACAGCAAACACCAGGGCCTTGGTTGCCGGGATGAAAGAGAGAGAGAGAGAGAGAGGGAGAGAAAGAGGGAGAGAGAGAAAGAGAGAGACAGGGGTTTGACTTTCTGTCACCCAAAATGTCAGGTCAGCCCTTCCCTCTGGATGGGACACAAAATCTGCATCCTTATCCTTTGAGACCAAAGTCTGGGAGATGACTGCATTTTCCACGGTGACGTTAAGATCAAACAGACGGGAACTGTGACCTCCGGTATTCATCTTTTTTTCTCTTTTCCATCATTCCCTCTCTTTGCCGCTGTCTGTTGCTTACTTGATTTCCTACAAGGGATTAGCTGTGATTATTTTTCCCCTCCTCAACTTCCCAAGCGGTGTTTGATAAAGCATTAAGAGGTCTGTGCTTCTCTACGCTTCTTTTAATCTCGCTCACTCTTTCTCGCTCCTCCATTTCCCCCTCCCTCTCGCTCTGTCTCTCTCCTCCTCTCTCTCCCCTCCTCTATCTCTTTCTGCCAGCGTCCATCTCTCAGCTCCATTCCACTTACAGCAGAACAGAATGAATTAACCCTCGCTCCGCTTCCCCCCAACTGCCACCATCACCACTATTCTCCAACGTCCCCTCCAGCCACTCCGAATTCATCATGGGGGGCTCCAGCCGCCCCGCTGGGAGAGGTGCGCTCACCCTGACCTTCAGCACGTCCCCACCATCGCTCCCCCCAGAAAGCTGGAGATGTGGACTCTGTCAGGATTATTTCTTATTTCATTTTACGGAGGAAGTGCAAGTGCTTTATCACTCGCTCGCTCCTGTTTGCCTTCTGCTCTGCGCTTTAGACTGGGCCATGCCAAGGGGGGGCCCACGCCACTTCAGATGGTAAGCAGTTTAGTCAAAGCACTGCATGCGAGAGAGAGGGAGAGAGGGAGAGGAGGAGGGAAAGAGAGAGAAGGAGGATGCCCTTCATCCCCCCTTCCAGTCAGCATGATTTAAGAGGGGGAGAGGGAGGAGATTTTATGTAAAATTGCCTGGCCTTGTGAATAATAGAATAAGACATTGATGACTTTTCACCTTTCTCCTCCATCTTGTTTTGTGTTGGATCTTTGTGATTGTTTTATATGGAAAGGGGGCGAGAGCAGAGGAATGGCCTTCTATCTCATAGCAACACAACATTGATATAATGTTGATTTTCCATCCAAAATATAATTTGGGTTGAGATTGAAATGTTGAATCCTTATCACCATAAATAATGAAAGTATAGTAATACTGATGAGAGTGACACTGAAATTGCATTGATGTATTATTCCTTCATAGTTGTGTGTGATTGAGCATTGTTTTGTAGTTGACAAAATGACAGCAATGACTTTGAAAATGTATTGATTTATGGATGACCGGAAATTGTTGTTGACTGGAAGACCATCATGTGGTAGAGCAACTGCGCCCCACACATCCCCTACATGAATTAATTCGTGACAGGTAAGCATTTATTCATCTTAAGTTTGAATAAACACCTACACAAAGTTAATTCAGCCAGTCACCCAGCCTTAGTTTACTGTAGGGTTTAGTATAATAGTGGTAACTTTTCCGCCTTGACATAAGGGCAGTCAAACTTCACAATTATTTAATGTGTTAGCGTAATGTTAGCTTCCTCACTAAACTTATAACCAGCTGACTTAGTTGCCTTTGATGTTAGCTAACGTTAGGCTAATGTTAGCTCAAAGATGAAGAGAATGAGAAGGGCAAGCATAGCCCTATATTTTGTAGAAACATCCAAAATCTAAACTATTACAGAAGCCTAGAAGAGGATTATTTCTTCTGACAATTATGTTAAGACTTGCTGGCTAATAAGAGATAGGTATCATTATTCCATGATAGGACGCTTAATTTACAGAACAAACAGTTCCTCGTTTGCAAGACATGCTGGTATGTATATCACATACCCCAGAACGCTACAATACCTTAGGCCTATGTATTGTTCAATACTATCTGAGTGTATTGCACAAAAAATCCATAGGAAAGCAAATCAAATCACGGATAATGATATAATATCAAGACAAATGCTTCTAAATCATTTATTGATTACATGGATACTCTGGATATTAAGAACAGAGTATGTTGATTATTATGTTAGTATGTTAATTAAACGAACGTTGACAGCAGAATGTTGATTCATAGTTTCAGTGAACGTTTGCTGTCTGAGTTCCCATCTCCTAATGTAGAACAAAACCAACACACAGCCTGGAGTCGTTAGTGACGCATCACCTTGGCCGTTGGCATGGAAACTAAAGATGATTGACAGGTGGATTTGATCGGGGGTTTATTTTCCGGTCGGGAACCCGTGTCACTCCTGTCTTATCTGCCCCACAATGGTCTCGGACAGCTCCAGCTTAACCCCCCAATGCTCTAAAGGGAAAGATATGTTCCACCACAGCTGCCATCGCTAACCGTCTGCCCTCTTGTGACTGGAGAGCAATTGTGCGCCTGTGTCAGTGCTCAAGCAGAATTTAATTTGGCCTCTCCAGGGCTTGAAAGGAAAGCCTTTTTGACACAGCACTTTTTATGAAATCACACAGGCCAGCACATGTTGATCTAATCACCCTCACACTTGGATTTTAGGGCTATGCGACTCGTATTGATTTATTTTTTTACTCTTGTTTTCATTGCGGAGGAAAGGATAAATGTATGCGTTTGCAGCAGGTGTTAGGCTTTGACTGCATGAGAACACATCAAAGCAAATTGTGTGCATTTGTAAAACATGAATTTGTTAGAAATGTAGGCTTGATTGTGTTAAAAGTCAAGCATGGCATTCCTATTTTGTCCTTGTCCTCGTGCAGGGAAATGTCATGATTTTCTACCTCTGGGGCCAAGACATCAGAGCTGGAGTCCACTCTCTTTCTCGGCTTGCAGGACGGTGGGGCTGGCGAGGTAGGATATATTCCCGGTGATTGATGAACAAATACGGACGGTGTTTGCTTCCTCCGTCTCCCTCTGGAGGTTAGAGACAGATGGGCTGGAATTACAGCCGAGGGACCTTCGCTCTGGTTACTGCAGTGGCCACTGTGGAGAGCCGGCCGACACACACACACACACACACACACACCAGCTCTGCCACATCAGAGAAGCTGGCCCAGGCCCCCAACTGCCACTGGAGGGATGTGTTTTGATCTGAGTGAGAGAGTGTGTGTGTGTGTGAGTGGGAGGTGGGGGTGTGAAGGGGAGTGTGGCTCCGGGGAAGCGCTTGCGGTGCATTTGGTATCTCTGATTCTGTCACGGTGCTCACTCAGCAGGGCAGATTTTTGGCGCTGCGGCACCGTTTTGAGGACTTGAGGACGCTTGCTGATGCAACTTTGTGCATTGTGTGATTTAATACATGCAAAAGGGTGTGGATACTTTTCACGAATACCCTTCATCCCCTGGTCTCTCTGACTACCTCTTCTTTTACCCTTTAAATATCTCTCTGTCTCTCTCTCTCAATAAATCTACTCTTGTTAGTTCCTTTGGTTCTTACACTTCATTTGACCTATCTCCTTAGGCAGGGAATGATGGTACTGCAGGTAAGTGTATTTTCAGGCTTGGGCTAAGTGTTTCTGCTAAGTGTTTAAATGAATGATGAATGATTAGCCTCCCAGCTAATGCCTTCCTGCCAAGGTGATTCATGTCCTCCTGGGCCTTTTTAAGACTGGCGTGTTCTTTGTACTCCAGTTGACTTTTTGTTTTATTTATTTATCTCTTTCATTTTAGCACAACTGCCATGTTGCGGCCATCAGAACAAATTCAACTTTAATTTGAGCCGCTGGAAAGAATGTATTTTTAAATATTACCGATTTTAATGTTTCACATCTTAAAATATTCTTAAGGTCTTGAGAGAGAGAAAACATTCTCAGTGCATAGACAGGTGTCAATCAGGTTAAACACGGAATGTGAGCTACTACTGTACAACTAATAATATGTGATACTTTTTACTATTTCATTTTTGACAATGTTACAGAGCACTTTAATCTCATCAGGTCAAATGCACTTAAAGCTATCTGTTATGTTCAATGGAAATATCCAAAGCAGCTGGAAATTATTTCATTTCATAAAGTCCTTTCTGCATAATGAAAAGGAGATGGGCTTTGGTGTGGATGTATATTACCTCTGATTCTGAGTGCTGTACAGCTATGGATGAAATATTAATTGGAGGATAGGTTAAGGAAAATGGATGTATTAATGGTTGGGCTTTGGGAGTGGGTGGTGGTGGTGGTGGGGGGGGGATTCAATATAAAAAGCCGTTCACAAGAATACCCACAGCCACTCCAAACTGGAGCGCACGCCACGCGGGAAGCCCCGCTCGGAGCCATGCGATCTGATGACCGGTTTAGATCTCCCTCCTGTGAGCTTGCAGCTGATGAATCTTTTAACTCGTAGCTGCAAGCGTCGTT
>NC_137915.1:23258614-23536114 GCF_963457725.1 Sprattus sprattus | reverse complement strand
TGGAAGCTACTTGAAGTGGTGGAGAGAAAGAGAAAGAAAGAGAGAGGGTGGTGCAAAAAGGTAGAACTAACAAAGAAATCAGACAGTGAGTGAGGGGGAAGAGAGGGATGGAGAGAGGGAGAGAGTGAGGAGAGGGATATTGAGGGGCTGTTGACATCACATTAAGGGGTTCAGCTGCGATGTCACAACTCAGCTGCTGAGTGCCTGTGCTGGGGTGAGATGGCAGAAGATCGCTCCACTCACACACACACACACACACACACACACACACACACACACACACACACACACACACACACACACACAGATTCTTACATAAATACACATCCAAAATCACACAATACACACACAAACACACACATATTCCCCTCATCCAACTGAACTGAAGAAGTAACGCACCTTGAATCAGGTCCCTTGGTGGTCCTACAATCATAGTATCTTTCATCATTATGTCCTACATATGCACATGCACACTTATAGACATTTACACAGACAGACAGACACACACACACACAGGCGAGGAGATTCCTCCTGTGTTTTGGTATTGAAGTACAAATAGTCTACTCACAAGCTCACACACACACACATATACACACACACACACATACTCAAGGAGCACTTGCATTTACAGTACGCAAGCACAAGCTCCTTTGCCTACGTCACAGTTCTGAGACGCATGGAGCGTGTATAAGCAATAAAAGCTGCACAGAATGGGATGTGTGAATGGGCACAGCAGGGAGTTTGTAGACACACACACACACACATAAAGAGAAGGAGAGAGAGAGAGAGAGAGAGAGAGAGAGAGAGAGAGAGAGAGAGATCTCAGAGTGTCTGCCCGGTGGCTATTCAGCAGAGCAGAGGAGCACGAGCCCGCACACACTCACTCACACACACAGGGGCTCAGTGGCTCACAGTCTTGAATGGAAACGACAAAAGGCTTGCTATCACAGTGGTGGCTCCCAGGCCCTCTCAGAGGAGGCGAGCTCCAGTGGGCGCCTCAGGACAAAGGCAGACTAAGACACCCAGGAGCAGGGAGGGAAAGCAGGGCACCTCACTGCCCCACTGTCAGGCTGTGTGCTTCCAAAACTGGATGCATGGATGTGTGTGTGTATGCATGTAGGTGTGTTTGAACATGTGCACACGCATGTGTGTGTTTGTAAAGAAGTCACATGTTTGTGTTTCTGTGACAGCGTGTATGAGTGTGTGTGTGGGACACACAGACACAGACACACACACACACACACACACACACACACACACACACACACACACACACACACACACACACTCACACACACACACACGGCACACCAGCTGAATCAGTCTATAAGTCTGGTTCCCTGTTGTTATTTGATTAGTCAGCCTCAGATGTTCCATCAGAAATGTGATGAGGGTTGAGGGCAGTGGGTTGGGGCCCTGTGCTCCCTGAGCGCCCCGCTCCCCTGTCCCTCGGTGGGCTCTGACCAGGGCCTGCTGCACGGAGATTAGGCCTGGAACTGCTTAGCATGCCAATCAAAGGTGCTCTTCTGCACATCAGTATGCCCAGCCAAGGGGGGATTCATTAAAGCTTGACACACACACACCCACACAGATGCGAGAGGTGTTTACTTGGCACATATGGGAATATGCGCACGCAAATACACACACACACACACACACACACACACACACACACAATCACACAATCACACACACACACACACACACACACACACACAAACACTCATGGGCTTGTGGAGTGGTGTTTGTGAGATGCCACTAGGCAGTGAGGGAGGAGTGACATCTCGTCACAGCGCTGGCTCTCTCTGAGGAAAGAGCCCAAATCAGCTGCTGGATGGGCTTTGATGTCAGATCTCACACTCTATCTTTCTCTCTCCCCCCCCCCCCTATCTCTTTCACTCTCTGTTCTGTCTCTCTGATCTCGCAGCATTATTCATCATTACCGTGTGCACATTGTGTCCAGGAAATCTGACGCTTAATTTGATCTGAAAAAAAAAATAAAAAACGTAACCAGAGGAAGCAAAAATCTACAAACAGGACCCCTCTCCTTGTAAAAAGAAGAAGACGAAACTCCATTTTCACTGGCATACTAACGTAATGCAACAACGCTGCTCTCGGCTCTCATCATCTCTGCAGGACTTCTCCTCCATTCTCTCTTTAATCAGCGTTAATTTGGTGTTAAATAAGCGAGAAATAAAATAAATAAAAAAATTAAATCTTTTCATTAAACTTTACCTAACCCTGATGCCAAAAATGCTTTCGCTGGAGTTGTAGCACCATGCTGGTCCCCCAGGGAAATAGAGGCTTTTGTGTGTATGTGTGTGTGTGTGTGTGTGTGTGTGTGTGTTTGTGTGTGCTGGGATCCCCTATCTACTTCTCTGCTTTATCTGACTAAAAACGGTGGCATCTGTTTGAGTTTGACGTCCAGGGCTAGAATCAGCTGTGAGCTTAAGTACTTCTCTCTCGCTCTCTCTCTTACTCCCCTGTCCGTGTGTGTGTCTCTGTGTGTGTGTGTTAGAAAGAGAGACAGAAATAAAACAGACAGGGGGGGGGGGATAGAGAGTTTGTGTGTTTGTGTGTTTGTGTGAGAGGGAGGCATGGACGGAGAGAGAGAGTGTGTGTGCATGTGTGTGTGTATGCACACACTCTACATTTCATAGGGCACTCCATAGAGAAATCATTTGTTTTGTCTAATCCCCCCGGAAACCACATTAAACGCATAATCCAGCTGCGATGATATTAAAATGTATGTAAACATGCCCAGGCTGAGGGATTCAGTGGACAGCCCTTTTTGTGCACTGTGGCATATTCGGGGGTTGGTAAAACGAGTGGCAACACAATCACACACACACACACACACACACACACACACACACACACACACACACACACACACACACACACACAGACACACACACACACACAAAATCACACAAACACACACACACACACACCCTAACACACTCATGTACTGATTCATAACCCAAGGCCGCCTTGTTGATTTAAATCCTACAAGGATGACATGAATGGAGCATCACTGCGTGGCACCCGGTCCCTGTAATGGGCTTCCAATGGAAATTATGGGTTGTAATCTCAGCCCTCTACAGAGATAACACCTCAAAGTCCCATACTACCCACCCCACATACACGTACATACACACACACATACACACACATACACACACAAACACATACAAGCCCCCAGCTTCAAATTCCCAGTGCACCTAGCACATTTGCAAGAGTATGGTGGAAATATCGTATCCCTTTTTGTTCCTCAAAAGCACTCGAACGGGTCCCTTGATGTTGTCCAAACCACTCGGAGCGTAATCGTTTGAACCTCTGCTGCTCTCTCCACACACACACACATACACACACACAAACACATTCATACACACACAAAGTGCAGCAGACCCGACCCACTCTCCCTTTTATACGGAAATGCACTGCGAGCTTTCAGGGTCTTTTAAAACACACACCCACACACACACACACACACACACACACACACACACACACACACACACACACACACACACACACACACACACACACACACACACACACACACACACACACACACACACACACACACACACACACACACACACACACACACACACACACACACACACACACTCACATAAAAACACATACATTCACATAGTGAAATACATCTCCGCACTTCCTGACACCCAGGATCTAATCCTGAAGTGGGAGGATCGAACACTCATCTGTAGCTAAACAGCCCCTGCCACAAACACACACACACACACTCACTCACACACACACACAAAATCATTCCCTGTCCCCTGTTATCCCACATAACTCAAGCTCCTCCTGGACACAAATCTCTGCTAAACTCTCTCTTCCAAAAAAAGGAGTGAGATAGATAGAATCAAAAATAGAGAGAGAGAGAGAGAGAGAGAAAGAGAGAAAGAGAGGGGGAAAGAAAAAAAAACTGAAAGAAGAAAAACAAGCCAAAGCGATTCGGGCTGAAGGGCAGTGGGATTAATCACGGCTCGTGTTCTTGTGGAGAGTCACCAGCGGGAACATCCAGCCTGCTCTCCCTGCTCTCCCCACCCTGCCAGCCCTGCCAGCGGACACCAATACAGATTTGAGGCTACTGACAGGTCACAGATTGGGCTCCCGTCCGCTTGGGCTCTCCACAAGCTGCCTAGCTCAGGGGGAAGTGTTTCATACACAAAACACACTATCGCTGTCTCTGTCTTTATCTCTTGTTCACTGTCACTGTCTCCTTTTCTTACTCGCTCTCTCTCTATCTCTCTCTCTCTCTCTCTCACACACACACACACACACACACACACACACACACACACACACACACACACACACACACACACACACACACACACACATTGCTTTAAACTCCCACTGTGTCACAGCAGCTGCAGCCCCTGAGAACACTTTCTCTCACACACACACAAATAGACACAGACACACACACACACACACACACACACACACACACACACACACACACACACACACACATGCCCGCACGCACGTCCGGAGTTGTTGGCTGCTTTCCGTAACTCTCATTAACCCTCTACAGAGAAATCTTTCCCTCTTCAGAAACACACACACACACACACACACACACACACACACACACACACACACACACACACACACACACACACACACACACACACACACACACACACTGCATCAGTAAGGAGCAGGAGTAACACTCCGCTCCAGAGTCTCTGAAGGGGAAGCAGGCAGAAGGAGAGACGCTCTTACCTTGATTGGATCCTCTTGAGCCAGTCGCGGTGTCGGACTTAGAGCCAGTTTAATCCACACGCTTCTGCTGGACGCCCGAGTCAAGCCGCTTGCTCTCACTCTCGCTCTTGCACTTGTTCGTTCGCTCGCTCACTCACTCGCGCTATCTCTCTCCCTCCTCCCGCTTCAGCCCCTGTTCATCCGGCGGCTCACTCCTCCTTTCCCCTTTCTTTCCAGCGCATGTCTCTTTTTCACTCCTCCCGAGCGTAAAACAGAGGTGCCAAGGGAGGCGAAGGAATGAAATGAGAGAAAAAAGACAGAGAGAGAAAATGTGTGTGTGTGTGAGAGAGAGGGAATGTGTGTTAAAGAGTCTCCCTAACGGTTTGGCATGAACGGAGAGAGCGCATCACTGAGGGTGCCAACGTTTGTGTGTGTGTGAGGGAGAGTGGAAAGCAAGTGCGCCTGTATGTCAGGCAAAGCAAGAGAGAGAGAGAAGGAGAGAGAGAGAGTGTGTGTTTGTGTATGTCTGGGACACAGTGAATGTGAAAGAGAGAGAGAGAGAGAGAGAAGGGAAAAACAGGGGAGGGAGCAAGTGAGTGAGAGAGAAAGAGATCCAGCAGGAGGGTGAGCAGGAGCAATAGGATGAGTGAGTGGGATTGAGAGAGAGAGACGGGGGTGAGAGAGAGAGAGATAAAGAGACGGGGAGGGGGGTGGTGTGCTGTGACTGGTTCAGTGGTGCCGGTCCTGCCTGTCCTTTGAGAGTGTGATTGGTGTGAGTCCAGCCCCCGTCAGGTCCCTCGAGTGAAGGATATGCATCAGTAGCATTAGAGCTATGGAGTGGACCCCTCCTCCTCTCCACCCCCTCTCTTTTCATCCCTCTCTTGCTCTCTCCATCTTTCTCTCCTCTCTCTCTATCTCTCTCTCGATTTCTCTTCCTGCCCCTATCCTACACAGAACTTCGGTCATCAAGGGGATCTTCAAATCACCAACACAGAGATGGATGGAAATACAAGGTCTTTCAAACTAATTCTCTAAAATACTGTGTTTTGTATGTGTGTTTTTGTGTGTGTGTGTGTGTGTGTGTGTGTGCGTGTCTGTTCATGGAAGCAAGGAATCAACCTCAAAAAGGTACATCAGCTGGCTTTGGCTAATGTACATCACTTCTCATATGGAAGCATTTCTAAAGAGATATCATATCATATCCACACACACACACAGACACACATAAACACACGCGCAAACACACATAAAAACACGTTCCCTCTTGCACAGACAGCAAAGATATTTTTTTTAAATATTAAAACCTACGCCAATCTTCAGAAGTCTTAGGGTCCTCGTTACTGGTGACCCATTTTTGGAGGAATATCCGATTTCATGCGATTACTGCATCAGAAAGAATGGGATCTCACACACACTCACATACACACACACCCAAGCACATACACACCCCCGCACTCACACACAAATCCACTGTGAAAGTAACAGTATACATAGTGTGACCTTAAACAGATTTCGCCTTGAAGACAATTAGCCAGTGCAATGTTTTTCATCGCTCTATTCAAAGGTGGCAAGAAGTTCAAAGAATAGGTCTTTATTTCTTGTTCTGTTTTGCCAACAAAATAATTGTTATAATGTCTATATATCTATATATATCAGGCAGCTGCAGCCCCTGAGAAAGCTTTCTATCACACACTACTATATAAAATAGCACTAGTTAATAACAGTCGCATGTAATGTTGATTGGTTTAGTTCACACATCTTTTTGCACAGTATGAACCGGGCTGAAAGCTCCCAGCACGACACTATACCCAATTGCCACTCTGACTTTGAAGTGTATTCGCACTCACGCACTAGTCTGAAACTGTATCATAAACTCTAACAATGGCACAATCGCTTTACTGATACTTGTTTAGGAGCTAATTGGTTGACCAGGAACCTTTTGAAAGTTAATTGGGTGAGTAGGGGCCAATTACACACTGATTGGTTGACCAAGACATTGCTGCAAGATTTTAAGCTGAGCACAGATTTGTCATGAATCTGGGATGTTGCAGCCATTTACAATGTAGTTCCCAAACTGAAACAAAAAGGGTTCCTCTTTTTGAACCTGAGGCACCATAGAGCACACCTAGAGTGACTTAGAGGATGTTATATTGCTCTATCTTCCTTTTGCAGCATGACAAGCTCAAATCTCTCACTTGGGTATCCATCCTAGAAACATCATATCCTACATGCGTCCCATTTGGGCCTATAATGACTAGATACAAATTCAGTGACTTAATCCCTCGCTTCTGACTTCATATCCTGTTGTTCATCAAAATCTCAATTCCTGATAGTTTCACTACTCTCACCAGATAAACAGTAGATTTGGTATGGGTAGTCTGGCTAATACAGGCAGAAGCATTGGTACAATGAAGATAGTGGCTACGGAAGATTATGGATAGATGATACATGAACTATAAGCTATTCTGGACATGTCAACGTAATGGTCTTTTAGTTACTATATTTGACCGAATATCACAAACAAATACTTCTCACATCAGGACGTGATATGGAAATGTGGACAGATTGAGCTTGGTAAATGCATTGAAAGGCGTGGCAAACCAAGCCATATTGAACCAGACAGGCTGAGGCTCTCCCTCTAATCAAGCGTCTCTTTAAACACCTGAGACCCACATCAATAACACAGCACCCAGACTGCCATGGGACAGCAAGAGGGTCCAAGGGTGTGTGTGGAGGGGGGTGGGGGTGGGAGTGGGGCCTTGGGGGAATGTGTCTGGTTTATTAAGTGCGACCTTCAACCCCAAGACCAGACGGGGCTGCTTAAGCACCACTGTCACACACACAGACAGAAAGACAGACACACATGCAGCCCCCCCCCCCCCCCCCCCCCCCCAACACACACACACACACACACACACACACACACACATCCACATCCATTGACATGCCCCAGCCCCAGTGAAATACACTGTCAGGTAGAGGCCAGATGGCACTCTGTAACCCTATGGGACTACATGCTAATCCTCTTGGTCAGTCAGTCAGTCACTAAAAAGACAGACATTTCAAACAAATTGGTCCACACAATGCACCAAACACATATACACACAAACAGCATTAGAAATGAGGTAAGCTGCTGCCATGGGCAACATCACCCATCAGCTTACCCTGCCCAGTCCTTTTTTACTACAAAACCCTCCCGAAGCTCTGTCGCTCCAGTCAGGAGGTGAGCTTGAACACACCCTCCTGCCACTCATCCAAGTAAACACACACTGGCCTAAAGCGAGCGGAGACAGTCCGCCCAGTCTCCCTAGAGACCCAGACGGAACCACGGGAGAGGCCTGTGGAGCTCTCATCACAACGGATGAGTCACGCAAGCTTGGCCTTCTTTTTTAATCAACTCATCTCCTCTTCACCCCCAATTCATAATGAGGCCTAACGCTCTACCAAAGTGGTCCATTAGCGCAGAAAAGAGCTATGCTAATTTCTGCTCTGTGTTCAAGTGGAACTTGTTCCGCTGTCTTCTGTATGTGTTTGTAGCGGGAGACATCGCAAGTCTTGCCAAACACACAAACATACACAAACAAGCACATTAACAGTGATCCTCAAAATAACACACCCACCAACACCATGTCCACACACACGTCCTTAACCACAAAATTGGTGAATTGTAATATTTTATTTTGCATAACCTTTATTACACAGTAACTATACCCTTATGCACAGCGTAACTGCGCACTGGTAGGCATTGGTACACCAGATGTAACCCATATAATGCAATTTCAGCTCAGGAATGACTATATGTGATAGTGTGACTATATAGCTGCCTACAGTGTGAATATTACTGCAGTCATCCTGAGCTTAGAATCATTGAGAGGAATGCAAGCATATATTTTTCTTATGTTTTGCCCAGGGCCCTTTGTTTAGTGAAACCCATCTCTGCCTCCATGTATTCGTCTTCCTTTCTTCTTCTTTCTTGCTCCTCAAGTCCCTCTCTCCCAAATAGGATTGACATATCGACCTGATGAGACTTTACTAAGTGAGTCCATTAGGTGCAGAAAAGACAACACACGCACAGACACACACACACACACAGACACACACACAGACACACACACCCACACACACACACACACACACTAACACACACACACACACACACTAACACACACACACACACACTAACACACAGACACACACACAGACACACACACCCACACACACACACACACACACTAACACACACACACACACACACACACACACACACACACACACACACACACACACACACACACACACTCACACATACACACACACACACACACACACCTCTACCCACACACACAGTAAAAGCATGTTAACACCATGTTTACAGTGTCCACACTTTAACTCCTCGGGCAGCCATTAGTCCATTAGTGCTGAATTAAATCAGCTCGTCTCCTGCTGTGGCCGATGCTGTAGAGGTCCTGTCCTTCTCACAGTGGCCACTCATATCACTGATGTATGTGTGGCAGGGTGGATATGACACTGCACCCGTCTCCTATGTATCAGAAGTAATTGGGGCTGAGGTATAAGCCCTGGAGATAATACCAGTCAATGGCCTCGGCCCCCCTAAGCTTTACACTCTTCTGCCCCTTACCCCTTTCCTCTTGCTCTCTTTCCTGCTAACTGCTCTCTCCTCTGCATTCCCAACCTACTCGGTTGCCAGGGGTAAGCTCAAAGGTTGTTTGCTCAGTTGCTGTTCCTCGGAGAGTTTTGTTTTCTGTATTGTTTTTTTTCGTGTCGAGTCAGCTGCAGTAGTGGTAAGGCTATGTACAGTTGGGAAAATAAGTATTTGAACCCCTGGCGATTTCACAAGTTTGGCCTCTTACAAAGAAATCTGTGATCTATAATTGTAATGGTAGGTGTATATTAACAGTGAGAAACAGAATATCAACAAAAAAATCCAGAAAAATGCATTTTATAACATTTATGATTTTATTTGCATTTGATGCAAAAAATAAGTATTTGAACCCCTAGCAAAAATGACTGACAAAAATGACTTAGTACTTGGTGGAATAACCCTTGATGGCAAGCACAGACGTCAGACGTTTCTTGTAGTTGGTCACCAGGTTTACACACATCTCAGGAGGGATTTTGGTCCACTCCTCTTTGAAGATCCTCTCCAAATCTTTAAGGTTGCGTTTTCAATGGGAGGGAATGAGGGAATGAGGTTCAAGCCCAATATTCCACGTTACATGGCCCCATCCATAGTCCCCTTGATGCAGTGGAGTCGTCCTGTACCCTTGGCAGAGAAACAGCCCCAAAGCATAATGTTTCCACCTCCATGCTTGATGGTGGGTATGATGTACTCTTGGGGTCATATTCAGCATTCCCCCCCCTGTCAAACACGGCAAGTCGAGTTGATGCCAAAGAAGTTGATTTTGGTACCATCTGACCACATTCTGTCTCCCAATCCTCCGTTGAATCATTCAAGTGTGCAATGGCAAACGTCAGATGGCCCTGTACATGCGCTTCCTTGAGCAGGGGGACCTTGCGAGTGCTGCAGTACAAAAAATTACGGCGTGGTGTGTTGCCAATGGTTTTCTTGGTGACTGTGGTCCCAGCTGCCTTGAGATCATTCACAAGCTCCCCCTGTGTAGTTCTGGGGTTATTCTGCACCTTTCGAATTTTTGATTTGATTTGTTTATTTTATTAAGAGGGACAGTGTGCATTAATAAACATTAGAATGTAAATGCACCCAATTGTAGCCAAAAGGCTAGTTTCCATTGGCAGTCCCCCTGCCAGAGTGAAACTGGCTAAAGATAGGGAAGAAGAGAAGGAGAGAAAGACAACACCCAGACCATGCTCCTAGAGGAGTAGGCTGCAGTGTGGGAACAGTACAAAAAACACACCTAAGCACATAAGCACATACAACAATACAAACATGAATAGAAAACACCAGAGCTACTCGAAAAAGCTGCCACTTGCGTTGGCGCTAGGGATAGCCAGGAGTCTCATGACATGCACCAGGACATGACAAACACAAAAAAAAACACCTCAGCACATAAGCATACAACTCACAAACAATACATGAATACAAAACACCAGCGCTATGAAAAAGCTGCCACTTGCGTTGGCGCTAGGGATAGCGAGGAGTCTCAGGACATGACAAACACGAAGCAGGCGAAGGCGTGGGATGTGACGGAAGGTGTCAGGTGGAAGGTAAACAGCGACTGCAGAGAATGGTCTGCACTTGACCATTAGATGTTTGAGGTCAGGTGAGCAGCCGGACGATGTTTTTTTCGCATCCACACACAACTGGTTGTTGATCAGGATACACACACCACCTCCTCTATTCTTGCCCGAATCAACTGTTGAGTCCTGCCGATGAATGGAGAGGCCATCGGGTAGGATGACAGAGTCTGAAATTGAGGAGTCCAGCCATGTCTCCGTACAAATGCAATGCAGTCCTTAATATCCCGTTGAAATGCCAACCTGGCTCTTAATTCTTCCAGCTTGTTGTCAAGTGACTGGACGTTAGCAAGTAGGATACTAGGAAGCGGAGGACGGTGCTGTCGTTTCCTTAATTTCACCAGGGTGCCGGCTCGTTTCCCCCTTTTCCACTGATACCGCACGAGGGGATATCTTGCATGGAGCCCCAGAACTAGAGCGATTAACATTTGTTTGGAGTTGCTTCCATTTACGAATAATCGCACCAATAGTTGTCTGCTTCTCACCAAGCTGCTTGCCAATGGTTTTGTAGCCCATTCCAGCCTTGTGCAGGTCTTCAATCTTATCTCTGACGTCCTCGGACAACTCTTTGGTCTTGCCCATGGTGGTGAGGTTGAAGGTGTGAAGTATGATTCTTTGGACAAGTTTCTTTTCTAAACGTCACCAGTTGAGATCAGGTGTACCTTGTTAGACCTAATGAGGACTAATCTGTGTGCTTCTTGGGCACATAACTGGTCATTGTGAGCCAGCATTCTTGCTGTTTGCTTGGGGGTTCAAATACTTATTTTTTGCATCAAATGCAAATAAAGTTTTCTGAATTTTTTTGTTGATATTCTGTTTCCCACTGTTAAAATTCACCTACCAATACAATTTTAGATCACACATTTCTTTGCAAGTGGCCAGCTTGCGAAATCAGTAGGGGTTCAAATACTTTACAAATTATCAATTACTTTCCCCATTGTATGTCCATTGGCGTAAATTAGCTACGTCTTTGTAGTGGGTTTCGACACTGAATGGCAAGAGTATTTCCTGGGTTAAATTCCCTGGGTGGAGTAGTCAGTGTATACCCTGTAAGCAAAATGACGTCCCCTAGACGTCCTGTAATGGTCTCTCTGAACGTTCTAAAAACGTAAATGTGCATGGTTCCCGTGACAACTTTAGGACGTTTTGCACGACGTTCCAAGACCGTCCCGAGGACGTTGCGGTGACAACTGGGAAACGTTTTTTATAGGTCCTGGGGACGTTATGCAGGACGTTCCAAGCACCTCCCAGGGGCATTGTGGTTACGTCTGGGGAACGTGTTTCTATAGGTCCTGGGGACGTTCTGCAGGAAGTTGCAAGAACGTCCTGAGGGCATTGTGGTGACATCTGGGAAATGTGTTTTAGACGTCCTGGGTACGTTATTCAAGGATGCACCGCGGACGTAGCAGGCACGACCGTTTTTGCTGAGCTAAATGAATAAAATAAAATAATAATAGATCGCGGAGCCGTCATTTTGCTTACAGGGCGCTGTAGGTAAAATGGGTACCATTCTCATATGGGAGTACCAGATCATGTAGGTATCTTACCCAGTGAGCAGGCGCCGGGTGAATGTGGGTGCAATTGTGTATGAATTGTGATATTGTCTCCACGAGGGCCACCAAGACACACTGGTGCTGTCCTTGCCACAGCAACAATATGTTGGTAATCTCACCCGATTGGACAGGGATCAACCATTCAACACAAAGGCAGATCAATTAAGTTGATAATCCACAAATCAGTCTCATTAAATATATCAGTCTCATAAAATATATTATACTATCAATTTGGAACTCTGATTAATAATTAAATTAATAACTACAAACGAAGTTACCTTATTAATAGTATGGTTGAAGGTCATTGGAGTTCTGAATAGAAGAGGTTGACAACGTCCATTCTTGTGTAACATTAAATAAACCAGCGTATATAAATCAAAGTATTTATTACACAATGATAAAGAAATAACACACAATATGTAATCTAGCTAAATGTATCTAACTAATTAATTGAATAAGTATATGTATGTGTAAGGGAGAGGGAGTGTGTGTGTGTGAGCGAGCTTGTAAACTCGGTGTTGCGCTTTTAGGAGCGCGCCTGAAAGTATGTGTGTGTGTCCCTTTGTCCTGACCACCGTAGTTCCGCGTGCATGTGTGCACGTTCGTGAACATAAAGTGTGGTGAAAGAGGACGAGCCTATGCACCGCGAATTTCGAGATTGTGCTTCGCGTGTGTGGCTAAATGAAGGCCAATGTATTTGTAATCGTATGTGATTTAAGATGCCATGTTAAAGAAAGAGATGGTTAGTGATGCATGCAAGACTCGTGTGTCTGATACGCAATCCTAGCGATTTCCCTTAGATGGTGTGGCGAAGCCAACTACCAATTAACAATGAAAGTATATAACAGTTATGTTCGGTAAACAAAACAGATACAATACATGAACAATGGCATATGTAAACAGTCCTATGCTTAGCCAGGTTGTGAATAACTAGCTGCCCAGTCGATGTTACCAGTCCTTTGGAAAAGTGTTGGCGCATCCGATGTTCCTGAGGCAGAGAAGAAGATGAAAAAGTTGTCCTTGCTTTGATGTCGTCGTTTCACTGCAGTTACGCCCGGAATGTTGCAGGATCGTGAATACTGTTGTGCTTTGTTGTTCCCGTTGCAGAGATAGATAGCTGCAGGTCTAATGTTAGCTGCTTTGCTAAACTTACTTCGTCTCAGTTAGCGGCCAGTGTTTAGCTAACGAGAGATCTCAGGCAATTGTTTGCCGTGGGCAAAGGTGAGAGCTTAGTCTGTTCTCTTCCGTTTTGAGAGAACAAAGGAAAGTTGTTCTTCACCCTTGGAGGTGAGTGGAAGGAGATGTGGGCCTGGCCAAAGCCAGTGGAGAGAGAGCGCAAAGAGAATGAATGTATCATTTCAACGCAGTTTATAGGCAAAAGTACGTCACAATTTTAACACCTTGTTTGCAGCCAATGCTGTCTCATGAAATGCAGATTACAGAGTTTAGGTGATAAGGGAATTGTGGGTAATGAAGTCTTTTGTGGGACTACCGACAGCGCACACACACGCAAGTTCAAGTTCATTTATATTACACATTTCATATGATATGCATAGACACACACACAGACACACACAATTACAAACTTGATTGCGGGCATGGGAATTGAACCGTAAACCTTCCTATTACTAAACCAGATCGCTACCTACTGTACTAACACTGTCTGATTACTATTGTGTCACTTTAACACGTTTATCACAGTGTGAGACAGCATATTGTAGGGATCTCAGTCACTACGCATTGAGGGTTTTCCTTAATGATTCCTTTTTTAATTAACATCCATGGCACGTCATGGACGTGCGGGCAGGGAGGCAGAATAACTAGCCAAACTAAGAATGATGAAATAAAATAAATATGAATGCTTCTCTACAGATCTGTGCTATAAATGAAATGTCTGCATGATTCCAATACAATGCATGCATAGGAAGGTCTATCAAGTATCCATAGCTTTAACATTGAGCTTTCCACAGGCCTTCAAAGATGCTGCAACAGAACGTATAGAGCTCACCGGTCAAATTGTCTGATTGGAATTTCTTTAAAAATCCTGTCTCGCAAACACAATCTGGATTTGACAACAATCCTAATATTTAGGCCTATAAAGCAAACGTGCACTGCCCTTATTATGTTTTAAAGGAACAGGCTAATCTGCCGTTAGAAAGTTATTTAACAACACGCATATGCTGCATTTTAAATAAAGCGCAAACCCTCGGTTTCAAACGAGGAGCGAACTGAGTGAGAAGGATCCAACATGGCCAAGCAGACTAGCCTTAAAAGCTTTTTTTCAGAGGCCAAACACAACTGATGAGGGTAAACCTTCTGACGAGGATGAGCCTGTAATACCTGCAGTGTTGCGTCTGAACGCGTTTCATTTTATTATACTGTCTATGCCCGTGCGTTAGCGCCGAAGTTGCGTATCCGAGAGCGGTATTGCAGACAGAGATTTGGAAAAATTAGGCTATAGCTCGCACTCGCAGCATATTAAAAATTGGAGCTTTGAATTTAGTTCAAAATTTTGAATGATGAACAATGAACTGAGCTACTTCATGTAGAAAGTGAACTTTCCAAACACTGAATACCTGAAGCCCTAAATGTTCGAACAGCATCACCAGAGAAAAAGCTGAAATGTCGGGCGTTTATGTCGTTATGGAGTGACAAGTTCTCTTGGCTCAGGTGCGAGGTAATTGATAGTCACAGTAAAATGTTCTGTTTGCAATGCGAAAAGGCGACGCAAAGGATTCACAAGATGGTCGAATAATTTAAGAATCTCTGCTCTCATTAAACAGAGCAATGACCATGTTGCGGCGCTCCTTTGAACGCCACAGCAGGTTGCGATTAAAGGCCACTTATTGACGCGCATCAGACATTCATGTTTTTGTTTCCCATTGTAAACTTAGGAAAATAAACATGTTGCATTCTAAACTACCTGATTATGTTATTATTTAAGCTATGCAGGCCGTCAGTTTTCTTCAATAGGCTAATTTAGAAGCAGAAATAGATATTTGGCCGGCTTATCATTAAAATGTCTCGCAAATGAAAAACATTTTTCTCTAGCGGAACCTCTGGTTCAGAGAGGACCATCAGAGGACGTCAAGGGGACGTTTTGGAAGGACCGAATGCGAACGTCACGCAGAGGACCACAGATAAAGGTTACGGGGACGTTTTTAAAGGATGTCCTGGGGACGTATGCTGAGAGACCAAATAAGAACGTTCCCTAATAGTCGGTTTTAAGGCTCATGCGAACGTCACGCAGAGGACCTGCAGGTAAAGGTAACGGGGATGTTTTTAAAGGACGTCCTGGGGACGTGTGCTGACCAAATTATAAGGTTCCCTAATAGTCCGTTTTAAGGCTCATGCTAACGTCACGCAGAGGACCTGCAGGTAAAGGTAACAGGGACGTTTTTAAAGGATGTCCTGGGGACGTATGCTGAGAGACCAAATAAGAGCGTTCCCTAATAGTCCGTTTTAAGGCTCATGCGAACGTCACGCAGAGGACCTGCAGGATAAGGTAACAGGGACGTTTTTAAAGGATGTCCTGGGGACGTATGCTGAGACCAAATAAGAACGTTCCCTAATAGTCCGTTTTAAGGCTCATGCTAACGTCACGCAGAGGACCTGCAGGATAAGGTAACAGGGACGTTTTTGAAGGACGTCCTGGGGACGTGTGCTGAGAGACCAAATTATAATGTTCCCTAAAAGTCCGATTTAAGACTCATGCGAACGTCACAGAAGAACCAAACGTAGACTTGCTACGAACGTCAAAAACTTTCTGGTAATGTCCTCTAGCGAACGTTGTGCCGGGGACCAATTGGGGACGATTGGGGACCTTGCGAATGTCCTGTTAACGTCCTGGGGACGTTCCCTGTTTGCGGGGTAGCTACCCTGCATTGCCAGGTTACGTATGCATTCTGTATTGTGTCTGTAATGAAGTGCCTCATTGCTCATAATATGAATAGTTCATGTGTGTGTCTTTTAAAGTAGTTGTTTATTTCCTCATATATTATATATTGAGTGTCTCTGCAGAATATATTTGAATGGTGGCATAGGCGTAGTATACTACAGTATTTATGTATATCAATGAAAATACACGTCTTTTATTGTTAAATGATTGATGGACGTTTTATCTTGTGATTGTGTGTGTATGTTCTTGGTGTATCAGCAGTGTGAGACTGTGTGTTTGACATGTCCATCATGTCTACTAAATGTGTGTGTGTGAGTGTGTGTGTGTGTGTGTGTGTGCCCTGTGGCAGATGTGGAGGGCTGCGTATGCCAGGTTGGCACCTTTCGTGTGTATCCTGAGGTGCACTGGCTGAGAGACTGACCACTCAATCTGTGGCACGGTTTGCTGACATGTTCTGGGTTCGGCATGACAAATGACTGGCTTTGGCACAGAGCACTGCCTCAGCATCACCATGGCTAAATCTGTTTTCATATGCAAAGCCTGGGAGGGCACTTAGCAACCTTACCGACATGGTTCGCCTTAGTGTCAGCCATGATGGCTAACCAGAAGGTTATTTTTAAGAAGTAATTGGAAGAGGATGGAGTTGGGTAGAAAATGAGGGGAATGCATTCAGTGCTTGATCCCAAATTGATCTCTAGATCTTTGGATTAAGTGTCTGACACTATCTTCTCTTACCAGGCAAATCAATTGATTTAGTGTATGTGATTACTGTTGTCTGTGTGGGTTTGAATGTCTGTCTTTGTCCCTCGTCCTAGTTTTGTGATTGAGTGTGTGCATATGTGTGTGTGTGTGTGTGTGTGTGTGTGTGTGTGTGTGTTTGTGTGTGTGTGTGTGTGTGTGTGTGTGTGTGGGGGGGGGGGGGGGGGCAAAACTGTGTCAAAACAGCAGCAGAGGTCAACAGAAACCGAAATTAACTATCAAACAGAGTGCAAGGCGTTTAGACCTATTAGAGTTTCATTCTTTGGCAAGGTGAATTTTAATCAGGAGAGATGATGATCTTTTTCAGCCAGGACAGGGAAAGTAGCACAGCAGTGGCAGAATTTATGCACAAAATGTCACATTTGAAGTAACAGGCTTTTTGATTATTTGTATATACTGTATATACTTGTAGTTTCCTATTACTGCATGCCAGCATGCTATGTTTTATAGGTATATTTGTGTTATGCCACTTAACACCATATATAAATGTGTGTGTGTGTGTGTGTGTGTGTGTGTGTGTGTGTGTGTGTGTGTGATTGTGTGTATATCTTGATGTGAAAGGCTTTTGTATTTGAGTGTTTATGGAGGCTTCTCTGTATTGAGTGAGGGAGGGTAGGTTTCCACTGCCAGTTCACTAGTTCATCCGTCTCACAATTTAAGCATGTTCTGCTTGGTAGCTGGCCGTGGTCCTGAAATGTTTATAGCGTAATATAATGTCCATGTCTGCTGACAACCCATATGGATACTAGTGTAAAGGGAAGAGAATGGTGAGGAGGTGGTATGTATCATTGGGATCATATTTGTACTCTTATATGAACTGTTAGAATGCGGGTCCTGTTATTGTCCCCCTGTTGTTCCAAATTTAACTGTTTGTGTGTGTGTGTGTGTGTGTGTGTGTGTGTGTGTGTGTGTGTGTGTGTGTGTGTGTGTGTGTGTGTGTGTGTTTGTGTGTGTGTGTGTGTGTGCAGTTAATGAGAACATTGAGCTAAGGTGCCCTGACTACATTATTTACACAACACAGCTCCCCTTAACAACAAGTCCAGTCCCATGAGTATTGCCAGTGTGGTTGTGCACATGTGTTGTGTGTGTGTATTTGTCTGTGTTCTTTTAACAGCTATGTCATCTAATCATCTATGTACAACACATTTCCCTCTCTCTTGTTATAACACCATGAGTGGATTCACTTTGAAAAAAGACAAGAGCCTCTTGTATTTGTTGGTAGCCATTCCTGAGTTTGGTAACTCCTTCTGTAGCGGCATTGCTGACTACCTTCAGTTAAGTGTTTGGAGTGTTTCGTTGTCAAGCTTGAAATAAAAGTACATTCTTTTCAAGCCACGGCTTGCCTTTTCAAAATGGGCTAAAGCATACTTAGATAAAGTATTCAGACTTTCACAAAAGCTACGTCAGAGAGGGCGAGGATATTGGGAACATCTCAACAATCTTTCTTTATGTGATTGTTACTAAACTAGATAGGTCGATAGATAGATTGATACTTTATTAATCCCAAGGGAATATGTATTTATTTATTTTTTACTTCTCCTCCATTTTGCTGCTGTGTCTAGTAAACCCAAGCTCTTCCCTTAAAGACTAAAGAGAAGCAAGGTATGTGAGAAATGACAATGAGTCACCAGATTCACTTTAGTGATTTGTTGACACTACTAAATCCATGTCTATCCATGTAAGAAGCCAACATGCAGCAGGTAAACACTCTGTATAGAAAACATTCTGATGTGTCCTCTCACCAAGAACACACCAATAATTCAACCTGAAAGGTTAAACCCTGGTCCCTGGTCTCTGAATCCACTACCCCCATAGCTCCGTAGTGACATTACTGAACATGACACCTTTCACTGGCACATCAGTGTTGTACTAAGGGTCCTCAGTGTAAAGAGCACAAATATGTCAGTTTGGAAAAACATCTTACGACCTTTCAGACTCGATGGTGCACTGCTATAAATGTGTCCTTAAAAATGTCTTCTGTGGACACATCCACTTCTTGTGGATTGGTGCACTTATTATGCGTGCCGGGGAACAAAAATGGTTAACCCATATGGTTTCACACAGACATGTAAATGCATCTCTGTCTCTCCTACTGTGTGTTCTCAGTTTTCCAGGTGTGTTCATCAGTTTGAATCCAGCAGTTCAGTGAGATTACACAGAGACTGAGGTGTCATGACAAGTCTAAGTTTAGTGCTCCATACGTGTGAAAATTAGTCTCTCTCATTGTAACCTTGCCAAGAGACTTCACGGACGCAGAGATTGAGTGCTGATGGTTCCGGTTTATTTGACGGATAAAGCCAGAGAACAGTGAATTCAAATAGATAGACTGAGGGTGATGAACAGACAGATTCGTATGGAGGACCGAAAGTGCCAAAATTCAATACATAAATACATCATCAATAATTATTTAAATGTGTCATTAATTAATTTAAATTGGAATTAAATACATAAATGTTGTATTAAATGTGTCATTCATTTATCTAATTCAATTCATTTTATGTTAAAAAAACGTATTTAATTATTTCACTATTTAATTAATTATGTCATGGTCCTGTGTTGCAGCGCATCAATAATTTATTGTAGCCTATCTGTCAAACTCACCCATCAAAGTCAGTGGGCGGATTCCTAATACCTGATTGGTTACCCTGCACATCAAGTCAAGGCTTATCGATTCCAGAAATGTGGATTGACGCAGGCCTCATTCCTAAAGTGTCAAACTAAACTTTTTCTTAGACGCTAAAAATCCAGAGTGTGCGAGGTTTCGATTTCTACTGCAAGTTCAACCTCAACTTAACACGTACGACCTCCTGTAAAGGTAAGTGCTATCTTCTGCTATTTTATGTTTTGCAGTTAACTTAGAACTGTTGTTACATAGGCAAAGTGTAGGGGCTAGCCTACTGTTATTAGCGACGGTTGCGCCTAAAACGTAATGCATTTGCTACGGTTGATTGACGGGGACGGGAATGTATTTGTTTTCTCCTCTTTTACCCGGACGCATTTAGGTCTCGAAAAGAGGAAATGTCCGTGTAAAAGAGGACGTCTGCCTTAGTGCATTGTCTTGTGTTTCAGTTGCTTGATGTTTGATTGTGTTAGGAATGTTGTCGACTTGCTAGTTTGTCAAGCAAGTAGCAAGTAGCCGCTAGCAAGACATCCATGTTATTGTGATAGCCATGTTGGCTAGGTTGCAAACAACTTCCCTAACACAGTCAAACATCACCAAGTTCATTGTCAACATTAAAATCACTATACATGCTAAATAACCTACAATTTCACTTATGTGGGCCTATATGATCATGAGGTTAGAATGCACACAAAAGTGTACCAAATAATACACACTTGATGCAATAGGCTACATGCTGTTGGAGCCTGAGGGTGGATCTTGAGCTAATTCTTTTACTTTTAGTGAAGGACAAATAATTATTCCATGAATTAAGACAAAACATGAATGTGAATGAATTTTACATCTGTCAAATTATGTAATTTGTATTTATGGAAATAACTATGTAGTCATATAGTCAGATACGGACAATAGGTCTACATAGCCCTGTATAATCAATGCAATGATGTCACCATGTAGTTTTTAATAATATCTTGCTGTAGGCTAATACTGATTCGAATGCCATTTGTTAAGTGTTCAAAAAGCTGGAACAAGCTGGTAAAAAAGGGAACCTTACAGATGTTTTTTTAATTACTATCATAGATAAATATACCAGTAGCCTATCACATCGTATTTGTGGTATTGTATTGTGGTATCGTATTGTAAGTATAGGGTTTGGTGATATTTTGGCAGGTATAGTATCAAAGTCATAATTTTGGTATCGTGACAACCCTAGTGTCAACCATATACTTCATCAGTTTCAGTGACATTGCGTTTTTGGTATGGTGCAGATTGGCATTTTGTAAATGTCTGCTAAATGAATTAATGTGTGTTTTTTTTCCTTCAGGTTTACCTACAGAGAGGCAAAACTGGGAACCATAGCAACATCCATACATCCATCATTCAACGTACATTTGTAGTTCCACGGTGGGATGAACTGCCTAGCACTACCAGAGCAGGGGTTCAGATGTCATGCCTTATTTGAAAAAAGGATGTTCTGTAAGGCACTGTCGTTGTAACACAGCTCTGCACCATGAACTTCATGGCATCTCTTACTTAAATACATTTTACATAAGGAATAGAAAAAAAGTGCAGAAATGTAACTACTGTAAGTGCAAGTTAAGTAGTACACTAGTAAATGTGATCCATGGACCCACACCTGGCAAACTAAGCACCGGAGCAGCCAACACAAAGCAGATCAGGACATGCCATGCCCCCCACTTTACGCCGCTCTTCCCCCTCACTATGGCTCCCTTGAAGTATCCCTTAGAACAGGCATGCAATTGTTAACATATTTACTACACATTTGTTTACATATCCACTACAAACATGTTCCTACCTAAACTGACATGTTAAAGAAGGGATCCTTGGAACTGGGGTACTCTTTTTTTTATTTATTTTTTTGAGCTGGACAACTGGTCAGGAACTACCATGCTTAATGTTTCAGCAATAGTGAGGTTACGGCTGCGATATACAGTAAATGGTACACTGCTTTACGGTGTCCTCGACATCGCCCACACTGAGGAGTGTGAGTGGCAGAGACTAGGCTGCTGAGGTAAATGTCCCTGTGATCCTGATTTTCATTAGAATATTATGTCTGGTCCACTGTTTTAATATTGTCGTCTCCCAAAACTATGACACACCATGCATGCTCTACCTCCAAATGATGATACTGATCTCACTTCTATTGAATACTAAGATATTAATTTATATTCATTGATGTTTGCATGCTCATTCATGAAGAATGACCTGTTGTATTTCATTTGATAGCTATATGAAAGGGTATGGGGTGGTAGTAGAGTAGTTCAGTAAGAGGATGACTGTAGTGCCAAGGATTATTGTTGGTTCATATTGACTGACCTCAGCATACAGAGACCCTCCACCTGAAGACTGGCACCTATCTTCCTGCAATCACCCCAATGTCTTACATTGAAATAAAAGATAAAACAACCCTGTACACTGTCATTGTTCTGCAATGTTTCTATGTGTATTTGTTAAATGTAATTTCAGCCAAGTTGCATTGAAACCGAGGTGGTGACATACAGTACTGTGCAAAAGTTTTAGGCAGGTGTGAAAAAATGCGGTAAATCATAGACTGCCTGGAATTACATGATGAAACAGAAAGATTTGAGGAAGCCTGCATCGACAGAACATCTGTGGTTAGTTCTCCAAGATGCTTGGGACAACCTGCCAGCGGAGTTCCTTTTAAAAACTGCAAGTGTACCTAGAATAATTTTTGCTGTTTTGAAGGCAAAGGGTGGTCACTCCAAATATTGATTTGATTTGATTTGATTTAGATTTATCTTCTGTCCATTCACTGTATGCTAATTGATGGAAATCAACTGTTAACACTTCCATTTTAAAAGTATTCTTAGGTTACAGCATTTTTTCCCCCCCCTGCCTACAACTTTTGCACAGTAGCCTTCTGTATAACAGAGACAGTTTAATTATCAAAAATGTATTTGAATAAAATGATATTGGAGAAAGTATTGAAAGCAAACGTGCTGTAATAATCAGAGGTAATAGTTGGCTAAGCGTTACATTCACTCACGTAAAAACACGTTAGTAACATTTTCTTAATCTACCAACTGATGTATACACCCAAAGTTACCTGATGAGCTGAGGCATGTGTTTGTAAAGCCAACTGTGAAAAGAGCTTTGAAAAGGTGTACATGGCATTGAGGCAGGTGTGAAAAATGATTTTTTTTTCTGTGAACAGATTGTTTTTTCTAGTTCTCTAACGCAATTTGTAATGATCCCTAACTCTCTAAGATTTTCACACCAGAGTAAATAAATACTGTTCAAAATAATATATCTACCTGGACACCAACTATAAGACAGAGTGAGACAGCCTCAGTGCTTACCCCACACACGTCTTCCTCTTCTCTTTCTATGTCTATGTTTGAGCTTTAGGTCTCTCTTTTCATTGCTTTTTTCTCATCTTGTCATGACCTGGGGTCAAGGCTTTGTGAGAGCTGTATAAATATATATGTGTATGTGTGTGTGTGTGTGTGTGTGTGTGTGTGTGTATGTATGTGTGCGTGCGTGCGTGTGTGTGTGTGTATGTATGCATGTGTGTCCACTCGTGGGTGGCTTCATGGGGCTCAAAGGGCCACTCATAATCCAACTTTCCAATGTAACATTCTGAACTAATGGTAAATGAACTGCATTTATATAGAGCTTTTTACTCATAGAGCACTCAGAGCACTTTACAGGTTAATATCACCGATGGCGGAGGCTACTATCAAAGGGGACAACCTGCACATGGAGAGCTGTTGGAGATTCAGTGTCTGCTCAAGGACACTTCAAACTAACAACCTTCCGGTTGCTGAAAGACTCCTCTACCTCCTGAACCACTATAATCCCCAGGAACTAGGAACGACACATGAAGCAGTTCCTCCCCTTTATCTCTCCACTCCTCCCCTTTATCTCTCCACTCCTCCCCTTTATCTCTCCACTCCTCCCCTTTATCTCTCCACTGCTCCCCCTTTCCTTTGTTTTTTTTCATTCCTGCCATTATCAGAGTATGCTGTCTGTTGGCTGCAAAAGTGATTTTCTTTTCCCTACCATATTCCATAGATATCAGTTTGGTCTCTTTCTTGCTCTCTTTGTCTTTCTGTGTGTGTGTGTGTGTGTGTGTGTGTGTGTGTGTGTGTGTGTGTGTTTGTTTGTGTGTGTGTATGTGTGTGTGTGTGTGTGTGTGCATGTGTGTAGACTAGTTGGGCTGAACATTGTAGTAGATTTTGTTGAACATTTGTCAACATTGGTTGAATGCGTTGGGATGTGTGTTTGTGTGACTGTGCCTGCCTTTGAATGTGTATGTGTGTGTGTATGTGTGTGTGTGCGTGTGCGTGTGCGTGTGCGTGTGCGTGTGCGTGTGCGTGTGCGTGTGTATGTGTGTGTGTGTGTGTGTGTGTGTGTGTTCAAATCTGTGTGTTTGTGTGTATCTTTGTGTAAGCCCACTGGAAAAGCTTTGCTGGGATGATCACAGCTGGAGCTGGTCAGCTCATTTAGCTGGGACAGCAGACCATGCAAATATCCCACATGAAACTATTAACACAGGCCCAGGCCAGCCCACATCATGTGGAGAATTTGGAAGCATTACATGCTGTGAAGAGGATGATGAATCAACACCTGCTCCATAAATGCACAAGCAACACACACACACAACCACACACATGCACACACACACATAGACACACTCACAACTACACACAAACATGCATTGCTCCCCACATACAAATGCATGCATAAACACACACACACAAACATGCAAACCCCCACCCCCAACACACACACACACACACACACATACACACACCCAAACACACAAAGTGCGTACACAACAACAGTGACTGATGAATCTGCTTCCTGAAGAGTTCCCATCCAGTGCATTACTTAGTCCAGTATTTTGGGAAGACATTGATCCCTATCCCCTTCAAAACAGACCAGACCTAGTCAAATGGCCCTCACTGTGTGTTATGGAGAAACAGTAAAGTGGACAATCACTGATATTGCATGACCGAAATTCCATTCCGAAGAAGAACATCATGCCTATGCAAGTATCTGCGTCTGTCTCTGTTTCTAGTGCAGAACTCATCTGGAGCCAGACAAAGACTGTGACTGCATGTGTGTGTGTGTGTGTTTGTGTGTGTATGTGTGTTCCTGTGTGTTCCTGTGTGTGTGTGTGTGTGTGTGTGTGTGTGTGTGTATATGTGCTCCTCTGTGTGTGTGTGTGTGTGTGTGTGTGTGTGTGTGTGTGTGTGTGTGTGTGTGTGTGTGTGTGTGTGTGTGTGTGTGTGTGTGTGTGTGGCGTTAATCTCCGGTGGGTAGCACCTGCCAGGAAACAGATTTTCTGCCCAAGTCCATCCTTCTATCCCCCATCTCTGCATACCTGGTTTCAAGCTTCCGTCAGTGTTCTATCACACTCTATTTTAACACTCCTTTTCTTTCCATGTGTTAATCACACCTCACATTCTTTTTAAATATATCACTCACTCATAATATAAATCTGCCTCTGTCTGTCTCTCAGTCTCCCTCCGTTTCTCTCTCGTTGGTATTCTCGTGCTTCTTCTGTCCTGTTGAATAAACAATGCATTTACAAGTAACATTTGTGAGGCCGAGGCCTCATACTCTGATAGTATTTGAAGGGAGAGGTCAAACTGGTCACGATAGCCTGGATAGTGTAAGCCTGTTAGCTATGCTACGCTATGCAGTAAAATGTCATTGGAGAAATGTCCCTATTCCAGTGTGAGTGTGTGTGTTTGTGTGTGTGTGATTGTGTTTTTGTGTGGATGGGGAGAGGGAAAGGGTTCAGAATGAGAAACAGGACAAGATTTTTGAGAGGTTAATTTAATCAATTTATTTCACAATATTTAGGGGATTTTACGGGCTGTCAGTTTTGGTGTACTTGCCAAGAAACCCAAGTGTTAAATAAAAAAAACTAAAATCCTCATCAACAAAAGACACATACAGAAATGCATAAATCCTGTATTGCTATATTTTGGCTGTGTGACAAATCCTGTACCGCTGTCATTTATCTTACTCTAGCCTGATACAATCGATTCAACTCCATCACGAGTGTTTTCACTACGTTAGCTAATGTTCACTTTGCGTATTAGTCAAGAAATAATTTATTCCTGAAGTAAGAGGATTTTATTAGAAAAAAAAGAAAAGTGAGTTTGAAAAAAATGACTGTGACCCATGCCAAATGGAATTAATGTTTAGCGGTCTACTGTCAATAAAACAAGCTGAAGAGTCCAACACACAAGGCCCCACAGTCTACTTTGGCAGCCATGCTCAAATGAATATTAATTTCATCTGCCGTAAACCTTTCTTTAGGGGGAGGCAAAAAAGAGAGAAAAGTTCTAAAAAGTTGTACTGGTGGCCTTGTGTCATTGTGTTCTCCTTCAGTCACTAAACACCTCACAAACTTTGCTATTTATGACGAACCGGTGAGTAGGTTTTTTTTTTTTTCTTCTTCTCTCCACAATACACAGCAACGCCTCATAAAATAGAAGAGTGTCATATTAATTATACTCATAAAAGCCCCGTCTGTGGAAGTAAAACTTGGGCCACTTTTTACTGACAAAATCAGCAGTTCTTTTCACACCATCGCTTATTGCTGCTTTGTTTTTTAATAAGAAAGTTGGAGTCATCTTCATTTTACATAAAAGACAGCATGCAGAACAGGGCATGACAGTATCCCACTGCACACAAGGGCCCTCTGGTTTGCCAAAGAACATTTGACTGGCATATTTAGAAATGACAGATGTTACATTTCAAAGCCATCGCTATGTTTACTAGTATGATGCTAATCTGCTTTTGTTTTTCCATGAAAAGTCCTTTAAAAAAAAGATATGCCCAGAGGAGGAAATCTCTCAAATCTGAGTAGGTGGTGGAAAATAGTTTATTTTTTCCTTTCCTATTTGTGTTTAATTATTTATTTTGGGCTAAAAATAATTGTTTAAGAACTCGTACAGACTGAAACTGTGTGTTTTGCTTCGGGTAATATAAAATGTGAGGGACATAAAAATATCTCAGCTGTCAAAGAATGACACACAAAGGAGTTTGAAAAACATTGTCCCTTGTTGTTTCAAATGATTAACACCTTACAAATTAGTGGCAACATTTAAAGGCAAACTCTTCATCTGCTTGAAGCTCTATCTCTCAACACACTTTCACTTATTTGCTGGGTGATAATAAATCAAAACATTGTTGCTAGCTTTTTATGTGCTTAAGATAACATTCTATTCAGTCTGTCAGCTGTATATTGTACATGTGGAAGTGTTCCTTGTGAGAATCTGTCCTTGTCTATGTTTTTTTTCTATTTATGTTCACACTATTGTGGGCATTGTGTCGGATTATGCCTGTTTTTCAAAAGCAATACTTTGAGTCCAAAGAATTTTTTTTCCCCCTCTCTTTTCTTTTTTGTGAATGCCAGGGGAAATCAGGTTTAGTGATTTATAGACTTGTGCTCTTTCTGAGGGGGGCCACAAAGGAATTTCCCTTGTACATAAACACATGTCACGACATCAGGAAAAAAAAGGAAACTCAATCTTGCTTTGTTGACAAGGTGTCTGTTTCAATGTTGTCAAAAAACAGTCATTACTGTTTTGCTTTACTGATGCAAGCAAACCCTGAAAGACATCCCATTCATCCTCTTAAACTCACAACGTTTGACCCACGGTTTCCTACACGTACCATGAGTGGTGCGAGAGCAGCCATGGTTTCACATAAGGGAAATGCATACAGCCTGCTAAAGAAAGAAAAAAGTCAAGAACTGCTTCAGATGAATGGCACTGGTGGTTTATTCACTCTCTGGGAGTGATGTCAGGACTGTGAACCACGGCATTTGTTCACTATCTGACCTTAAGACTGGATTCCCAGAAGCTTGTTAAGAAGATTGATCCCCAAGCCTGCGTTTACATATACATTTGCAACATAAAAGCAGAGAGAACAGAACTATTGTCCACGCCCAGACAAAAATAAATAAAAAGAAAGCTGTCAGAGGACACTGCAAAAGGAAAATAAATAAACTGCACATTTGAGTGGAACCATATTAAGGGTTATATTTACAGCCACCAATGATTGCCTCTAAAAAAAGCTATTAAGGTACATCAAAAATGTATGTTTCCAATGTTATTTCTTTGGTCACATAGGAAATAGAAATTATACATTCATAGGACATTTATACAAAACACAAAACAAACAAGGCTGACTTCAGTCAGTTTTTTGTGGCACAAACGACGCACAGCAACACACACGTGTATTTTAAGTGGCGACACAGGACACACACACACAGGCAGTCTGAGGACGCAGTGAAGTATTCCCATCCCAAACTGTCCTTCCTCCAGAACCCAAGGAGCAGTGGGCAGCCTTTAGGTGCCCAAGTCAAGGGATCCGTCTGTCTTGGTCAGGAGAGTGTTCTGTTCTTCTTCATGTTTTTCTGATGGGGTTCTTAGTGGAGCAAACCCCTTGTAAACACGGGGAAGGCCACCTGGGCACTGAAGGCCCAGGGAGAACCTGCCCCCAGTACCAACAGCGCCCCATCCGGGAATGGAATCCAGGACCTTCTTGCTCTGAGGCAGCAGTGCAATAACCTGTGCTGTGCCAAACACACATTTGCTGTGCCATTCCTTTTTGAAAGTGCAAATTATACCTTGTGCTCCAGAAACTCAAATCTTGCCTTGAAAATGGATGCTACCAAGCTACATTTAGTCATGTATTTAAGAAAGGTTAACATTGTGTTCCTACAGCTTGATCATGATTCCGGTGCCACCAGGGTCTGAGAGTTTGCCATACCCCAACTCCTTCTCTCTGTTCCTCTTCAGCAATCTCTTTCTTTCTCTCTCTCTATCTCTCTCTCGCTCTCTCTCTCTCTATCTCTCTCTCTTTCACTCTCTCTTTCTCTCTCTCGTCATGCACACAACACATACATCCACACCAGCGTTTTATTTCGTTTGCAGTAAATGTCCCCTCCTGTGACAGTAAGAATGTAACCTACTGTACATCCTCAAATTGTGGCCGGGGATTTTATTTACTTAGGCTGCAGAGCGCACCGGCCTTTATTTGGGGCAGGCTTGTATTAGGGGCAGGCCTTTATTTCTTACTTATCTTCTGATATAGAATTGTTTTATTTAAATCAAATAATTGGAATAATTACAGTAGGCTAATATCATTCATTGCATATGCGTTCAACACTTCCTGCACACCGCGTAGGGCTTTATGTGCAGTGTCAACGTAACAATAAACATCTGAGTTAGGTCTCCACTGTCAGTCACAGAGGAAAAGATTTCCAAAGCTTTGTTTTTTTAATCATCTTCCTAGACACTCTATTATGCTTATCGTGGACTGAAAAAATCCATTCGACGAGGCTGGTTTCCATATCTAGGCTAACTTTCTTTCTACCTCCACCTGCTAGTCTGGCTCTGGTCTTTTTGGCTGCATTCAGTTCATTCTTGTTGCTTCTTCCCGTATCGAATTCGTCTCGGGTCAATGTCAAACTGCTTTGCTGCTTTTTCTCCCGAATGTTCTTCGGCATACACCTTCTCTTTGAATGTAATATCAAAGTTTCGCCTTACTGTCATAGTCTACTGCTTTATGATCCCTTCTGGAAAAAATAACATCTCGGTTATGTATATAACCTCGGTTCCCGAAGCAAAGGACCAGATGTGACATATGGGAAATGACACTTTCATTGACCAATCGAAGCACTTTCTATTCACGCCGGAAGGCCGAATTGCGACAAATCACCGCACTGAGCCCGCCCCCTCAGGTCCCCATATATTGGGGGTGATTACGTCGCCCATCCTCTGAAGACTCTGAGCCTTTGAGCCTACCAGAAGAAAAAACACGCACTGTGCACACAGCCTTTGTCACATCTGGTCCCTTGCTTAGGGAACCTAGGTTATATACATAACCGAGATGTTCCGTATAGCAGTTGTGACTGCAATGTGACATATGGGACCGAGTCCAATCCCGCGTGCAACAGTGTCGGCCAACATACATATGCACACACCAACCCATTCGCCTTGCCCTCAGAGAGGTTCATGTGGCGGTGGCGGTGTGCCTTATATGGGGAATGAATTTAATATAAGTGAAACGGGATCACCGATCCCTTGCTTATGAAACTTACACCCATCTGCGCCATCCGCCTTTAATTCATAAGGGGAGATGGTCACAGAATTGATTAGCATATTCGCAGGCCGCATAGGATCACAGATCGCTCGCCTGTAATACGCTCTGCAGGAAACCAGGCTCCGCCACATCCAACATGTAGTAATTAATAAAGGTGTGGTGAGAGCTCGAGCTTGCAGCTTTGCAAATGTCATCCACTGAAACGCCCTTAAACAGGGCCCAGGATGACGAAACCCCACGAGTAGAATGCGCACAAAGCTTCTCCGGGGGCTCCAATGACAAACTTGTATAAGACAAAGTGATAGCCTCCACCAGCCAACGGGAGAGTCTTGACTTTGCCAGAGGTTTGGCTTTGGCAGCTTCCACGCACTTTGTGAACACCCTCGGAGCTAGCGAGAGACCGAAGGGGAGCGCATGGAATTGGTATGCTATTCCGCCGAATGCAAATCTCAGATATCTGCGATGTCTGGGATGAATCGGTACATGGAAATACGCATCCTTGAGATCTATCGTGTTTAGCCAATCGCTCGGCTTTATGAATTGAATCAGACTGCGTGGAGTCAACATCTTGAACTTCAACGGCATGAGTGATTTGTTCAGTACACGTAGATCTAATACAGGGCGATAATTCCCGTCCTTTTTGGGGACGAGGAAATATTTGCTGTAATGGCACGAGTTCATGTTCTCTGGCGACACTACGCTTATAGCCCTTTTTACGAGTACCGCATCTATCTCCTGTTGAAGGAAATGTGCGCAAACTCGTGGCACCCTTGATTGAATTACACCCGTGAACTTGGGAGGAGGTCTGGCGAACTGCAGAGTGTAGCCCTTTGAGACTGTCCTCCGAGATCTGGGGTTTCCCCCTCATGGTTTGAATAAAAAAATGGTTTTGCGAATGCAACGGGTGCATCGCGGGAGGGGAAAAGCAAGCCTGTCTTGTGTCTGCGCCTAACGGGACAGTGTTGAGAACATGGGGAGGTAATGCTTGTTGGAACGTTTTCGCTGTGCTGGACATGAACCTTACATGAGCGTATCTGGCGACCGTCCCAGGTGGCGGCTGGCACACCACCTCGCCCCCTTCAGGGGGCGGCGAACGTCAGGGCGCCGGCTGTCTGCCTCGCCCTCTCGTACCACGGCGGATGGGTTTGTGTGTGGCCCGGGTGCTTGTCTGTGCAGCTGGCTGCTGCTGCTGCTGCTTAGCTAGCTGGGCCGGCGGCCGGAATGGATTCTTATTCCAGCCGCGGCGTGCAGGCATCTTAGCTGGCGGAGCTGGGGAGCGAACCCCACTTCGTTTCACTCCCTGGGCCGGTGTGGTTTGCCCTGATGAGGACTGCGGTTCGGAGCTGCCTGATCGAGGCCTCCATGCCTGAAAAGCCTTGCGACTTTTCTGCTCTGTCTCAAACTTTTCGTTCATGGCCCCCACCGCTTCACCGAACACACCCTTAACGCTGACTGGAGCGTCAAGGAGTGGCGCTTTCTCCCTGTCAGAAAGCTTGGCCAGAGAAAGCCACAGGTTCCTCTGCGTTGCCACAGAAGCCCCCATGACTCGCCCCAGCCCTTGAGACGAACACCTGTTGAGTCGGAGGGACAGATCAGTCGCCCTCCGTAGCTCCTCCACGGTTTCGTCTTCCCAAGACGAGCCACGAGCTCCGTGAGGAGCTTGGATTGATAGCGCTGAAGCAGCTCCGATGTTCATGGAACACGCCGACTGCCCCGCAGCTAAATAAGCCTTCTCGGCCAGAACCGCCATATGTCTCCTGCTCTTCGTGGGTAGCACGGGTTTCTGGCCTAGGCGCATCGTCAGGGAAGCAGGCGAGAGGTAACCTGCCACGGTGTCCGTGGGGATTTCGTCGATTTTCGTCGAGCTCGGACAGCGGCTCAGCTGCCACCGCAGTCACCGCGGCTGGGGCCACCAAGCGCGCCGGGGAAGAGCAGGAGGACCCATCGACCTCCCGAAGGAAACCGCCTGGCCCGCCGCTGCCCCCAGGGCGAGGGGAGCCTCGTCCGACCGGGGACACCTCCCCGGACGGCACGGGCTACTCCCCCGGACGGAGGTCCTTTCTCTCTCATAGAGCACGGCGCCTCGTGACTCGTGCCGTTGTCATTGCGGCACAGAGCGCACATGCAGGAGGGATATCCCCAGACATCGCCGCCTCCGCGTGTGGTCTTCCTAGGCAGAGCGCACAGCGGCGATGTCGGTCTCCCTTCTCGCGGGGATGACCACAGTCCTGGTAGAGTTTGGTCATCATTAATCTGAAAAGAGACTATAAGAGCTACATGGTACGTTGTAAGCAGTAGTGAGACAGCAAGTCGAGGACGAGCGTGGTCACCAGCTAGACAGCAGCTTGCTTAAAGCATAGAATATCATGAGGAGGACATGTATTAATGAAATGCATTCAATTACATTTCGATGTCTCCTTTGTGCCGATGGACTGATGCTGGTAGGCTACAGTAAAATAGGCCTGTATTCAGGGCCGGTCTTTATTTGTCCGTATCGACAACGCCCCCGGCTACTATCTGAATCCCGGTCTTTATTTGAGGATTTACTGTACTATGGAAAAATTATTGCTAAATGTTTTTATTCTTTGTAATAAAGTAGGTAAGAAGGCTTTGGTTAGCTGTTGTATCAAACATGATATAATGAGGAGTATGCCACTGCTCTTGTCATTACAAAGATAGTCTTTTCATCGTGCAACATAGCACCTTCTTTCACTCAAATCTCTCAGTTCAGTCTACTTAGGGCCCAAGAGACAATCTGTGATCGCAGTTACCTAAAATACACTGTGATAATGACAATGACATATCAAGGAAGCTGTTAGCAAAATAACTCCTCATTTCTGTCTATCTACTATACATTCCCTTGTGGTCAGACGTGAAATATTCCTCACATCAAACTGAAATCAAAGAAATATCATAGAGGTGGAAACACAACATGGATGTGTGTGTGTGTGTGTGTGTGTGTGTGTGTGTGTGTGTGTGTGTGTGTGTGTGTGTGTGTGTGTGTGTGTATGTGTGTGTGTTCGTGGGAGGTTTGGTCTGCTGGAGTGTGTGAGGGGGCAGGTAGGTTACATGGGTGACTGGTCATGGACAGAAAGGGAAAGGGAGGGAGGGAGGGAGGCATAGAGGGTTGTATATCGCTGGGCGGACTGCAGTGGTGACTGGCTGGCCGGCCAGATAGACGGGAAAGAAAGAGAGAGAGCGAGAGAGAGAGAGAGAGAGAGAGAGGGAGAGAGAGAGAGAGGGAGGCACGCGCCTCATGCTGTTCAGCACAGAAGTCTGTAATTACACCCTGCTAAGCATTAGTTCACCACCACTCAAGAGTGACTCAGAGAGACAGAAAGACAGAGAGGAAGGAGGAGGGCGAAAGGCAAGGAATGAGGGAGAGAAAGGGAGCTAGACAATGTGGGAGAGAAGAAGAAAGGAGCAAATGAGATGGGCTGAAAGGAGAGGGTGGATGACAGGAGAAAGAAAGAGAGAGCGAGGGAGAGAGGGAGACAGAGGGAGGGAGGGAGAGAGAAAGAAAGAGGTGATCACAGGCTTTTCTGCTTTACAGTAGGGGGTGGATTCTCAAGAAGCTGAGGCAGATCTGGGGGAATAGGGCTAGAGCCCATCAGCAGCACCTGTGATCTGAAGACCTGGTGCATACACACAGCACAACACAACACACACACACACACATGTACACACTATACACACACACACACACACACACACACAGCACAACTCAACACACACACACACACATTTACACACACACACACACACACACACACACACACACACTGACACACACACACACACACACACACACACACACACACACACACACACACACACACACACACACAGATGATTTGTTCAAATGAGACCTGTGTGTGTATGTCAGTGTGAGTACAATATGGTGATACATAATAATAATGATCAGTTTTACTGCATATTTCTTCATATAGGACAGGCATTACCCCTGTGGTGTGATATAATGTGAGTTTATACGTGAGCTATTTTTGCAGTAAGAGAGTATGAAGGTGTTTATTTCAAACATGGCATCATTAAGAAAGTGTCTCCATCAGTAGGTTGTCTTGCCACCTCTCTTTTTTTCCATGCTGTCTCATTTTCTCTCATTTCTCACGGCCTTTCTCTGTTTGGTTGCATCACTTTGGGTATCAACGTTAAAACTCTCTGATCCTGATTCATTAACCAGGAATCTGAGAGACTGACATATCCGTAACACACATACACACATATAGACACACACACACACACACATACACACATCATAGTGTCTGGAGACAAAAACATTATGAGGCTCTTGAAAAGATTCCCCATCTGTTGATGGCTTTCAACCATACTTGTCTTTTGACTCTGCCCCCTCCCCCTTTAAATCATACTTTAATGAATAAAAGAATCCTGGAAATCCAAATCCTCATTTATTTTTAAAACTAAATAAAACACTTGGCTGAATTATTTACCAGCCTTCTCCCACCAGGTAAGTAGAGTAGGGTAGGGTGTGGGAGCGATATTGAAATCTCCTATCGAAAAAAGGCTATCTTTGCACGATGTTTGGAGACCGAGGCCTGAATGTGAAAGACAGAGGGGAAAGCAGAGAGAGAGATGAATACAGAGTAAATGTGTGTTTACTTATTTATCCCTTCCCCCCTTCCCATCCCAGCCTTGGCATTGAGCCTTTTAGGGACGCAGGCTCTCACGGCGAGTGCCTCTCCTGGTGGTGCATCTCCTGGTGGTGTCTCTGGAGAGAGAGGAGGTTGGATGTGGAGAAGTGCAGGGGTGAGCCATGATGTCGGGGTGTTTTTGAACGGCACAGAGAGGAGCATTGGCCCGTATCAGTGTACCCCCCCCCCCTCTCAAAAAAAATAAGTCCTTTTAGTTTTTTTTGCAAGGCAATTATTTGTATTGTGCTACTTCTGTGAATATGCAACACAGAGAGTCAGAGTCAGCAAGACAGAAATAGAGAGAGAGATAGAGAGAAAAAGAGAGAGAAACAGTAAAGCCATTTCTGTGCCTTGTATTTTAGTGTTCTGATGAACTGATACGGCTGGAAATTGCAGCAATTTCTTCCAATATTCTTGTCCGTATCAAACCGTTACTTTTTCAGGAAGTGAACACCTTTGATACATTTTCTGAATACAGCAATGGTGCCAGCATTCAGCCAGACACTTTGTACTTTAAAGTCATCATTCTCAACCCCATAACTCATGGTCCAGACTTTGTTATTAAACGCATCAAGTGGAAGCTATTTTTGCCACTCCTTTCAGAGCCGTACTGGCAAAGGATGATATCTGCTTGATATCTTAGAGACCAGGACCTCTACATGACCCCGCAGATGAGCAGTGCCTTCTCTTCTTTCTTTAATCTGTTTGTTTGTTATCGGACATTGTCTTTCTCTTGAAGAATGGTCCAACAGGCCTTGAGGGTCAGCTTACACTTATGAATGGTAGGCTTCATATATATATACAAATACATAATAATATACATGGATACATAGAAGACATCCACAGATCAAACATGCAGCCAGATACAAGAGCCAACCTACAGAAGCAAATATATTGACGCAGATATGTGACATCCATCCTATGCGTAATTGGCCTGCTGACTCACCAACACGCACACACACACACACACACACACACACAAACACACACACAGAGAAAGAAAGAGAAAGAGAAATAGAGAGGTAACACAGAACACATTCTAATCATCATATACATACCATGCATTTAGCATGCATATATAACTCACTATTTATACCCAGAAGCTTTTTGTTACCTTTCCTTTATTTTTCCTTTCCTTGTCCAGATCACACAGTCATGCCTAACTGAATTTCAATGTGACATTACTTTTCCTATTACCATCGTCATTGAGGATGACTGGTTCCAGGGGCTTCGCAATTTATCACCTCCAGCCAGCACTCGAAAAGACATGTGGTTAAGAGGTTGATGTGTTAATACCTCCATATCTCATCTCTCTCTCTCTCTGTCTCTCTCTCTTATCTCTCTTTCTCTCGCTTCCTCTCCTGCTCCTTCTTTCACATTCTCTTTCTTTCATTAGCTCTTGAACACATCAACTGAGAATTAACATGGTCTAACTGCTCTTCTGAGGACACAGTTGGAAATCTAGAATCAAATAACCAGTGTTCTATGAAATGTATTTTCATATTATTTATTTTATTTTACATTATTTTCTTAAACAATATAATATCATTGTGTTGCACCAAATCATATGATTTCATATGATTTGATGTCAAAACATCAAATTCGATGCTTTTACTTCTCAGTTGAAGGACTGATACATCCAATCACCACGGTAATGAATCAATTCTTCCTCCTCTTTCTCTTCCTCCTTGTCTCAGCATTGGAGGAACAGCAAAGCAGAAATGAGTTGCAGTGCTGTGAAAAAAGTCCTAAATTACCAGCAGGGCTTTCAGGGCCAGGTCAGTGCCTAGACTCCACTCCTGGAAGTGATAATTGAATAATGGCAGTCTCTCCGTGCCTTAGACAACCCTGCACCATCTTTACCTGGCATTTCTGCAGCTATCAGCAGTTTTGTGAAGCTAAGCTGCCTGGCCATGCAGGAGGCCAATCAGTGTCTGACAGGCGGAAATAGAATGAAGTGTACGCTTGTGTGTGTTTGTGTTTGTGTGTTTGTGTGTGTGTGTGTGTGTGTGTGTGTGTGTGTGTGTGTGTTTGTGTTTGCGTATGTGTTTGTGTGTGTGTTTGTGTGTGTGAGTTTGTGTTTGCGTATGTGTTTGTATGTGTGTGTGTGTTTGTGTTTGCGTATGTATTTGTGTGTGTGTGTGTGTTGTGTGTGTGTGTGTGTGTGTGTGTGTGTGTGTGTGTGTGTGTTTGTGTTTGTGTGGGTGTGTGGATGAGTGTTTGTGTGTGTGTCACGAAGGGTCTGTGTTTAGTGGGTTGGTTTTGCCTGACTTCCAAAGGTGCCTGTTCCTCATTCTAATAGTTTGAATTGCCAGACTTGCCACATAAGACATGTTCTGTCATATAATGAATGCTTCACATCTGTCTCTGGCAGTGTCCCATCTCAGTTATACCAGTCTCAGACTGGAAATAAAGACAAGAAGATAGGAAATAAATAAAAGCAAATTAATACAATGATGGAGAGGAGTTTGAGTTATGAGTAGGATTCGGGTTACTACACCATAGACTGCATATGACATGTTGTGACAATAATAATGTCATTATATCAGGTATCACTTTCATGATGATCCATTCATTTCATGTTTAAAATTCAGTCAGAGTAGACTAAGCACCCAGGAGACTGAAGACAATGAAAAAGCACTGTGAATGTCACCAGCAAGAACACGTCCTGTGCCAAGTTTTGTCTTATGTTGTGAAAACTGTCATGATCCTCCATCACACTCCCAGCCTTGTAATACAGAGAGATAGCAATGGTGGGAGCTCGCTTGCCCAGACACACTGTGTGATGAAGCTCATTAGGCTAACAGTGTAACCTGTGTGTGTGTGTGTGTGTGTGTGTGTGTGTGTGTGTGTGTGTGTGTGTGTGTGTGTGTGTGTGTGTGTGTGTATGTGTGTGGTTTTGGGGGAGGGGGGATTTATCTTTTGACAGGGTCAGATTTAAGCGCTGTTATTCAGGTAATGACCCATGTTTCTTTTTCTTTTCCTCCTCAATGCTCTTTCATTCAACTTTCCAAGCCGACATGAAGAAGAGTGAAGAAGACTCAGGGGAATTTTTTTCGCATGCCGCATGATGACCCGTTGCCAATTTTGGGAAGTAAAGTGGGAAGTAAAAACTATTAATTTCAGGCCACATAAGAGTGGATAATGACCAAGTCAGGCCCACCAGCAAAGCTTGTTGACCCTACTGCACTGAGAGAGAGGCTTGAAATTGAAAATGCCTCAAAATTATTCACCCATAATAATGAACGGTGTTCAGCCGTTGAGTTTTTTTCATCAACGTCTTTCTTAGCATTAACCTCTTCTTAAACATAGCTTGCACATGCACAGCTAAACAGTTAATGTTGATCATCGCCCACTAGCCAGCTAAGTCCAACTTCACCAATCGCACAGACAACTGCATGAGACAAACAACAGTTAGTAAAACAACCCCCCTAAACACCAGATCATTGTGCGATTAGGCAAGACCCTAAGGAGAACCTCTCCTAGGAAGTATTCTGTCAGTATACTTAACATACAACCTTACCTCAGTTTCAATCCATAAAATAATAAGTCTGTATCTATGACCTATAAAAACTATGGCTTATTTTAATACAGCTGGTGGCATCAATTGATGGCCTGTGTAATTGTTACCTATGACTTGAGAAGATGTGCGTTTAAAGAGCCAGATAAATTGTAATTTTAAAGCAAAACTAATGTCATGCTTCCTTTGAACTCATCAGCAAAGGAGGTAGGATGGGGAGTTGGCTACGGGAGAATAACCCCGGACGAGTCCAGCCAGACCATGGATAATCACAGACCATTGCTTTGAAGACATGGGTAATAATTAAAAGCTTATTTGCACAGCATTCTTAAAAAAAGTTCACTAAGGCTGTTATGTACAGCAAATTTAATTAAACAACTTTCTTACCATGAGCCACACACATATATATACGCATACACACACACACACACACAGAGACACACATACACACTCAGAAAGTAATTGTTCTAGTTTGTCTTCCATTGGGTATATTAAAAGTTTAAGGGCGTTACTAAGAGGTTGAGTTGATAATTTCATGATAATTACTGGATCCTCTGGTGGTAAATAGCCACGGTAACAGAGGATTACACTGTGGAGCCATTCGGCTTGGTTCATTTTCCAGACTTCAAAGACAGGTCATCACACAAGGGGCACAAACGACTGACTTGAGTGACAAACGGAAGCATAGGGCTATTTAAGGAGAAAATTAGTCAGTGTTTTGGAACTTGGATTTTTCCCCACCAGCCAACGAGTGATGAAATTGGACTTTGATACTTTGAGATATGAAAAGCTTTGCCTGAAGAATATTAGAAAGGGAGAAATATGGTGGGGGACGGGGGGGGGGGGGGGGGGGGGGGTGGGCGATGGGACGGACCTGGGGGGTGACGGGGGGGGAGGGCACTGGTTGCTAGAAGTTTTTTTTAAATTCCTCGATGTCCAGATTTTTTGAGGGCTGTCAGGCCGTGTTTCACCCGTTTGGCCAGCGCACATCCGTGGGAACGACCGCCGGGCCCATCTGCCTGCTTGGGGACTGATCGCTTTATCAGGTGGAACGTGTCAGCGCTGCCTGACAGAGGTCACTCGCCTGTTCCTCTCCACTACACTAAGCCAAAGTGCAGCTAATATGTTGCAGAAAATATGCTGACGACTGACCAAGTACAGGCCTGACATGCACAAAAGACATTTATCCCTCAAATACCAAGCCTTTTTATGGAGTGTGGCCAGGCAGCCTTCAAGTCGGTGTCTTGCCAGGCTCACACCATCACAAGTCCCTTTAGCACCCTCTAGAGGGCTGCTTCAGTGGAACCCTGTCTCTTGTGGTCAACAGAAGCACATGGCCAAGTTTGACAGCTTCAACAAGGCACGGCTGGCAGCCACTCATCACCACCCAAACCTGTCTCTTGTTTGCCCTCGTTTACGCAGCACAAAAGGAGCCACGCCGTCAAGGACGGGGGCTCAATGTTTTGCTAACCAAGTGTTTTTTCCCTTGCCAGAAAGCGCTTAAACAAACGATCCAACCCGACGACTGGAGCCCGCGACCGGCCGAACCCTGCCTGACTTCCCGGCCTCCAGTCTCTTCCTTACCCCCACCGGTGAGCCCCTCAGCTGCACCTGGCCTACTGGGCTGATTCCCCGAGACCTACACCCCCTGAGCACTGAACACATCGAGGGGCCTTCACCTGCACACACCCAGCTTCCACAAGAGAAATAAATATACCTGCCTTGGCGGGTTTTCACTACCCTTCTGCCTACGGTTCATTCTTGCCCTGCTACACTGGTGGAGAATGCGGGCAGGATAAGAATGGACCCAACAAAGCAACCACTTCCGAGAACTGCCTCCCGACCTGCTGCTGCTGCTGCCGGGGGAGCCAGGGATCCGATGAATGCACTGCTCCAGACACTCGTCCAGGGCCAACGAGACTCCCAGCAGATTGCAGCCGCCTTGGGAACCCTCACCCAACAGCTGCTGCGTATGCAAGACCCTGGTGGGCGTCTGGGACCTCCGACTGCCCGTAATGCTGCACGCAAGCTCCTCACCAAACTCACCGCTGATGATGACGTGGAGGCGTATCTCTACACCTTCGAGTTAATTGCAGCCCGTGAGCAATGGCCTCGGGCAAAATGGGCGGATGTCCTAGCCCCCTATCTCTCAGGTGAGGCACAAAGGGCCTACCATACCCTACCGTTGGCCAATGCAAGGAACTATGAAACAGGAGATTCTTCTTCAGCTTGGGCTTTCCCCAGTAACAGCTGCCCAGCAATACCATTCCTGGACCTACTCCCCTGATTCACCAATTCGAGTGCAGATGACCAACCTCATCCGTACCACCCAAAGATGGCTTCAACCCGACCGACTGAATGGGCAACAAATCACCGAGAGAGTTGCAATGGACCACTTCGTGAGTGCTCTTCCCAAGCCTGAATGCCGCATGGTGAGCCAGTCTGCTGCAGAAACCCCAGCCGAGATGGCTGATGCCATGGAGCGAGCCATTGTCACCAACTCCCTAATGCGAGATGGCCACAGCGAGCAAGAAGCTACGTTGGCAAGGTCAGGGAACAGAGGCCAGGGAGCCCCCCCCCCTCGACCACCTCCGGGGAGTCACCTATCGGCACCACATGACCCTACATCGCCCCGAGCCCATGCCAACAGATCTTGGAGTCCGTTCCGCCGCAAGGGGGTGGCTGGCAGGCTGTTCCATCCATACCATCCAGCCGGCACAGGCACTCACCCGCTTGCTTCACATTCAGGGCCAACCTGTGCGAGCTTTGCTTGACTCCGGAAGCACCGTATCCTTGGTCCCCCCCCCCATTCCTGCAGACCTCACCTGACCTGAGCGCGGTGCTGCCCATCTCCTGTGTCCATGGGGATGTCCGTGAAGTGTCAGCCACTCAGGTGCAGGTCAAAGACGCCTCAGGGACCTGGCCCCTAACAGTGGGAGTGGTACCTGAACTTCCCGTGCCAGCACTCCTTGGACGCGACTGGCCTGGTTTTTCTGATGCCTGGAGCCGGCCCCGAAGCAAGCACACGGGCCGACGACCACGACGACCACCCAAGGCCCGGCCCCCGCATCCTGACCGACAGGTTCTCCTGGCCCAAGACGCAGCTTCTGATGCAGATGAAGAAGGTGAGCGAGGACTGGGTGCTGCTAATCCATTTTCTGAGCTGTTTTCACAGATCACGAGATCCGACCAATTTGCTCGAGAACAGAAGGAGGATGATCGCCTGAAACATGCCTGGAAGGAGGTCTTGGAGGTCGAGGGGGAGAACCGGCTGAGGGGACCTCTCCCAGATCAGTATTTCAAGGTGCAAAATGGGCTCCTGTACTACAGCTCCATCCGTCGAGGTGTTCGCCGAGATCTGCTGGTAGTCCCTCGTTCAAAGATTGATGTGGTCATGACTCTGGCCCACACCCATCCAATGGCTGGGCATCTCGGCACCCAGAATACTGAAGCCCGGATTAGGGACCGCTTCCACTGGCCAGGGTTGACTGCTGAGGTGAGGAACTACTGCCAACGTTGCCCCACGTGTCAACGCACCTCACCTCGCCGACCACCACCCAGCCCGCTCATCCCTCTACCCATCATCGATGTGCCCTTTGAGATAATTGGTATGGATCTGGTTGGGCCCCTACCGAGTTCTGCACAAGGACACGAGCACATCCTGGTGATTGTGGACTACGCCACCAGGTATCCCGAAGCCGTCCCCCTGCGTAAAGCCAATGCAAAGAGTATCGCCCGGGAGCTCTTCATGTACTTCACCCGCGTGGGCATCCCGAAGGACATCCTGACTGACCAGGGCACCCCATTCATGTCGCAGGTAACCAGAGCACTCTGTGGCCTTTTGAAGATCCATCACCTACACACCTCTGTCTACCATCCCCAAACCGATGGGCTTGTGGAGAGATTCAATCGAACTTTGAAGAGAATGCTCAGACGAGTTGTGGACAAAGATGGGCGCAACTGGGACCTCCTCATCCCTTATGTCCTCTTCGCCATTCGTGAAGTTCCCCAGGCATCGACCGGCTTCAGTCCTTTTGAGTTGCTGTTTGGCCGGCAGCCTAGAAGTCTTCTGGATGTAGCCCGCGAAGCCTGGGAGGAGCAACCGTCCCCTTTCCGAACCACCATTGAGCATGTCCGGCATATGCAGGATCGAATTGAGCAGGTCATGCCACTGGTACGTTCCCACATGGAGGAAGCCCAACGTGCCTAACAGCAGATCTACAATCGCCCAGCCCAGCCTTGGGAATTTAAGATAGGTGATCGAGTACTGGTACTGATACCCTCGGCCTCATGTAAATTCCTGGCCACCTGGCAGGGACCGTATACGGTGCTAGAGCGAGTGGGGCCCGTCAACTATAGAGTCCAACAACCCGGTCGACAGCAGCCAGTGAAGACCTACCACGTCAACCTCCTCAAGCAATGGATCGAGCCAGTCCCCCTGCTAACAGCCTGTGCTCAGGTCGAAGAATCCCCGGTTCACCTAGGTGAGGACCTGAGTCCAGCCCAGCGACAGGAGCTCCGGGAACTGATCTCCCAACACCGGGATGTCTTCTCCTCAACCCCAGGCCGGACCAAAACCGTCCAGCATGAGATTTGCACGCCTCCTGGGGTCATTGCTCGACAGCGCCCTTACCGGATCCCTGAAGCCCGACGGCAGCTGGTGGAGGAAGAGGTCCAGAAAATGCTCCAGCTTGGGGTGATTGAGCCATCCCACAGCCCCTGGTCAAACCCCATTGTGCTGGTCCCCAAGCCCGATGGATCCTGGAGATTCTGCAATGATTTCCGCCAGCTGAATGAGGTTTCCAGGTTTGACAGCTACCCACTTCCCCGTGTTGACGAGTTGGTGGAACGTCTTGGGAGAGCAAGGTTCATCTCCACCTTGGACCTCACCAAGGGGTATTGGCAAGTCCCTTTATGCCCAGAGGCCAAGCCCAAGACGGCCTTCAGCACACCCAGCGGGCACTGGCAGTACAGAACCCGTCCGTTCGGCGTGCATGGGGCCCCAGCCACGTTTCAGAGGATGATGGACCAGATCCTTGCACCACACCGAGAATATGCTGCCGCCTATATAGATGATGTGGTGGTGCATGCTGAGAGCTGGCCAGACCATATCTCGAGGCTCAAGAAAGTCCTAGCAGCCCTACGCCAGGCAGGCCTGACGGCAAACCCGTGCAAATGCCACCTTGGCCTCACTGAAGCTCGATACCTCGGGTATAAAATAGGCCGAGGACTTATCAAGCCTCAAGAAACAAAGGTCATGGCTGTGCAGGAATTCCCACGCCCAACTACCAAACGCCAGCTATGAGCATTTTTGGGTTTGTCTGGGTATTACCGACGTTTCATTCCATCTTTTTCCACCACAGCTGCTGTGCTCTCAGACCTGACCAAGAAGGGACAGCCAGAAAAGGTCTGCTGGAGTCCAGCTGCAGAGGCTGCTTTCGCGGAGCTAAAAGAAGCCCTGACACGTGAGCCGGTCCTCTGGACCCCAGACTTCTCTAGACCCTTTCGACTGTATAAAGATGCATCTGATGTCGGCCTGGGTGCTGTACTTTCGCAAGACTACGAGGGAGAAGAGCATCCAGTTCTTTACCTGTCCCGCAAACTAAGCCCAGCAGAAAAGAGGTATGCTACTGTGGAGAGAGAAGCTTTGGCAGTAAAATGGGCCATACATGAACTCCGTTACTATTTGTTGGGCCGGAGGTTCACTCTGGTAACAGACCACGCTCCCCTCAAGTGGATGGCTTGTGCCAAGGACACCAATGCTCGTGTTACCAGATGGTTCCTGGCACTGCAGGATTTTCAATTGAGTGTCGAGCACCGGCCGGGTACTGCCAATGCTAATGCTGATGGGTTGTCTCGATGCTGGTCAGGGTGGGCTACTTCTACTTGCCAACAGTGTTCATTGTCACTTGCACCTCCTGCTTTTCCTTCCTTCAGAGCCTCCCGTGGCCCCGGCTCAACACCTGGAGGGGGGAATGTGGCCAGGCAGCCTTCAAGTCGGTGTCGTGCCAGGCTCACACCATCACAAGTCCCTTTAGCACCCTCTAGAGGGCTGCTTCAGTGGAACCCTGTCTCTTGTGGTCAACAGAAGCACATGGCCAAGTTTGACAGCTTCAACGAGGCACGGCTGGCAGCCACTCATCACCACCCAAACCTGTCTCTCGTTTGCCCTCGTTTACGCAGCACAAAAGGAGCCACGCCGTCAAGGACGGGGGCTCAATGTTTTGCTAACCAAGTGTTTTTTCCCTTGCGCAGAAAGCGCTTAAACAAAAGATCCAACCCGACGACTGGAGCCCGCGACCGGCCGAACCCTGCCTGACTTCCCGGCCTCCAGTCTCTTCCTTACCCCCACCGGTGAGCCCCTTAGCTGCACCTGGTCTACTGGGCTGATTCCCCGAGACCTTCACCCCCTGAGCACTGAACACATCGAGGGGCCTTCACCTGCACACACCCAGCTTCCACAAGAGAAATAAATATACCTGCCTTGGCGGGTTTTCACTACCCTTCTGCCTACGGTTCATTCTTGCCCTGCTACAGGAGTTATAACAGATAGTGGTAGGCCTATACTACTCTGGTATAAAACATATGTACTCAATAAGTAATATCAACATACCTAATAACTACTAGCTGGCATCTTGATATTCTGGGCAGGATAATCTTTGAAAGGAGAGATTAGAAGCACAAAACCTGTTGCCAATAGCAGCAGTCATGAATTTTTTGCAGTGGTCATTCTAAAGAAATATCCAAGTTAATATTAGAGTGGAACATTTAGCCACATTCTGACGAGCCGTATAAAAAGATAAATTAAAGCAAAATGATTTGCGTCTTTTTGATGGTAACCTTCCTGTAGGATGGCCAACTCAATGCTTCTGATTTAAGCAAGCATCTCATTTTAAGTGGATTTAATCCCTCCACAGCAAGAAAAAGGGTGGAATTATTGTCTTTACCTGGGAGTTCCCGTGACTATAATATATTCCAGAGTCGTAAGGAAGGCTGCTGCAAATGTGTTATGGAAAATTATGTTCTCGCTCTGTTGCAAATTGCAGTATTTTCATCCCCACACCCAGAAAAGGGAAGACAAGTACGCATCAGACAGGTGTAATGGGCTGGATTGCATTCTGAGTGAAACGTTTGTCTGGAAGTGCCATAGGTTTCAGCTTGGCGAGAGCCATAGCTCACACTATTTTCAGTCCGATTGAGACGCTCTGCATACACTTTCGCATTTAAGCAATAATGCAATAGGATAGTACTGCGTGCATCCATGAGAACTGAAATGCCACACATTTATACACAAACAAAGTGTATGTTATACATGTAACCAGTGACGTATGGTACACCATTGTGAAACTTGTTTTTAAAACAGAATTAGTTGTTAGCGGTTTCTTAGGATGATATGCAGGTTGTAAATCAAATCTGAAAGCCAGCCCCAGAGGTAAATACACACACTTACCAGAAAAATATCTTAAAGTTGTTGTCAGTGTTGTTGATTTTTTTTCTTCTGGAATGTAAGCAATTTCACACAGCTTTAGAGCCATGTTAGTCTTATCTCTCCTGATATCATGAGTCAGCTCGAGGAGCTGTTTGATCTAAATCACAAAATCCCACAGAGGCTTTTCTTTCTGCTGATCTGATGCAAGGACAATTAGGTTGTCTGGCTAACAAAAGCGCCATGTTGTAAAGATTAAACCGTCGGCTTGCACCGTGCTAGGATCTGAGTGAGGTAGCTTTTCGCCATATGCATAATGACTGAGAGGTAGTTTCTTTGGTGACTGGGAGATTTCCGAGTGATCTACTTGCGTCCACAAAAGAAAGTCAATGACAATTCATCCCTGCCACAAATGACTGTCTGTGTGTGAAATGAGCACTGCTCGTGTTTATATATAATATCCCCCAGATGGTGTTCTGTCAGCACTTGGCTGGAGAAAGTTCTTTTCAGCATGTCCTGTTTATGTGTGTGAGTCTGTGTGTTTGTGTGTGTGTGAATGCACACCTGGGAATTTTTGCCTCTGGATTTCCATGTGTGTGTGTGTGTGTGTGTGTGTGTGCCTGTGCCTGTGCTTGTGCATGTGTGTTTGTACATGTGTGCTTCTGTGTATGTGTGTCTATGTGTGGCGTTTCTGAGTCACTGCTACTTCTCTGCTGAGGAGCATGGAGCAGGACATGCACCAGGTGCTGGGTGCGGAGGGCAGGGAGTTTTTAGCCCCATTTAGCTCGTTAGTCTGGGGAGGGTAAGGGGAGGGGAGGCTGGGGGAACTACCGTCTGCCCCCGACACTGGAGGAGAATCGGCCCGGACAGATGGATGAGTGTCTGCCCACCTCGGTTTAAATCAAGCCATGACTCAGCTCACCTTGTAATTAGAGGGTGAGGGCATGTATGCGCATAAACTGTGTTTGTAAATGTATAAATGTCTGAGGGTGTGTGTGTGTGTGTGCGGGCATGCACTGCTAATTGGATGTTTTTCCTTGAACAGGTCTCCCTACAGATACACACAGACACATGCACACAGTAAGACTGGCATTTTTATATTTTCATTACATGTCTTCCGTTCACTTAAGGGCTAGCAATAGGTCATTACACCAGTGTTGGGGTGTACCAAGGGATTTTTTAAACCAACAGCAACAAACCACTAGCAAGCCAAAGATGTTATCCATATTTACGCCCAAGAATAATGACAGAATTTGTGCCTTAGGATAAAGATTCTCTTTTTGGATAAGTCAGTGAAGTGCTATTATTAACCATTGCATCCATATTTTTGATAAGCAGAAAAGAAAAAAAGGATATTTATTTTCTGGACTACCGTGCTAGTCCTCATGAAACTTGGTTGGGGTGTGTAGGCAATCCCAAAAGACTGCTTCACCCCTACATGCAGCAATGTTTGTTTATGATGTGCATTGTATTGTGCTACGTGCTATTGTTTCACCATCACGCTTTAACACTGGGAATTCCACTGCAGTTAAACTGATAAATAATTAAGTAGTCATTGGGTGGTAACATATTGAATAAAAAACTAAAATCCACATGAGATTGCAATGTGTGTGTGTGTGTGTGTGTGTGTGTGTGTGTGGAGTGTGTTTGTGTGTGTGTGTGTGTGTGTATGAGAGGGAGATAGTGTGTGTGAGTGTGTGTGTGTGTGCGTGTGTGTGTTATAGAGAGAATATATGTTATCTAGTGTAGCAGCTGGACAATATCTTAAGATCAATGCATTTAGCATTGCAATCGATGATGGTATACTTTCTGCATTCTGCTCTCTAAAAAAACATCGGCTGGGTCTTTAAATCCATGGCAATTGTGAAAAACATGTGAACTGTGAAAAACACAATTTACTGCAATGTGGCAGCTAAAAAGATCCATTCTTCAACCACCAGCCCACTGATTTTGATTACAGGGTAGAGTTTTATATGCAGGGGAAAAATATTACAGTCCTGATATTTTGACACTGCAAACTGGACTCCACTTATAGCAGTCAGAGCTTGGACCACTTTGACAGGGAGTATTCATAGTCAGTGTACTTTTCTCATGTTGGAGGGTGGTTCCTCATTGTGTGTTTCGGGGTTTGTCATCAAAGATCAGCTGGTGGCTGTTTGGTGAAACGCCTTCAGCAAATCGCATTAGAAATTCTAATTCCTCTCCTAATGAATGGATGCTTGTCATTAGCGGAGCTGGGAAAGAGAGAGAGAGAATAGAGGAGAGAGAGAAAAGAGGAGAGATTAAGAATAAAGAATTCTCTTTGTGCACTGAGCACTGCACTCTCATGAAAATTGGCGGGAGAAAAAACAGATCGGCAGTGCTGGTGGGCTCCGGGCCGAGGCCGAGTCTGAGGCGGTGGTCCGGTGGCGTCTCGGTATGTGATATCGTAAATGAAAGCTGGGAGTGATGGGGAGCTGAGGGCGGGTAAGACGACGATACTGGATGAGAGAAGCCCAGGCTGACGCAAAGAGAGGTACAGAACACCTCTCTGAAGCTGAGCTGTGCCGTTTTTGCAGGTGGCAGAGCCACTCAACAGGTGCTCAGATCTGGGATTTGCCATGAACATTTTTGGGATGCTGTGTGTAACTGGGTTTTTTAGAATTCAAGCATCATTAACCCTGCATTTTAAAGACCATCCCATGTACTGTGTTACGGATTAGGTTTAGAAATGATTTGATGTCCAATGGATATGTCCAATGGTGTTGACCTAAGCCCAAGATGCTAACATATGTTCTGGTCATAAAGATGAATAATGAGATCATGTCATTGTAACATCAAAAAATTGTCAAATTTCATGTTTTTTGCTAAACGCTTCCCTAACCTGTATAGTTCTTATTTCCAAGCATGACAAGTCAGCGCTGGTTTCTGTGATGTGTTTTTTTTATCCCTTAGGCAATGGAACAGACGCAAAACACCTCTGGTCTCGCTTTATCTGTCGCATTATTGTTTTACAGAGACTATTGTTATCATCTTTATGAATTAAATATTTATTGTATTCCTCAGTGTGTGCTGTCATCACTGTCATCCCTAAGGGAGGCTGGCCCAATATTGTTAGTCCCCACCTAATTTACAACAGTGTGACAATACGAATAGAAAACAAAAGCATCAGTCAGAATAGTGCCATAGCTTCAAACCAACCTCTTTGAACTTCACACAACACATAGTTTTACAAAAGTTTGAAACTTAAATGGCTTTTCTTTGTCGGAGCATGAATTCAACTGACAAAAGAACATCAACTGTGATGTTACCTGGCAATGAATGTACAGTCGATAGTTATTTAGGCCCCTCCTGAATTCAGGTGACTGACAGGTGAGGTTACAATGTTTCAAGTTGGAGTAAATGCCTTAGTTGTAAGTTAAGATAAGATAACATATTGCTGTTAAAATGATGTATTCAGTTTGAGAAGAATGCCTTTTAATATGTTCATTTTTTTTTTGTGGTCTCCTGCCAATCAGAGAGGTGGCGCTGGCAACAAATTGGATGTTTTTGATTTTGTTTTGAAGATGGGTAGAGAAAAAAAGAGAGAGACGGCGGAGCACCATTAGGACTGGAAGCATGTTGAATTAGCTGTTGTAAGAAAGTTATAGTATCTGAAGTAAACAGTTGTATTCGACATTTACATTGGAGTTTTAAACGTTTCCCAACGGGACTACATCTTCATGCAAAAGGAGAGAATGAACTAGTTAACAAAGAATGAATATTTGTTGCCGGTTTTGGATGATGGCAGGGTCTCACTTGTCCCGTCATATTATTAAAGCTCCTGCCAGCCAAGGACGAACAGGCTGAATGAGCGAGTGAATGTTAAATCTGTCCTTGATAATGAGCCCTTTTGGGTCGGCCCATAGTGAGGACTCTCACTGCAAGTGAGTGCAAAATTTCAGGCTGTCGGGTAGCCACTTTGGTCTCTAATTTGAAGCACGACAAAAAGAACAAGAATAGTGGACGTAAAGGAATCTTTTGCTCTGAAATTATCACTCTACCTCTGTCTTACATTGCCTGTCAGTATTACAAGCAAACATAAAACCTCTCTTTCTCTCTGACATTCTCTCTTTCTCTTAGTGTGTTATTTGTGAACAAGGGCATTGCCTACAATTCTATATTTATATATGAAAATGTGCACATTTAGAACATAGTTTCGAGGACTACATTGACCATTTGAATTCACATCTAAAGGAATTGTGTAATTTCTCCGAGACAGTGACTGCCCCTCCACTTTGTTTTGGTGAGTTGCTTACTGTTTACTGACCTTAAACACACCTACCAATTACAATTATGCTTTTCCAGTAGTACTGTAGCAAATATGATAGCTTCCAATGGAAAAAGACCACATACCCAAAGCATGTTTATGTAAATATTTGAATTAGAACAACTAATACTGTACTTGACCAAATGACATTAAGGACTTTCTCCTTAATGAACATATACTGCAAGAGGCTGCTCTTTTTTTAGATGAGCTTCAGCTTGCACACCTTGCATCCTACCAGACATATTAGCTGCCCCATCGTAGTTTTGACCTCGTAGTTGTGAAAGTGGGAGACCAAAACATCTTTAGCTGCACTAGCTATGTTTTCTCCAGTAGTGGATGTGACCTGATACAGGCCTATGAATTTATCTCTGGGCTGCAAGTTTTTATCAACAAAGCGCAGACAGAAGGACTCGTGCTCAACTCCTGCTGCATCCAGTGTGCCATCAATTATAAAGGAATACATGCACTGTACTCTTCTTGTTAAAACGTGTCAATATGAATATATACCTTTTTCCATTATAATTTGATCAGTTAAATCGAGGAGACTATAACATCAGATAGATAACTAGCTATCATTTTATTTAAATGGTACTCTTTAAAGAAGAAGATTCAAGGTTTCTGGGGATGTTCTTTTTATGACGCTAGGACAAAAACTTTCGGAGCTTCAAAGGCATATTGACAACAAAAACTAAATCTTTTATTTGCTTACACATTTAGCTCGGCATCAAGTAACTTACTGTCTGAAAAAAAAACGCCTATGCTTGGCTGCTGGTCTAGTTTTTTCTGCTTTTTAGGTAACCTCAAATCCTCCATTACTCTATCTTACTTTCTTTGCGCTCTTTGCGACTGACGAAAAAAAAAAGTGTTAGGTAACCATGCAAACGCAGAACGACGTGAGGTGGTTTCAAACGAAATCACATTTGTGCAATTAGGAGGGGGGATTCACACACTTATGTTTTTCTTAACAAACGGAAATAAATTGAAAATAAATAAGACATGACAAAAGACCGATCCATTGCAGTGTTCATAAAAGGAGAACATACTGTATGTTTTACTTATTTTCTGCTGTATATTGGGGGGGGACAGGTTGGTATTTTCTCAATATTGGGGGGGGGACGACCCCCCCCAAAGAATGTGTGGTAACGCCCTTGACTGGCTTTACGCCTGTGAAATATGGCACTCAAAGTCTGGGTTATTCCACACATAAAGCCTCCTGCTGTTGTGTGGATAAAACTGCCACTTTAAGCCCCCCATCCGCTGCTAATGTCTGATCCCTCGACCCGCAGGTAAAGCGGACAATTTGTCAAAGTGTGGACTGCCATTCTTTCTGCCCCCTGCCTGACGGGTCTGTGACGACAAGACAGCCAGAAACGGCATAGCTCCTGGGTGGAGCTGCCTTTTTTCTTGCTTTGAAGGTGTCCACTGCAGAAGGAGCCCTGGAATGGAAGCAAATGGTTGCGCTTCCGCAGCCAATGCACCAGAGATCATTATTGAGATCACAATTAGTGAAACGGCCTGTAGTAATTCTGCTATCTTGTCAAAAAAGACAAAAAATAAACATGTTGTTTGTTTATACTGTGTGAGGGAAAAAAAGTGTTTGCTTTTTAAAGCTTTTGTCGTTGTAACACTTCTCTCTCAGGGACGTTTATGACTTTGGCACAAAAGTTTGTTATTTTGGCACGGGAGATTGTATGCACAGGGGTCAAGGTACGACCCTGGCACCATCTGGCCGCAAGACAGACTGAAGAACATATATTTTAACCTGAGCAGGTGAATCCGTGCACCCTTTTTCATTCTAGCCTACCCTCAGAATCTTTAATGAGACGCAACACCACACCAAACTGGTGACTTCCACATAATTCATGGAGGAACAAATAAAAGAAGAAACACAAGCCCATATGACGAAGGCAGAGAAAATCCACCTCTTTTGGCGGAGGAAATAAAACAGGGCGCCTGGTGTTTAGGAATAATTTGGCGTGAAGTAAAAGGCCCCTGATCGCTGAATCTGATTTCCTGTTATTAGGGAAACTCAGCGTGATGATGATGCTCCTCTGTGCCCGGGCTCCTCCACTCATCTGATTACTTAACCTCACGCCGAGACAACACAAGATGGAAATTGAGCCGAAAAGTGGGGGAAATTTGTCGAAAGAGCGTGATTATTTCCGTGTTGTTGGAGGGTGCTGGTTGTTATTGGGGGTGTGAGAAAATCTTGTCAACGCATTGGCTGGCACTAATTTAGGACAGAACAGTGGTGGACAGTAACGAAGTACATGTAATTCGTTACTGTACTTAAGTAACATTTCCATGTATCTGTACTTTACTCAAGTACATTTATTTGGTAAGACTTTATACTTTTACTTCACTACATTTAAAACGAAAATTATTACTTTTCACTTCTTTACATTTACAGAAACACTCGTTCCTTACTCGTTAAAATACCAAAAGGTCAAAGTGTATCGCGACTATAACCAATCAGTGGCAGCGCCCAGCGCGCGATTATCTGCTGAAGTTATAACAGGTGTGTCGCTGCCAAATGTGAGGACCTGCCTGATGTGAGGCCGCATGCGCAAACTTTGCAACACTATTGTAGTACAACGAGCCAGGTAATGCCGGTGGTGTAGGCTACAGCATGAAGTGGAATGACAAGCGCATTTGTTTACGTTTGAAATCCACCAAGGTTTATGATGTTAAGCTTCATGTTTATTGAATTATTAGTTAAGCAGTGCATTCATTAGCCTACTAGTAACAGTAATACAACATAGCCCCATATGTTGACACTGAGCCTTATGCTGTAAACCGTTGACAAAATTATAAAACACTACGTTAAATAAACCTACATTATGCGTTAAGAGAAGCCAGATACGTTGATATTAAACCATGTATGAGAATGCACGTCTTGGATAGTTTGCTCCTGAGCCTTCTGCCGTAAACCGTTTGTGTTTGCGCATGCGGACTCACATCAGGCAGCGGCGGACTCTAGACATCCTTGTAGCTGCCAAATGTGAGGACCTGCCTGATGTGAGGCCGCATGCGCAAACTTTGCGACACTATTGTAGTACAACGAGCCAGGTAATGCTGGTGGTGTAGGCTACAGCATGAAGTGGGATGACAAGCGCATTTGTTTACGTTTGAAATCCACCAAGGTTTATGATGTTAAGCTTCATGTTTATTGAATTATTAGTTAAGCAGTGCATTCATTAGCCTACTAGTAACAGTAATACAACATAGCCCCATATGTTGACACTGAGCCTTATGCTGTAAACCGTTGACAAAATTATAAAACACTACGTTAAATAAACCTACATTATGCGTTAAGAGAAGCCAGATACGTTGATATTAAACCATGTATGAGAATGCACGTCTTGGATAGTTTGCTCCTGAGCCTTCTGCCGTAAACCGTTTGTGTTTGCGCATGCGGACTCACATCAGGCAGCGGCGGACTCTAGACATCCTATTGGCGGACTCACATCAGGCAGGGTCCTCACATTTGGCAGCTACAATCCTATTGGCGGACTCACATCAGGCAGGGTCCTCACATTTGGCAGCTACAAGGTGTCGTCCTGATTGAAGAATTGTAAAGTCACGCTGGAGCTGGAAGCACAAGGTGGTGTACGTGCTTGTGGTCATTGAGAGTTCTTACTCCTAGAGATTATTAATATTATTTGTCAGGAAAATGGCTGAGGAGCTGACTGCAGCATCATCGGATGAAACAGAAGTTGGTGCCCAACACCCCTGGCCTTATTTAGCCGAATTGTTTGAATTCATCGACAAGAAAAAAAGAGTCCTATTACTTCAAGTGTCGCCTCTGCATTAAGAACACTACGGTAAATTCGCCATTACATGACTACTACTAACAGAGTGGTTATAAGTATGCCCCGGTTGATTATATTACATTGAAATACATTACATTAACAGGTGCTTTTATCATAATATGCTAGCACCCAAATTATCTGTGGATATGCTAAGTGCCAGTTTAATACAGCCTCCCTCACCAAACGTTAACGCCGGGGACACAGTCGAATTCATGGCCAAGCGAAGTGAACTTCGCAATTCATTCCTATGAGGGAGAAGGCAAGCACATATGAGCGAAGCGACATTATTCGGCCAAGTTTAATATTAGTTTAAAACAAGTTTATTATGAGTTCAGTTTGTTGGTTGGGCTGCTAGTTCTCGAGCTAACTTGGCTCTAGAGTTTAAACAGTTGTGAATGTGATTGGTATTTGTTATTTGTAAAAACTTCCATTTTACTTTTGAATCTCTGATTTTAAGGTCATGAATGAATGCTATTGACTACTCTGTTTATGTGAAATTAATGGAAAATAAAATAATGTAACTTGAACGAATGCTTTTTGTGTTGCTTTAAAACCACTTGGTCTTACTTAAAGATAATATAGTTTTGAGTATTTTGGGTTTGATTAGGCAAATGTAAAGCATTGTTCACCTGTTCAAGTAAGGGTTTTGAAAAAAAAAAAAAACTTTTAATACTTAAGTATTTTTGAAGGCAGATACTTTTGTACTTCTACTCAAGTAAAAAAATGAGGTGAATACTTTTACTTTTACTTGAGTAATATTCAATGCAATCTAACTGTACTTTTACTCAAGTACACAATTGGTTTACTTCGTCCACCACTGGGACAGAAGGCTTATCACAAACTGTTGAGTATCAACTGGGGTCATTGTAGAATTTATATTCTTGCTGATGGCTCAACAAGACTGTGAGTTGATCACACATACACACACACATATGAACACACACACACACATACATAAACACGCGCCTCATGTTTCATGGATGAACAAACATTAGAATGCATTCAAGGTCAGAGTGGTGTGAAACTCGCGGTCATGATGATAGCTCTTGCGAGCTAAACGATGTGTCAATCACATCCAGGTGATGACCTCATTATCCTGGCATCCAGGTATATTCAACCATCATGTGCTAGATCAGCCACAAACACAAGCTGATTAGTTTGCCATTGTAAGGGTTATGTTAATTAAAATATATAATTGATTGCTCTTAGACCGTGGCTTTTTGTGTGTGTGTGTGTGTGTGTGTTTGTGAGAGTATCTCTGCATGCACAGTTTGGATAAAACATTTTGGTCTTCTCCTCCAAACTCACACATCCTTTCCTCCATTTTAGTGCCAGGAAACATATTACGGCAGACCGGCCCAGGATTTCAAACATCCATAATTAAGCAGCACTTGATAAATAGCAGGACTTTTCCATTCCCAGCCAGTGAAAAAAAAGGAAAAAAACAGGTTTGGCAGTGGAGCAAAACTCGCTACTCTTCCTCCTTCCAACACACACCAATCCCCCCTCAGAGAAGCTAAACTACTTAGCATTCCAAACGTGCACCCAAAATGTAATTCATTTATGTGTAGCTAAAGTGGTGTCATATGTAGTCAGAATGTAAAAGACCTGTCTCTAATTGTCATTGATATGCAGTCAGCCATATGTGAATGCAAAGCCTGTTTGATCCGTTGTTTGGTATTCATGGTGTACTGGCGGGGTGGATAATTTGCAGAGAGATTATATTGACTCAAATTATTTCTGTTACAGAACACTGTGGCTTCTTTTTTTATGCCACAAAGAAGTCATGTCTCTCTGACTCACGTGAAGAGAAACTATAATTGAGCATTATGGACAATCCTGAGACTTGGTTGCCTAGATATTGTCTTATGAAAGGAAATCAGTTTGAGAATTACAGATAGATTGCTTTTGTGAACACTCACAAAACCCCACCTTCTTTGTTTGTTCCGTCCATTGCGTACCTTGACTCCTTGTACATGGCAGTGCAGTGAAGGGGTCAATAACTGGGCTCAGGTATTGGGTGCTAGCAATAAATGCCTGATTAGAATAATGGGTCCTTGCAGCGGAAGGTAAGGCTGAACTTACAGCTTTGGGGTACTCCTCTATGATGACCTTGTGTGTTGCCAGTAACAAGATACAGCCTTGACTTTTACAAGCCCTGCGTTTACCTTGAAGCTTCTCTAAGTGGCCTGTGTATATGGTGTTATTATGTGTGATAGACTGGGTTTCTCAGCTAGCTCTAAATGTTGTGCAGGGGCTACAGGTCATCAGAGAGTTTGCCCACAAAAGGCTCAGCAGAGACCGCTTTAAATGGCTTCTTTCTTCCCACACAAAATCTTTAAAGGGTTCTTAGTAACACGCTCTTTGTTTCTGCTCTTCATCAACTTGCTTGCTTTCGCTGTGCACTCTCATCTGGTTGTGCACACACACACACACACGCATACACAAACATTCACACACACAGACGTACATACAGAGAGAGAGAGAGAGAGAGAGCGAGAGAGAGAGAGAGAGAGAGAGAGATGCATCATTCTTCATTCATCTTTCACAGCCTTTCCTCTTTCCAGAATTGGGAAAGCTTCCGGAAAGATACCAGTACACACACATGGTGCTCCCAAAGCACACACATGTATTGCACAACCCAAACTCACACATACACACCACTTTAACATAATCATTCTTCTCTCTGAAATCTCTTCACTTCCAAACCCAAGCCTCAGATAAAGGCTTAGTGCGCACGTGTGTGTGTGTGTGTGTGTGTTTGTGTGTGTGTGCGATGTGTTTGATGAGCACTGAACACCGGAAGCCCAACAGCAAACAACGCAAAGCTTGAGTGCTTTGAGGGGAGAACTCTCGGAGGAACAATAACACGGTGGACAGAAAAGGATCTAATTCATCTCCAACAGTAGTCCAAACAACGGCCTGACCGACTCCAGGGACTCGTAACTGCCCTGCTGATGCTGTCTTGTGTCTGCTAAGGCTGACGAGCTGATGGGGGGTGTATTTATGAGCATTTGTTCCCAAGATTCATAAAACTCCCCTTCCGTTTTATGGCAGGTGACCAATGCAAGGCTTTTGTTTAAGCCTCTTTCTCCATTTTGCCGTTCTGATTTATAAGCACACTAATCATGATAAAGAACTGCATAAATAATTGTACGTGAGGAATTACATCACCACCCCAAGGACACACGTAAATGCAAACACAAACACACAAACCCACACACAGACCCACACCCACACCCATCCACTTGCCAGCAGGGTCGTTTATTTGAAGACTTGCACTCACTTGATTAAAAAATGATTTAGTTGGGCATCTTGCTTGAGAGACACTTTGCTTGCTTCATTATTTTTTATTCGCCTTCACCTTGTTCCGATGCGCACCCAGGAGATGCTGTGGATTGGTGACCTGACGGAGGGAGGAAGGAAGGAAGGGTGAGTGGAAGAGTTTGAGAAGAGGATGTGTGTGTGTGTGTGTCTGTGTGTGTGAGAGGGAGGGAGGGGTGATCTGCACCCAACTAGAGGCCATCTCAGCAGTCTCGGTCATCGCTCAAGGCTTATTGGAGGAGAACCGGTCGGCTAATATGAGGTTCTGCTGCCAAGAGAGAGAGGTGTGTGTGTGTGTGTGTGTGTGTATGTGGGGGGGGGGGGGGGCTTAGTATTGACAGGCTTAGGCGATGCGTCCGGGGCCATGAACTAAAGATGAAGATGATATTTCCCCAACGCCGAGAGATTGCTGTCCTGTTATACAACATTAACTCCTGTCAGGGCCCCGGCCAAGCTACGGCACATACATCACCCCACGGTGCTAACGCCTGAGGAACAATTGGATCCATGGAGGAGAAGGCATGGTGAGGATGGCTTGATGGCTCTTTGAAAAAGAGCAAGCAGTTAACATGCATCAGGGAAATACCAAATCAATGCGGGGGCCATCCATCATATTTCATGACAATAAACCTTCTGATTTATGACGAGCTGTCAGTGCTTGACGGAAATTGATCTGCAGAGTGGCATCTTCATTCTATAGGTTTTTATTGATGGACACCACATTAATTGTATGTTCTTGATGGTCTCAAGATGAGAATCTTTCATTAAAGTCTTAGTCTGCACTTTGCCATGCCAACATTTGTCATTGAAATTTCAGTAAAATAGGATGGACTCCTACAACAAATTACAGCAAAGATTCTGCGCTGATCATGATCTTGGAATAATTGATTCAAGGATGCAATGACCCTGGTTACTTTACAAGACTTTTGAAACACACCAAGACATTTATGCAACTAAACAAAGAATGGAAAGCAAATAACATCAAGGAGAAAAACCAAGGTTAAGATCAATTTATTATCTGTGCTTTTGTACGGATCAGAATGTTACAAGAGCATACAGTCATAGACTCTCTGTGTTTCAAACATCATGCCTGAGAAAAATCTTTAAGATCTACTGGCCCGAACGAATATCCAACCAAGCATTACTCAAAAGAACAAAGCAAGATGCCATACTAACAATGAACAAGAGGAGAAGATGGAAATGGTTTGGATATGTCTTCAGGAAACATCCGAATAACATCACTAGAACATCAGCAAGGTGGACTACTGACAGCGGCAAGAAACGAAGGGGACGGTCTAAGGAAACATGGAGAAGGACTATATTGTAAGAAGCAAAATAACTGGGGAAGTCCATAGAAGAGATAGAACTAGTAGCAAAGGATAGAGAGAGGTGGAAGTCCATAATGTTGGCCCTACACGCCACATAGGCGTAAAGGATGAAGATGGAGACATTTGTCCATGTTTGAGTGTTTGAATGTGAATGTCGATGACACTTTTTTTGTACGCACTGATGCTGTTGACATGTGATGTGTGCTTCTATGTGTCTGTGCATATATAAAGTGGGGTTATGCTAACATTTAGTTTGTGTGTGGAGCATGGTGTGTGTGTGAGTGTGTGTGCTTGATGTGTGTGTGAAATGTTTGTGACATCGTGGGCTGAGGGGGTAATCTCTTTGATGTACGTGGGATGGGTGGGATTAGTTTAAATAGCCATGTGTGTAGTGTGTGTGATGGAGGACATTTGTGTACGAGCGTGTGTGTGTGTGTGTGTGTGTGTGTGTGTGTGTGTGTGTGTGTGTTTGTGTGTGTGTGTGACTCTGAGGAGGAGGCTGAGATCAATGTTTAGACCAGCCATTCCTTATTGATGACCACCTGCCAGCCAGGGAGTCCCCCCTTAAGAAAGAAAGGGCCGCCCACTCCCTCATTCCTCACGTTCAAGTCGGCCCGCTGGCGTGGTAAATAAGTGAGTCCGTAGCTTTTCGTTTGTCCCAATTACATTATGTTCAGCAGGAGGACAGCCTGCAGCAAGTGTGCAGAGACCAACCACTGCTCTTTGTGGAGGGCGGAGAATCAATATGCACCCCACAAGTAATAGTGATTGGTTAATAAGCTAATTAACTGTGTGTGTGCCTGTGTGTGTGTTTGTGAGCGCCTGTGTGTGTGTGTATGTGTGTGTGTGTGTGTGTGTGTGGTGTGTGTGTGTGTGTGTGTGTGTGTGTGTGTGTGTGTGTGTGTGTGTGTGTGTGTGTGTGTGTGTGTGTGTGTGTGTGTGTGTGTGTGTGTGTATGTGTGTGGTGGGGAAGGTTTCAATAGTGGGATGCAGTTACTGCTAATATGCCCTTTAGTATATATAAGCATAGATACACAAGGAAGCCTGAGACAGATATTTACAATATACCATGTGTTCTGAGGATACCAGTGCTTTTATAATGTGACTGGGTAATGCTGTATAATAAGGTTTGCTAAGAAACAATTTACAAGGTATTACCAAATGGTTAATTAGATAGTTGTAAGCCCTTACAAAACATTAGATAAAAAGTAAATGCAAGTAATTCACTATTATTAAGTGAAACATCAAAGCATGTCCATATGATGTCATGTCAGTCATCAACAAAGGGCAAACGACTGGCTGAGTGCCATATGTTTGAAGCTAGAGACACTGAATACAACCTGAAGACCAGCCTGTGACTCATGGTCAATTAGCCTGATTCCCCAGCCTGGGGCACCCTGCATCAGTCCCATAATAACACATAAGGGTGGAAGTTTTGCCTTTTGTTCCCATTTCGAGGTCCTTCAAATCATCTCTGTTTGGCTATTGATTTTCTATTGGTGCTCGAAGCTCTTCAATCTAAAATCAAATAATAAGACTCCCTACCACCCACCCACCCCCTTATATGAATCCATGTTCCGCAAGATAAAACAATGCCATAATTGAAAAAATGCCTCTTGAAATGACACAATCAAGCAGGATGATCAGAGTGGCGTGAAAAGGCCCTCAGTAAGCCCTCAGTGTTCGTTAGCGCTCGCTTTCATCTCAACAAACGGAGATGAAGCGTTTGATGAGTTCTGGTGGGAGCTGAGGGGGGGGGGTGGGGAGAGATGCACTGATGATTTTTGTAGGGTCATCACGTTGATAACCATCTATTTATTCCAAGGAATAGTATCTGGTCGTGAGAATGAAAGATAAACAGCATTTAAATCTGATTGGACGTTTAGACAAGCCATTAACTTTGAAGGTTGTGTTCTCATTTAATAGTGCTCAAATTCAAAGTGGTCTTTTTGTTTTCCTTTTTTTTCCCGCAATTTTTTTGCTGTCACTCTGCTCGGCTCTTCGTGCCAAGGGCTTGAAGAGGAACCACTGCCCTTGCATGTGTACGTTTGGAGCACAAGAATTAACACGAGTACTCAAACGGAACCGATAAAGTGAGATGGTTGCGTTTGCAGTGGCGGCCATGTTGGCTCTCAGATGACTGAAACGAGAGAACGGCGGGCGCAGTGCATTAGCTCACTGTGATGGCTCATAATGAACCAAAGCTGACACTAATGCACATGCTGTAGCACACGCGCATGACAGGGAGAGAGAGAGAGAGGAAGAGAAAGAAAGGGAGAGACAGAGAGAGAGAGGAAGAGAGAGGGACAGAGAGAGAGAGAGAGAGACATAGAGAGAGAGGAATAGAGAGAGAGAAAGAGAGAGAGATAGATAGGAAGAGAGAGAGAGCGAGACATAGAGAGAGAGAGGAAGCGAGAGATAGAGACAGATAGGAAGAGAATAGAATAGACTCACACAAATACAGTGAACACGAGAGAGAGAAATGGAAGGAGCAGGAAAAAGGTAGAGATGGGTGGGGAGAAACAAGAGAGACAAGACAGAGAGATAGGGAGGGAGAGAGAGAGAGGAAGAGAGACAAGAGAGAGAGATAGGGAGGGAGAGAGGAAAGATTGAGTGCACCGAGCAACAGTGAGAGGCAGAGTAAGAGATGATGTATGTGGTGGGAGGGTGTGTGTGAGGTGTGTGTGTGTGTGTGTGTATGTGTGTGTGGGACAGGTGTGTGGGGCATGTGTGTGAGGTGTGTGTGTGTGGTGTGTGTGAGGTGTGTGTAGGGGGGAGCTATCGGAGCAGCAGGCTGAAATTGGCAGCTTAATGCCGGGGCGGCAGCGGATCGCTCGGCTCCTGATAATTAGATCTGCTGGTAAGGGAGGAAGCTGCCGAGCGGTGCACTGATCTGATAACCTGAGATCACTGCCACCAGATTACACTCCCCTAATGCTGCAGCCCTCCCAACAAACCCCCAACCACGCCAACCCCCCCCCCCCCCCCCCCCCCCAAACACACACACACACAGATACACACACACACACACACACACACACACACAATTGCACGCCCACAAACACACATACTGTACACACACACACACACACTAACCTGTCTGAAGGCAGTTTGCACAGCACCCGGTCTGACAGACATACAGCCGCGGAAAAAATTAAGAGACCACTTCAAAATGATCAGTTTCTCTGGTTTTACTATTTATTGGTATGTGTTAAAGTAAAATGTACATTTTTGTTTCATTCTATAACCTACTGGCAACATTCCTACCAAATTTCAAATAAAAATATTGTCATTTAGATCATTTATTTGCAGAAAAATGACAATTGGTCAAAATAGCAAAAAAGATGCAGTGTCTTCAGATCTCGAATAATGCAAAGAAAACAAGCTCATATTCATTTTTAAACTACACAATACTAATGCTTTAACTTAGGAAGAGTTCAGAAATCAATATTTGGTGGAATAACCTTGATTTAAAATCACAACTTTCATGTGTCTTGGCATGCTCTCCACCAGTCTTTCACATTGCCGTTGGGTGACTTTATGCTACTCCTGGCGCAAGAATTCAAGCAGCTCGGCTTCTTTTCATGGCTTGTGACCATCCATCTTCCTCTTGATCACATTTCAGAGGTTTTTTTATGGGATTCAGGTCTCGAAATTGGGCTGGCCATGAAGTTTGTCTTCTCTGATGAGTCCAATTTCACAGTAGGTGCAAGACTCAGTGGCTTGTAGGCCTCTCCAGGTCTCCGTCTAACCATCAGACGACCATGTGTTGGGCAAAGCTGAAAATTGGACTCATCAGAGAAGACGAACTAGGAGACCCTCCAGTCCGCTTTGGTTCAATCCTTATGGTCTTTTACAAACCTCAGCCAGGCAAAGTACAACGTTGTCCCGGAAGAAAAACTTGCTTCCTTTTGCTCTGACAATGTTCCCCAACTCTGAGAAGTGTTTTTTCCAGCAGGGCAATGCTCCATGCCACACAGCCAGGCCAGTAAAGGTGTGGATGGAGTATCACCAGATCAGGACCCTGTCATGGCCAGCCCAATTTCGAGACCTGAATCCCATAAAAAAAACCTCTGAAATGTGATCAAGAGGAAGATGGATGGTCACAAGCCATGAAAAGAAGCCGAGCTGCTTGAATTCTTGCGCCAGGAGTAGCATAAAGTCACCCAACGGCAATGTGAAAGACTGGTGGAGAGCATGCCAAGACACATGAAAGTTGTGATTTTAAATCAAGGTTATTCCACCAAATATTGATTTCTGAACTCTTCCTAAGTTAAAGCATTAGTATTGTGTAGTTTAAAAATGAATATGAGCTTGTTTTCTTTGCATTATTCGAGATCTGAAGACTGCATCTTTTTTGCTATTTTGACCAATTGTCATTTTTCTGCAAATAAATGATCTAAATGACAATATTTTTATTTGAAATTTGGTAGGAATGTTGCCAGTAGGTTATAGAATAAAACAAAAATGTACATTTTACTTTAACACATACCAATAAATAGTAAAACCAGAGAAACTGATCATTTTGAAGTGGTCTCTTAATTTTTTCCGCGGCTGTATACTGTACCTCAGATGGCTATAGGTGTGTGGCTGGGTGTGTGTGTGTGTGTGTGTGTGTGTGTGCATGTGTGTGTGTGTGTGTGCATGTGTGTGTGTGTGTGTGTGTGTGTGTGTGCATGTGTGTGTGTGTGTGTGTGTGTGTGTGTGTGTGTGTGTGTGTGAGTGTGTGTGTGTGTGTGTGTGTGTGTGGGATGTCAATTTTCACATGGAGTCAGGGCTCAAGGTGTCCTGCGCCATCACTGAGGATGTGTCTGTTTGTGTGTGTGTATCTCTGTGTGTGTGTGTGTGTGTGTGTGTGTGTGTGTGTGTGTGTGTGTGTGTGTGTGTGTGTGTGTGTGTGTGTGTGTGTGTGTTGTATGTATTTATGTATGTGTGTTAGGATGCCGAGTGGCAGGGCTGAGTGTGGTGCAGTCCGAGGTGTGGCTGCTTTGGCTGGCTCTCTGGTGGGACGCCAGGTTATTTACTCCTGGACTGACGGGAATAAATAGAGGGTGGTGGTGGTGGGGGGGGGTGCCTCAAAATGTGCGAAAAAGAAGGATAGTTCCCCTGGAAATGAGCCATGGTGTCATGTATACTATCTTATTGAATCTTTCTTCATTTTTCTCTCCCTAACCCCCCAATACACACACACACACCCACAAACCCCTTCCCCTTTTTTCACCATTCCCTCTTTCACTCACTGTCTCATTTCTCCGCTCTGACTGCCCCCCCTCCCCCCCGTCCAATCCCCCCTACCTCCACCCCATTTCATTCTCTCTTAATGAGTTGGCCTTGGAAGTAATTGTCTTATCAATCTCATTAACACTGAGCCTATTTCTTCAGAGCGCGTTTTGCCGGCTGAACTGTTGTGCTCTTATCTCGGGGCGCTGGAGCAGGTGAGGAGGGCCGCCAGTGATTTAGCTCCTGATTTTACGCCTGCAGACACCCAATCATGAAGCTGTGGGGCACAGGCCATGTCACCGCAGGCCAGAGGAACAGTCATGAAAGGGGAAGTACACGCACACACACTCACACACAGCTTCTTATTCATATGGACAGGCACACACACACATATGTACACATATCTATAGAAGTAATCACACAAATGTGAACTTCCTCCTCTGTTACTTTACATCCAAGAAATCCCTGTACAACTGAGGCTATGTTTCCGATTCTCCATCACTCCAGAAAGGTGTGCCTATCTCTGTTGTCACAAATTCTCTCTCTCACTCTCTCTCTCTCTCTCTCTCTCTCTCTCTCTCTCTCTCTTTCTTTTTTTCCATTCCTCCCTCGTGTGTCTCACATACCCAAATGTGATTGTGTGTGTGACCCTAATGAACGGGGATGGAGGGGGAATCATGTTGGGCTTGTGCCGTGTCAGCGTGTGCGTGGTGCCGGAGCTGACAGATCGCCCAATTAACCTTATTTACCTTCCTCTCCTCCGCTCCTCTAACGAGATCCACTGGGCTGTTTTTTTATTATTATCTCTCCCAGCGCTAATGACGAGGGGTGCAAGACTGCGAGGACCGACCGCACCTCGCCACATCCTATTGTATTTGTCCTGCAATTATTCAGCTGGCGAAGAGTGTTTGTGTGTGTGTGAGTGTGTGTGTGTGGTGGAGAGCTGGGAGGAAGGATCATCTGCTTACACAAGCACATCATTGTTTCACCCCTACTGTTTCCACGGAAGCTGAGGGAAAAACAGAAGCCACTTTTGATCTTGCATCGGATTCAGCCAGCATATTACATGGGAGCTCGATGCAAAGGTGGCTAAACTCATTGTATTATCATAATACATGTTTGGTTGGAGTCACAAAGAGACGTCTTTGTGACTTGAAGAGAGTTACGTCTTAAGTCTAGTGCACATCAAACAAATGTTGTTGTGCTATTTGGGCCTTACAACAGAATTGCTTTTAAGGCTTGTAAGTCTGCAGTTGGTGAGTTTCTCTTCTCAGAAGTTCAGTTGACCTTTCCTGTTGAAGATGGGGATTATATAAAGCATTATGGTCTTATCCAGGACGTAATGCAGCATGTGAAAAAAAAATCTTTCTTTCTTCCCACAGTATTCAAGATATATTTGGCCCGTTATTGTGGGAAAAGTATTGAGGCAACACTTAAATGCTTCAGTGTGTAGTTGGCCATGCAAACTAAAGCCTGACTGCCCATCAGAAATATAGGAAGTCTTGAGATATGCTTGGAAGCTAAAAAATGCTTTTAAGAGATTTTCTTTTCTCAGCAATTTCTTTTGTTCAGTTATAATATAGGCAGAAAAATTGATACAGACTGGGAATTCACTTGCTATGTATTACATTGAAGGTCCAACTATGTTGAATTCGGATTTTGGTCTCTGGTAAAAGAGCTAAATTCCTTCACCTAATATAGCAGTATATGCAAAATGGGAATTACATGTTATACTAGCATAATAATATATTTAATTTTGGAAAGCACCAATAATTCCATCAGGCACCAATGCAGGGATGAGAACTATTTTTCGTCTCTACTGGGCTTAGTCGAAACACGCCACCTCCACACCACTGGGACGCTAGTTCTGATTAGCATGCAGGTTTAATTAAAACTTGTTCTCATTGGTACACCACTCAATTTCTCCTCTCCCCCATCTAAATTAAGCCCCAACCTGTGTAGAGGTTTTGGAGAGATATTTTTGGGATAGTTATTCCCTCTCTCGTTTTTCTTCTTCTATCCCTTCCGTTTCAGCCGAGGGATCGAGGGAGCGTACCCCTTTGATTTCCTCAAAGGTTGCTATTGCCACTGCAGCAGCACAAACACACACTTCCCCCCTACCTGACCTTCCCATTGGTAACACCAGTTCAAAGTGGTCTGGTTTGTGGACTCCAGACTCGAAGTGGCAGTTTCCTGCAGGGATGGTAGTGCCCAACACACTCCCTAACCCTCCCTTGAACTAATTCACTGAAACATTCATCTCCATGCTGTCTCTCCAAATCACAGCTATTTTCATTGGCATGTTGACTCAAACAAACATTGAAATGTGAAAAACAGCAACAAAAAATGTAGTCAAAAATGATGTTTACACTGGCATGTAAGCACATATACATACATGCATGTATGTATGTATTTATGTATGTACGTATGTAAGTATGTACGAATGTACGTATGTACGTATGTACGTATATACTGTATGTATGTATGTATGTATGTATGTATGTATGTATGTATGTATGCAAGTATGTATGTATGTATGTACAGTATGTTTGTGTGTATGTGTGTACAGTATGTGTTCATGCATGTCTGTATTTCCAGTTTTCAGTGTTTTGGTTCATGCTGATAACTAATTAAAGACATTTGGATATGACATCATTAGCATTGTGTTGCTTTCAACAGTATGCCACTGAGTAATTAAAGAAAATGAGCTCTGATTGCTGAGGCAGATTCACGTCCCCTGGTGTTTTTTAAATCATGTTCTCTCCTGGCATCTTGACCCCTAAACCAATGTCACATGTGGTCTATCATCAGCTGTTCTCTGACCAAGACTGGGTTATTTATGAAGCACATTGAGCCAATGTTCCAAACCAGTATTGATGCATATCCACAGGAAATGAACGATTGCAATGTACAGTGTGGGAACATCATCCTGAATGTATGACATTGATCTGAACTGAGCTAATGGACTGGGACCAATGCCAGCACAGCCTGATTGAATGCACACTTCTCTCTCTCTCTCTCTCTCTCTCTCTCTCTCTCTCTCTCTCTCTCTCTCTCTCTCTCTCTCTCTCCCTTCCAACCTCCAAGTATTGGAAGTATGGGAGGCCCTGCCATAGCAACACAGGCAGCGTTGCCATGGCACCTCTGGGAGGCTGGAAAGGTTATGCTGACAGATAGAAATGGTGTTAAAAGGCGGGAGTGTTTTCACTTTCACAGCCCAATGTCTTTGGGCCGGCACGCTCTCCTGGGGACGGACAAGAGGGACAGTAGAGTTTCAGCCGTCTCTCAGAGACACGAGCAGGACGCCACAGCGAGACAAAGACAGTGACAGCACAGTGTGGCTGGGATCGGTAACCCTATGTCTTAAGATTCCTGCCTCTGAATCATTCTTGTCCATCACTAAGGGGTAAGAGACTCTGCGCCGTGCTGAGACTATCTCTTGAGAGGAGGAAACTGTCACGTGGCGAAGCTGTTGGAGTGACAATGTGGCACAAAACCTCAGTCAACACCACACAGATGGATGGTAAAAAAAGTCCATTCTCAATTTGGGAATTTACTATTTTGCAGAGAAGATGTACCTGACAAGGCAACGTAATGGTTAGAAACAGATTTGACATTCTATAGGACATACAGATCTATTGCATCTGCTCCATTCGCAAATGTAGAGTATCAAACAAAAAAAAAAACAGCATCTGAACATTTTGACACCCTGTGTCTGTAATCTCTCTCACAATGGCACTGTAAGTTGCATTAAGTAATCGGTAAGTCATTACTGTAACATTACTGCATTACACTTTGTAACATGAGAGGATAGCACATGTGGATGGCCCTGTAATGATAGTTTAATGTTGCACACCAATGACAAAAAGGACAAAAAAGAATGACCTTTGCCCATTTACACTATCAGACATTAGCAAGGCACATGTCAATAAATGATTACAATGGACAGTAGTGATTACAATGGACTGAATCTGAATCTGGTGGACAGTCCTTTAAAGGAAGGTGAGCAAGAGGTACTTGTGCAGAGTGTGAAGTAAGACTGGACAGGTTCTGTGCTCCATATTTTGATCTGGTGATTTCTTCCCCAAATCAGGTGGACATTCCCTCTCACTCGCCTTTCCACTGTGGTTGGTTCTAGATCCTCCTCCTAGTCATCTAGGGACGCTCCTAGGGCTTCCTGCCATACTTGGAGAGCTCTCTGGAAATCCTATTCTCTACGCGTATCCAGCACCATCTGGGATTTGCATTGTATCGATATGAGTATTGCTGCACTAGGTGAGTACTTCAAGGGAGATTACGACAAAGTAGCCACATTTTTTTTTTTGCTTATATAATCCAGAAAAAGTTAAGACACAGAGATGTTACTCGCATCCAATGTGATTACAAGGCAGCATCTTAAAATGTTACAACAGCTATTACATCAACAGTTGAATGACTGAACTGAATGATCAATTAAATGATATGATTCCACATCGTTTGAGGTAAAGTTCTGCTCTTTGGAAAAAGTTACCCTGTGCCTTGAATTCTGCTTCTCACCTTCCAGAACTGTAAGAGCACACACACACACACACACACACACTTTCTCCCTCAGCGCATTGTTGACTCAGCTGAGAGCTACATTGTCTTACTATGCCTTTTTATTCCAGTAACTAAGATCACTCACATATTCAGTGTACGCTCCTTCACAACTGGGTCTCAACTACGTTTTACCAAAGTATGTGTGAAGAAAGGAAGGTCATGAGTAGGACAGAGGGATAAACAATGAGTGGGGTAGAAGGCAGGAGTGTAAGGAAACAATGACATGGGCAGGACCAATAAGAACAGGGCATAGGTGCAATGTGATCTGACACAAGGGCAGTGGGTAGCGAGATGGGCTCCAGGGTTTGGTGATGAGAGAGAGATAGAGACATAAAGACATAGAGACATAGAGAGAGATGCAGTGGTAATGAGAGAGATAAAGAGATATAGAGAGATTGAGTGGTAATGAGAGAGATAGAGAGATAAAGAGATATAGAGAGATTGAGTGGTAATGAGAGAGAGTGAGAAAGAGAGATAGAGAGCGATGGAGTGGTGATGAGAGAGATAGAGAGAGATGGAGCGGTGATGAGAAAGATAGAGAGAGATGTAGTGGTGATGAGAAAGATAGAGAGAGATTGAGTGGTGATGAGAGAAAGAGAGATAGATAGAGAGAGATGAAGTGGTGATTAGAGAGAGAGAAAGATAAAGAGAGATTGAGTGGTGATGAGAGAGAGATGAAGTAGTGATGAGAGAGAGATAGAGAGAGATGGAGTGGTGATGAGAGTGATAGAGAGTGATGAAGTGAGTTGAGGTGATGGCGGCAGTGGCATCTCTTTTAGTGCTCTGCCTGTGTGCTAATCAGAGAGGCAGGGGGCAGTGTGTTTTTATGGCTGCAATAAAAGTTGCTCAAGCAGACACGAACATGTTGCCCATAAGACCCCTCTCTCCGTCTCACTTTCTCTAGCCATCTATCTCTCTTTAGCTCTTTCTATCAATCTCCTTCTCTCTCTTTACCTCTTTCTTTTTACCCTCTCTCTTTCCGTCTCTAAACAGCTTTTTTCTTTCTTTCTCTCCCTGTCTCTTTCTCTCTCCTCTCTCTTTCTCTCTGTCTATCTTTCATGTTTAGTCTCTCTTTCTTTTTCTCTTGGTCTCTCACTCTCTCTCTCTCTTTCAGCTGTTCGGCTTAGATTTGCGCCACATCTCTCCTCTATTAGCGCCTGGCGCTGTCCGTGAATCCAAGGACTCACAGGAGTGTGAGGTGGGATCAATTGACTTTAATGTGAACGGCGAGGCATGGAAACTGCAGCGTACTTCTCGACCGGCCCTCTCCCTCTCCCTCATCAAAGCATGCTTCAGGCTCAGGCAGCCGTGGCCTATAGCGAATGAGAATTCATCGCCTGCCTCATTGCCCTTTGCAATCTCCACACAGTGGTTCCAGCCCCGTAACGGCAATATTTAAAAAGTAACCACAAAGAGCCTTTTGATTTCGCCACGCACCAGCTAATTGAAGGATGAGTAGGCCCAAGCTTGAGAGGGTAACCGTATTGATTTTTGTTTGTGTGGGGTGGGGGTGTGGGGGGTTGAGGGGACAAAATCTAATCTGGAGTCAGGGTAGTGTCCAGTGGGGGAGAAGGAGAGCTGGTAGCCTTTCGATAGGCTGTGCGATGGGGCAGAAGTTTCCCTCTCCACTCTCCTCAGTGTGACGTGAAAATGCCAAGGCAAAATGGATGTGCTCGCTGGGACTTGGCTGTATCTCAGAGACAAAGAGGCCACCTTGCCCTTTTACGCTCACCCGTGAAGAGACAAGGGAGAATGACTCTCCCAGACACACACACACACACACACACACTCCAACACACACACACATGCACACACACAATGATCTCAGGTGCAGGACCATCCATCAGGTTGTTCTTCTTCCTCTCGGCGATGCGCCCGGTGGTTGCCACGGCACAACTTTGGACTAACTTTTTCTTCCCCCCACTTTATTTAGCACTTCTACTGCAGGATCATATTGTATTTGCATTCAAAATATTGCATCTCAGTCCCCTCATTGATTCTCATAAGCGTAATTGACTGTAAAGTACTGTAGCAAAATTCCCTGTTTTAATACCTGAAGTCTAGCCCAGTTTCCCACTGTTATGCCAGGAGATGGAGTTGGCAAACATTTTAATGTTCTGAACTAGGCAGGATATCTGCATAAAACAATTTGCATTTGATCTGTGGGAAGTCTCTTCTTTCTCCCTCTTTCATTCCCTCTCTTTCTCTTTCTCTTTCTCTTTCTCTTTCTCTCTCTTTCTCTGCCTACCCTGCCTGCCTCTCGGTGTGAGTTCAGAGGCGGCAGCCGACCTGCTGAGATGGCTTCTGGAACATTCTTTTTGTTCTAATTTCTATTTCTGTCCCCTGGACCTGATCCTCCCCGTCGGTCATGCTTGAAGATTGAATAGGCTGTCGTCAGAAGTTCTCCCCAATGCCTCTTGGTCTGGCCAGAGCCTTGATACACTGCTCCACATTAAGCCTTATGGATGTATACACAGCCACATCTGGGAAGGGAAAGCAGAGACTTTACCTCACATATTTTATTTTACACAAACTCACAGACACGCATCCCACTATTGAAACCTTCCCCACCACACACATGCACACACACGCAGACACACACACACACAAACACACACACACACACACACACACACACACACACACACACACACAGTTAGCTAATGGTAGTTGGACAATGTAGTTGGTACTATGTTTAAATTATTTAACCAGGATTTCAAAGTAAATGTGAGCAGCCATTTGAAAACCGTATGGCTAACTTTTTCCAGTAAACTTATATATCAGCTAGCTGAAAGCAGAAGCAAGGGGAGTGCGGAGCAAGTACGTCCGAGTATAGGTGGGTCAGGAAAGCCAACAGTTCTCAGATGTTTGGCATGAAGAGTGTACATAGTTCCCTTGGCCAACAGTCTGCTCGACTGAATGACCTCATCAATATATTTGACACATTCACTGAAGCAATAGAGTTGACCCAACAAGAGCAGGCAAGCACAATCAGTATTGTGGACTCTTTACATACTGAGTAGAGAGTAAAGAGGAAGACAGAGTTCTCCAAATACAGTGAGAGGCTTTTCTGGTACATCTTGGTAAATCCAACTCTTTTTTTTGTTTTGTTCAGGGAACAAATATTAGCCATTAACACATAACTAATATTTGTCTGTATTAGTGTTCCACGCGGTCTGCAGCACCATTAATAATTTATTAGGCCAGTTTTCACCAATTATTTATTCTTGGCACCTGTTTAATAACCAACTAGTTGGTCTTAACCTATGCTTACTTATATATAGCAAGAATCCATATTGAAGGTTTATTGCCTTTTAATATACTGTCTGAATATGCGACTTATAGGGGCAGAATAGCTCTAGAATAGATATCCCTACAAACTAAATTTAGTCCATCTTATAGTCTTCTCGTCCATCTTTTAGTCCATCTTATAGTCTCACATAACAGAGACATCAGTCAGAGCCTGATGAATCCTTAAGGCTTTGGAAAAGGTATCTGTTTTGTGGAAACACAAGATGATTACTTTGGAGGGGTGTGGTAGGGTACTTTGAATGCATGTCGTATGTTTTGAGAATTTATTTTCAAACTAAAATGTTTGGAGGGCTTCATATTTACAGTTTTAAGGATGAATTTGTATGAATGTGTCTTTAGTCAGACTGGGCCTTTTGTCATAATTTCAGTCTGATCATATGAAAAGTAATATTCTGAAACTGATTGTTCAAATCCTTGATTGTGATTGGCTAAAAGCCGTTGTAAAATCCAGCATAGCCTTACAATTTGTCCTCATAACATCCTATGATAACATTCCATATTTCAGCGCAGCGAATGGCAAGGCTGTGTATTCATATAGCGCATTTCATACCCAGTGTTCCATCTGGCTGAGGGGCACGGCCTCCCAGTCACCACTAGCAGCCTGGGTGAGTACAATTACTATTACTTGGACCTGCTGTGCCATTGCATTGAGCAGTGAAACATTGTTTACCAGTAGGACTGCCTTTTCTATGATGATTCTGTCCCTATAAGTAACATATTCAGACAGTGTATTGGGAGCAGTGGCGGACCTACCATAGAGGCGGATTAGGCAATTGCCTTAGGCCTCCAACCAGCAGAAGGCCCCCGACGAGTTGCCCAACCCCTACCAGCAGTGCCCACGGCCACAAACCAGAAGCGCCCACCCTATTTTCATAGTAAATTATAATAATGTTTAAACAAACAAATAAATAAACCAAATGAAAAAAATAAAAGATCAGAAAGTCTAATTCACATTACCGCCGCCCCCCTTTACTACAAACAATGGACTGTTCCACCGTTAATAGTTGACCGATTTGCAAAGCCACGATGATGATGAAGACGGAGATGTGGTGAGTAGGCCAAATTACGCTAGCCCCCCTCCTGAGTCTAACCAAGACCCTGAGTTAATACTGGATGATGTCCCGGGACTGTGGCCGACAGATGTCTGTGACAGTGAGCGATGCGGAAAGGGCCTGTGAAAATTGAAATAGACTTCCCCAAAAACGCAGATGGTCGTTTACTTGTAGTGATTACTGCATGATAATGCAAAACGGAGAAAGAATAAAAAAGGTCCTGGCTGGTTTACAGCAAGATAAAGGACATCTCTCTCTCACACACACACAAGCAAACACATTTACACACTCACTCACTCTCAAAACACAACTCGACCCACACATTGTGTAGTTATAGCCATTCATTGTTTGGTAATTACAGTGCATGAAATGCCCTGTATTGTTATTCCTAGGCATTTTCTTCTTCTTCTTCTTCTTCTTATTCTTCTTACCTTTTTCTGCGCTTAATTCAGCTCGAACCGCTTAACGTAGAAACTTCATTCAAACTTTGTCGCGTAGGTCTTGTAAAGGACACTTATGCTATGTATTTTTCACTTTTCTAAACTTTATACTTTTTAAGTTATTAAAGAAAAACAAATCTAAATGTTCCCATTGACTTACATTGGGCCATTATGACATCATAATAGGGTAATTAAACTGGCTTGCACCTGTGCTTCACTGACACCTGCGGCAAGCCTCCAAGGGTCCTCTTCTCTCTGTACCTCTCCATTCAACTGTATAACTAGGAATATTAATAGACACCTTCCATACTGTACTTTTTTTTCTCTCTCTCTTTCTCTCTATCACTCTCACTCTACTTTCTCTCACACTCCATCTCTCTGCTTCACTCTTTTTTTTTCTCCTTCTTTCAACATTTTCACTCTCTCTTTACTGTCTTTATCCAGAGCCACTCTTGTTCACTCTTCTTTCCTTACTTTGTTTCTTCCTCTCTTCTTTCCTTTCTTCTTTCCTTCTTTCTACTCTTCTTTACTTTCTTCTTTCCTTCTTCCACTCTTCTTTCCTTTCTTAATCCCTTCTTCCACTCTTCTTACCCTTTTCCTTTCTTCTTTCCTTCTTTCACTCTTCTTTCTTTTCTTTTTCGGCTCTTCTTCCCTTCTTCCACTCTTTCTTCACTCTTCTTTCCTTCTTCCACTTTTCTTTCCTTCTTCCACTCTTCTTTCCTTTCTTCTTTTCTTTTTCCACTCTAATTTCCTTTCTTCACTCTTCTTTCCTTTCTTCTTCCCTTCGTCCACTCTTCTTTCCTTCTTCCACTCTTCTTTCCTTCTTTTACTGTTCTTTCCTTTTATTCGTTCTTTCTTAACTTTTGCATTTCATGCACTGGTATTTCCTTCAGGAAATGCATTTTCTAGTTGCTATTGTTACATTGTAATTGTTTATTTTCTCTCTCACACACACACACACACACACACACTCATATGACTGTTGTGATTTCTTTTGAAAAATAAACATTTGGCATTTCGACATATCTGAGACTTCACCATGTCCTGATTTAGTGTAAGGTCGTATACTGATAGGTGCCTTTTCAGGTGGCCCTTTTTTTTTGCATTAAAAGAACGGATGAAGAGGGCACCTGGCTATGTTCGCCTTAGGCCCCCAAATGACTAGGTCCGCCACTGATTGGGAGGCTGCAAACTTTCAATTTGTATTTTCATAATATATCAGTAAGCTAAGGTTGAGACCAACTAGTTGTTTGTTAAGGATGTACCAAGAATAAATTACATTTTTAGTGAGAATAAGAAGTTGGAGAATATAGGCCTAATAAATGATCAATGATGCTCAATGCAACTTTTTTCCGCACAGACACATATTAGTTTGTTGTGTTGATACTTAACATATGTTCCCTAAACTAAAGTCTCTAAACTACCTTGTATTGTGAAACGCTGCCCTACTTTTCTTAGCAAAGTGGAAAAATAGTCCTCATCCTGTCACCCAAAGCTTCTGCATTCCAGCTTCTTCATGAGAGAGACACTGTACCGCCTACTACTACTCAACATGCTGGTTAGCGCCCCGGCGTGCCACAATCCTTGTGTGCATGTGTGAATAGCTAAACATCCTGGCAAAGTGCTTCAAAAAGCTCTGAGGTTTAGAAAAGTGCCATTTAAATGATATCCATTTACAAGAACGTTTTATTCATGAAAACTTTCTCATCCAGTGGCTTTATAGTCTCGTGTTGAGGCTTGGGGATAATACCTTACTAGATGCCACAGGACAGCAGGAGGGGGTTTTAAGGTGATGGCAAACTGTTTTGAGATATTCTGAGGGCCCATCCACACGAATCCAAAGTTTCAACTAATACATTATTTTACGGAAACGGTACTTTGACCGTTTTTGAACAATGGCCTGATGCAAATAGATTAAACAGTGTTAGATTAAAGTGTGGCTTGTTAAAGTCATCTCTTTCCTAACCAGCTTCTTAACAACATCGATTCATTTTATGCTGTTGCTGTTAAGAAGTGACGCAGCGGGGTTAAGGGTTCAGGTTAAGGTTGCGAGGCGGGTTCAGGTGGGGCAATGACATTATTGTGCCAGAAAATGTGCGGATCGGTCGTACACACGAACACGGCTCCACGGGCGTGTTGAAATGTATCCACTCTGGAGCCTGGATCCAAAAAGTTACAGATTCGGGTCCTGTTTCCGTGTTTGATGTTCATATTGTCTTCTGTGATAACTCTTTAACACGTAATGTCCCATTGTGTAATTTAAGTGCATAAAGTAGATTATGCCTACCCACCTGTACCTATGCCGAGGTCTAACATTCATTTCCTTGAGCTTGAGGTGCAGGGCACTGATGTCAGTAGGGGCATTTGGTGTCAGAAGGGGCATTTGGTAGACAACTTGAACTTAATAATAATCATTAAAAAAAACTTCTACTGCTTAGAAAATCATTCCTGATCAATAGACATTAATAGACTAATGCTGAAGTGAACTACTTTGCCATTTTGTCTGCAGGCTACACACACTCCATTACTTAAATCATTCATTGGATCTTTAATCCATCTCTCTCTCTCTCATCAGGCAGTATAAAACTAATTAAAATAAATAGTTCTTTTTCCCCTTCCCCCCTCTGGATCCAGGGAGAGAAGTGTCTCCTGGGACATGATCAGTATGCTTGATGGTGGTTTTAAAAGAGTCACCAGGGTCGGTTACAGTCTTATTCAGAAAAGTTCAACTGAAAGACACATTCATTTATTCATCGTCCACTTTAGAAAGCCTCAGTATTGTCTGTCTATTGATTGTGTGTGTGTGTTTGTGTGTGTGTGTGTGTGTGTGTGTGTGTGTGTGTGTGTGTGTGTGTATCCGACTGTCTGTGTTCATGCATGTCTACATGCTTGTGTGTGTGTGTGTACATGTGCAGAAGTAAGTGAGTTCTTCTTTCGCATCTGGACAGGAGACACAGTGACCTTGGCACGGCAGGTCTATGCTGACTGGTCTCCAGTCAGACGGGAGTAAGCATACAGTAATGCGCACACACACACACACACACACACACACACACACACACACACACACACACACACACACACACACACAAAGCACTATATTCTCATGTTTCTAACATCTGCAGCACACCCATGAGAGGGGAGAGGGAGATAACTGAAAGCTGTACATTATTAAAGCTGTGAAGTGTCTGGGCAACAGATAGCTGGATGTAAGCTCAACTACCAATGCAGACTGCGTTAAAAAAGCAAGTGTGTGTCTGTCGTCTGTCCAAGTCAGTGTTTTGTTTTTGTGTGAGTGAGTTTTTGTGTGGTGATGGGGGCCTCGCGTGCTGCAGGCCTTTTGTGTGGGGTCCCAGAGGATCCCCCTTTCCGTGACAGAGGAGCGTTCAGGTGCCTCCCTCTCCATGCCCCCTGCTGAGCCTCCCGCTGACAGGTTAAGTGCTTCAGCTCATTGCCATGGGGACCGGCTTTGAATGGCAGCAGGGCAATGGATTGGATGGTTCCACTTCTCCCTTGACCAATCAGAGGAGCTGGGGCTGGACCACCTACTGGGTGCTGATGGACAGGTTTGGCCCCTAAGAGAAGCAAAGGTTTTCACTATCACATACAAGTGTGCAGCACCTTTCTCAGCAGTTTCACACATCCCGGTGCATGCATTATTACACAAATACACACACACACACACACACACACACACACACACACACACACACACACACACACACACACACACACACACACACACACACACACACACACACACACACACACACACACTTACATGTTCACATGGACATCCATCCACTCACTCACTCTCACTTTAGTAGGGTGAAGGCTAATTCATAGCCAAATCTTAGTGCAAATCACAGTCTAGCTGCATAGTGACAGAATAATAGCTGATGCTAAACTTTTAGACAAAGATGAAGCTACCACAAGGTGAATCAAAGGTTCTAAAGGTTTATTCCACGTACACCTATGGGGAGTCAGTTCCACATCAAGGTAGACAGGGTAACAGACTGAATATTAATGTACAGTAGGGGTTTAAATAAGGTCAGCTGTGGGAGGTCATAGATCATTGGGGTGTTTACAGGTGAGAGGTGGGACAGGTGCTTGTGAGTGGGAGGGGAGGTGAGGTGACCCCCAACCCCCCCACGGGGGGTTCCGGAACATGCATATACAGAAATCATGGTAACACAGTGATGTGTATTTCATCACCTTGGGAGAGGGGATGTCTGGAGAGGTTCCGTGAGCATTTGTTCTTGGGGCTTATTTAGCATAGGCCATGTGTGAGGGTGAGGCCAGACTGTCAATACACATGGCACACACACACACACACACAAGAGAGCATACATGCTTGCAATGCAGTGGTAATTATATGAATCAATGGTAATATCAATTTCCATCAATAGCTACATCTGTACTTTTGGTAGTGCCTATTATATGGTCTTATTCATGACAGAGGACCCTCATATAGACATCCCAGCATGTCAAATGAAATGTATTTGGCATTTTAGCAATTATACACTTTGCACTGCACATTCAAATCTAATGATGCTAATACATTTTGCTCTTCATGAGTGCTGAATCTTCTCTGAATTTCGTCAGTTTTTTCGTCAGTTTCACCCAGGTTGTCCTATCAGTTTGGTGCTTGCATACCTTAGGGAAATTTAGAACTCAAACTTATGTACATGCAACACACACCAGTGTAGACTGTTTTCACAAAAATACAATCACGTCTGAATGCAAGGCTCATCACTGACAAACTCAACTCATAATCAACCAATTGCATAAATTAGAGACACACATTTTCTGCAAATAAAAAACTAGTTTGAAAGAAGACAACAGCTATTTATTCCATCATTTAGTTGAACGTCTTTGGCCTTTACTGAAAATAGAACACAGCACACAGTTTCTCTGCAAAAGAGCCCACTCGCTGCGGCATGCTGAGACAAACAGCAACACATCTTAGTCTCAAAACAGAAAATAAAAGACATACAAACACACTCACCAGCACACAAACTCAAGCTGCATCATACTCTCTCTCTCACAAGCCCGACCATCTGCAAACAAAGGCAACGTGTAAACACACCCACCATACACAATAAACACAACACTCAAAGCGCAAAAGTCTTTCCCCTGGCACATTAGCATGCAAATGTATGCAAGGTCTCTAATCACTCCAATTTTAATGAAGTGTGTATTTTTTTGCGTTGAGTGGGATGCCTCAGAGGATGCTTTGCCAATCAACACAATGCCATCTAAAGACAGTTAAAGCATGCTTTTGTTCCCTATTCAGTGACATGATGGGTACCCTTTATGTCACCGTGTTTCAGGTATCTTGTAAGTTCTTCTCAACAAAAAAGTGGCTTTCAGTAGACATACAATGAAAACATATTATGAAAGTTAATAGAACACAAGTACACAAACAACTTTAAACAACAAACACAGTTGCAAGCAGCAATGAAGGAGCCAAGCAGCCCAGAGTTTCAATGAGAACTTGAAGTCATTATCAACTCAAGGTGGCTTTAACCACTCGCAGCAAGTTTTATGTCAATTGCCCAAAGATTGGCCGAGATATTGGTGGCTTTACTGCTAATTTCATTTGGTTGTAAAAATCCATTTTAGTGTGTAGACCATCTGTGGCAAATTTTGTGAAAATTGGACGAACTTTGTGGCCTGTGAAAAGTTTTTAAACCTTTCAATAAAATCCAATATTTTGGCTACAACAATTAAACCATTACAAGTTGCTATGTCTCTGCCTTGGGACCTCCTACCAGACCCTTTTTATTTAGGGAAAACACATCAACAGTTGTAAGCCAAAGTTGTAAGGCAAACCTTAAAACATTTGGCCTCGAATTACAAGAAGCAGAACAACAAATCGAGCTGTGATTCCATGGCAGGGGCAGAGTGGGCAGGGGTAAGTTGTGAGGATGAACACTAGAACCTAGGGATGCACCGATACCGATACCAGTATCGGGTATCGGGTCGATACTTCGTTAAAATACTCGTACTCGTTTTAAATTACCGATACCAAAAACCGATACCCAGTGTTGCGTCTTAACACTCTAAGGTCCAAGGCCTTTTAGACTTTTCTAAGTTGTCTGACATGCCTTGATGTTTTTGTACATTTTGCTTAACTTAAAACATTGATGCACAAATGGAATATATGATTCTATTCTAGACGACCTCAGCAATAATATCATGTAAGTAAAAGGAATGTAGTAAAAAAAAGTTTAATTTAAATCAAATGTAAACATACCCTTGGAAAATCCTTGTTTCAGAGGTGCTCAGACTTTGTACATAAACACATTGTAAAGATTTATTCACAAGACTTTTTATTTCTGAGCCTTGTAAACATAGGTGTTGGCTAAACACATGTTAGTTTAGCATTCAGAAAGTATGTCTTGTTTCACTACCACATATTTATAATTTCAGAGTGTCCTGTACCATTCCTAAATCTGTGCCCCTACAAATGCATATTGATGAGTTGGTGTGAACAAACCTGTGACACCTCTCGCAAAGACAAAGGCCATATCCTAATGGCCCTAGAATGTCTTTGTGGCCCAAACCCCCCGGAGTGAATCTTGCCACATCATGACCCAATGGAGATCACTGAATCACCATCTCCTTATCATATGAATAGCTGTCATTTGCTAATGGGTGGGTCCTTAGCAGCAGAAACCCCACTCAGATACTAGAAAGTGCAACACATCAGTTCTATTCCCCTGACAAAGTGCTTATTTATTTTAAAATTTTGAACTGTATATATTATAAAAGAAAAGGGTTCAATGTTTCCGTGGTTGTTCTTTTTATGTCTCTAAGACGAAAACTCGCGGAGCTTTACATTTTTTTTGACAAAAAAAATAAAAATATCCCGTACGAGGGATATAGACCTTAGACAGTTAACGCGTGTGTTTTCTTCTCTACTGTCTATGCCTGCCAGGTGTGAGAGCGGCGAGTTGCATAGAGGCCGAGAGCGGTATTGCAGACAGATAAGTTGAGGTTGAACTTGCAGTTTAAATAAATTCAATAACAGCTTGGATACGATGTGTGGAGGTGGCTTGCATAAGCTAACGGTTTCGCTAGAGATTTTAAACTTAACACGTACGACCTCCAGTAAAGGTAAGTGCTATCTTCGGTTATAGTTTGCAGTTAACTTAGAACTGCTGTTACATAGGCAAAGTGTAGGGGCTAGCCTACTGTCTTTAGCGACGCTGCGCCTATAACATATTATTGCCATTTGCTACGGTTGATTGACGGGGACGGGAATGTATTTGTTTTCTCCTCTTTTACCCGGACGCATTTAGGTCTCGAAAGGAGGACATGTGAGGGTAAAAGAGGACGTCTGTCTTGTTTTGTGTTTCAGGAATCTTGTTGAGTTGCTAGTTTGTCATAAACACCCGCTAGCAAGACATCCCGTTAGCGATGTTAGCAAGGTTGTTTTAACACTCTTGGACATTGATGCTAGTATTACGTTTTTTTTTTTTTCGTTTTTCCGCCTGATGCTAATATTAAGTGCTTTTGCGTTTACTTCTTTGCAATGTTATTGTGATAGCTATGTTGGCTAGGTTGCAAACAACTTCCCTAACACAGTCAAACTTCAGGCAAGTGTCAATTTGGCTGCAAGAACCTAGCCCAGTTCATTGTCAACATTAAACTCTAGTAAGAAATCGCTATACCGTTGTGCTGCCTTAACGGCGATTTGGACTCATTTTAAGATAAATGATGACAGGAGCAAGGCACAGTGTAAGATCTGCACTGTTACAGTGTCGAGGGCGGAAAGGAAAGTACTTCGTTTGACACAAGCAATTTGATTAAACATCTGAAGACGCACCATAGTGCTAAGCACACAAAGTTCACTCATGCCAGTGGCTTAAGAGACCAAGCAACCAATCTTTACTGACGTCTTTCAAAAGAAAAAACGCGCACGCACACAGACAGAGAGAGAGAGAGAGAGAGAAGGGGAGGAAGAGAGTTGTTGATCCTTTTGTAACTGAACTGTGCTCATGTTCTTATCATCCAGGATAGTTCTGTTCACTTTTTGTTAAGCAGACTGTGTTGTTAACTATGCAGGAAATTAAATTGCCATCTGTCTATATTTTATATCTTTATTTTTGTTTAAACCAGAAAGCTCTGTTTATTTTTGGCTTGGGATAGCCTTCTGTTAATGTTGTACTATAGGCTTGACATAACCTGCAGAGGATAAAATAAAATCTTTCATGGAAACCAAATCTTGGAAGTATCGGTATCGGTACTCGGTATCGGCAAGTACACAAATAAAAATACTCGTACTCGTATCGGTTTGTAAAAAAGTGGTATCGGTGCATCCCTACTAGAACCCCCCCAGATTTCCCCCCCAGACACACACACACACACACACACACAAACACACACACACACACATACACACACACACACACACACACATACACACATACACACACACACATTCATGCACAAACCAAAGTGTGGGCATACTTTAAGTCTTCAGTGCAAATCAAAGCATGACAGCACTGTTTCGCTTTTGGCCGGTGTACCTAATACCCAATATTTTCAAAAGTTAAGAATGCCATGGTCTCCCAGAATATATGTGCCTATTTATATAATGCATGCATTTATTTATTTATTTCGATTGAGGAATGGCCCTGCCATCCAGCTATACAGCGCTCTCTCTTCTGTATGCTTCTCACATTCCCTGTATCCTTGCTCCCAGAGCCAAGGTTAAACTGCTTGTACCATGTTAGCCAAGCTCACTCAGTACCACAGGAGAAAAGGGAGACCAGTACACTGGTAAATATGCTACTCACACATTTATTTAGCCTCAAACAAATGGCCAACACTTTATTTTTTGGAGTGGCATTACTTATTCAGTCTGCCTATAAATAAATAACGTGAGACTCTAATGGTGAAGATAGAGGGGTATCGGTACGAAAGAGAAAGAGAAAAGAGAACAGGGACAGCATGAACAGAATACATTTTTAAATGGAAGCTTAAATGTGGAACTTAATGAATCCGATCAATGGTCCTGCATGCCGGGGTGCCGTAAAGTTGGAGAGCGTTGTTTTTGTTTGTTTTGTTCATTAGAAAGACGGATGGTCAACAATGTGTGAAAACAAAACCAATGTAAGGAGGGAGATTAAAATAATGACAAATCTTTACAGTCCCACAATTACTCTTACTACATCTACCCCTTAGCTATAATCCTCATACATAGGTTACTTTAAGGGGGCTGTGTGTTTATATTGTAGTAAATGTATGTAATGTATGGTATTTTGGGCTGATGTGGCCATTTTATCACAATTATAAACTCTACAACTTTTTCTTCATTGCAATTGAATTACAACATTTGTCTCATTATTTAATAGCCACACCTCTTATATATTGTCGGTCCTCTACAGAGCCTATTATGATAACTCATGTAGATACAATAGTCTATGTAATATATGCCAAAGCCATACTGTACCAGCGTTTCCGTTGTCCGGTAATTGCCGGTCTTTGTCCGAAAAAAAAATGAAATGTCCGAAAATATTAGAGCTCACCGGTCAAATTGTCTGATTGGAATTTCTTAAAAATCCCTTCTCGCAAACACAATCTGAATTTGACATCAATCCTAATATTTAGGCCTATAAAGCAAACGTGCACTGCCCTTATTATGTTTGAAAGGAACAGGCTAATCTGCCGTTAGAAAGTTATTAAACAACACGGATATGCTGCATTTTAAATAAAGCGCAATTTGCGCAAACCGTCGGTTTCAAACAAGGAGCGAACTGAGTGAGAAGGATTAAACACGGCCAAGCAGACTAGCCTTGAAAGCTTTTTTCAAAGGCCAAATGCAACTGATGAGGGTGAACAGTCTGACAAGGATGAATCTGTAATACCTGCAGTGATGCGTCTGAACGCGTTTCATTTCTGTCTATGCCCGCGCGTGATCGCGCTGAAATGTCGGGCGTTTATGTCGATATGGAGTAACAAGTTCTGGTGCGAGGTAATTGATAAGTCACATTAAAATGTTCTGTTATCACTGCAAAAAGGCAGGACGACGCAACGGATTCACAAGAGGGTCGAATCATTTTAAAATCTCTACTCTCATTGAACATAGTCAGAGCAATGACCATGTTGCGGCGCTCAATTTAACGCCACAGCAGGTTGCGATTAAAGGCCACTTATTGACGCGCATCAGACATTAATGTTTTTTTCCCCATTGTAAACTTTGGCAAATAAACATGTTGCATTCTAAACTACCTGATTATGTTATGATTTAAGCTACGCATGCAGTCAGTTTTCTTCAATAGGCTAATTTAGAAGCAGAAATATATATTTGGACGGCTTATCCTCAAAATGTCCGGCAAATGAAAACTCTGCCAGTCATTTTGGCCGGCAACATTTTTCTCTAGCGGAACCTCTGTACTGTACATATGATTGAATGCTATTTGTAGGTGAAATGTACCACCCAGGCATGTTGGTGCAGTGATTAGCATCACCGTTTTGCAAGCGGTCGACCCAGGTTCGAGTCGACCTTTTGTTAGGCTTTCTCACGGCAAGGACCAAATCGCAAACCAGATTGCAAAAAACTCAGAATTAATTTTCTTCCAAAAACAGAACACGCAATATATCCAAAAAGGCAAAAACACAATTCCAAAACGGCAAACACAGAAGAGTAAAAATCAGAGAGTCCAAAAGAGATAACAGGCAAACAGAATTCCAAGGGCAAAACACAGAAGATCGCAAAACAGAAAATCGTATACGATACCACTCGGGAAAAGACAGAATTCGGGCATAGATCCGCATTGAAAAGAATTACAATCCGACAGTGAACTAAAGAGGGACAGAACAATTTATAGCAGGAGGAACAGAATTACACAGGTGAAACATTTCAGGTAAAGCAATAAACGATAAATTGGGGCAAGGCAAATTAACACAGGTGAAACGAATTCAAGCACAAACTGTCAGCGAAATGAATGGGAACAGAGCAATACACTGGTGAAAACAATAAGGGGAATTAACAAGGCAAAGGAGAAACAATTAGGCCAACAAATCACAGGTAATTTGGGAAACCGGTGAGTTAACTGAAAGGTCAGGGAAAGGCAGAGGGCGGAGTCAGCAACCAATAATAAACGCACATGGCCTGATCACAGGAACAAAACAAACATAGGAAAGCACGTAGCAAAACAGTAGCAAAACAAAACACATGCAGCGATCGCAATAAAAATGTCTTAGATCGCTGGGATCTTAACACTTTTACAGTAAATTACATGAGTGTGTCCATCTTGTGAGTACTAGGCTACTGCGGCAACATTTCAATAAAGCTAACATGTATCCTTCTATGAACATTTGGCAGTTACTTTAAACTTCCTAAGACTTTTTTGTACTTATTTATTTATTTCACTGATTGTGTCCCACATGCCCTTGTTAAAAATGACACCAAACAAAAGAAGAGAGGAGGAGGAGAAAAGGAGAGGAGAAGATAGGGCGAGTGTGTCTTGTTTGCCATCTTTCAGGCTCAGGGGCAGTGATGTGACTGAAACAGAGTGGCTGTGAGCTGCTTGTGTGTGTGTGTGTGTGTGTGTGTGTGTGTGGTGTGTGTGTGTGTGTGTGTGTGTGTGTGTGTGTGTGTGTGTGTGTGTGTGTGTGTGTGTGTGTGTGTGTGTGTGTGTGTGTGTGTGTGTGTGTGTGTGTGTGTGCTCTTAGCTAATATGGTGTCTCATTGGTAGAGCTCAGCGGTGTATACCTCCTACCCATCTATATGATATGTATTGCTGCCTACACAACCAGCACAAAGGCTGTCTCCTAATGCTTGTGTGGTAACACACCCCCAATGTGTGTGTGTGTGAGGGGGGGCAGCTGTGTGTGCATGGTGTTTATAAAAAAGGTGCGAGGAACTGGAAAGAACACGGTTCAATGTTTTTTTCAACTGCTTCTCAGGGTCAAATAACAACAGAGACTCCATCCAGTCTTGTACTCCTCTTAATAAAAGCAAAGCCCTACAGTCCTAAACGGAAGTGAGCAGACCCACTGTGACTGTGAGGGCTGCTCCTCTACCTGCATCAGCTGTGATCTCTCAGCCAGCAGTTAGCAGGTCTCTGGGGCGAAGCGTTTCCTCCCTGGACTCGTTACTTCAGCACATCTGAAACAAAAAAGAAAAGAAAACATACACCCCGGACTCAATGATCAGCTCCCAGGGTGCTATGGCTGTGTGTGTGTGTGTGTGTGTGTGTGTGCGTGCGTGCGTGCGTGCGTGCGTGCGTGCGTGCGTGCGTGCGTGCGTGCGTGCGTGTCTATGAAATAGAGGTAGAGAAATAGATGGATTAGTAGACTGAATGGTAGGAGAGTGTGCAAAATTAAAATTAAATGTATATACGTAAGTGTGTTTGTGTTTTTCAGGTGCACATTCGTATTCAAATTAGCTATGGCAGTAAGTATGAGAGAATATATGGGAAAAGTGTGTGTGTGTGAGGGGAGAGAGAGAGAGAGAAATAGAGAAAGAGAGAGAGAGAGAGAGAGAGAGAGAGAGAGAGAGAGTTTATACATTGACTTGGGGTAGTTTTTCTTGCTGTAGTGTTGTACTGTTAAACTGTAGGTATGGTGCAAGAGATCACATGTAAACTTAAAACTATAACTATATATAAACTATAATATAAACTAACTACATATACATTATAATATATATAACTATATAAAAACTATGATAGTAATTTGTCCAATTTGCCTTTGACATTGACCTATTCGGTTATATAACTGATCCTTTACACTAAACATTCAATGAAAATGGTTGTGATTCTTTTATACTTGACTTGGTGGTCATCTAGTGCCACCTGACCCTGTGGATATACTGTGCTCAGAACTCTTGGTTCTAATTGATCTGGTGTAATTAGTTCTGCTGGTTCTCTTGTTCTGAGGGGCAGACTGTTTTGAATTCCCACCAGGTCTGCCCCTTTATGTCCAGCTTCAGCTGAGTCCTCATCTGCAATTACTACTACTCCTTTGTCATGCAGATTCACTCCTCTGCTCGACTGGCATGGGACCCTACTGTCTGGGCATTAGCTGTCAAAGGAAAATGGTCTGAAACCAATTTTGAAATAGGTCCTATTGTCAAAAATGTTTTTTATATATTATGTTATTTTATATTATATTATATTACATTACATTACATTACATTACATTATATTACATTACATTTCTTTTAGTGTTCATTCATTACAGATTTGTCAAATCAGATGGGGAAAATGCATTCAGCCTGCGTATTTCTACAAATATCGCTGTTAACTTAAACCCAACATATATAAAGCATTATAAACACATTCATATAAGGTCATAAAGTATTATGATTTAGGCACTGATGACATCTCTGTATTATGTGAAATGTTGTTTCTTGTTTGTAAATTAGTTTATTAAGCTTAATGGATACTGGGATGAAGTAAAGAGTTACCAAGTAGAGAACACAAGTCAAAGACGTCAGTAGTGCCTTAATGAAAATATAAAAGAAGCTTTATTAGGCATCTGATCATTTAATCTGTGAGGGCCTTTACTTTACCAAAGTATCCCTTTATGAGTGCAGTTAAATAATTGTATAGACTTATGTCAATAAGCACGAGCTATTTTTAACACTTTATAACCCTTATGAATGTATGTATAATGCTATGTGAAAAAAGGATGTAAGTAAAGTGTTGCTGAAATCACTTCTGCCTCAGATTCTTCCATTTCCTTGAGCGTGAGCATTTCCAGTGAGCATTCAGTGCGTCTTGATGGAGTGATGTCGGCCATTAAGCTTAAGCGATGAGGAAATAAGTCTGAGGCAAGAAGGCATTTAAAGTGGGAGTTGTTAATGTGTGCATGTGTGTCTGTGTGTATGTGAGAAAGAGAGAGGGAGAGAGAGAGAGAGAGAGAGCTTGCTTGACACGCAGAAGACATCTCCAGTGACAGACTGCTTTTTGAGTAGGCGTAAAAGGGCCCCATGGATCGTATCTTTACCCCCCACAGCCTCCTCCCTCGCTCCTCCCCAGGGTACTTGGTGATGGTGGTAGAGGGCCACACGTCAATGACAGCTCAGTTTAATGAAATGCATTAAGTGTATAAGACGTGTATTAGACGTGCACATTTAATTTGCTTCTCCAGGTTTTTTTCTTTTTATGGGTCTACTTTACCATCTGCCCCTCTTTTTGGAGGCATGCATTATTTATCTTCCTGTGCGAGCACAAAAATGTTTTCAGTCGACGGTGGCAATATCTAAATTGGCTCTTTGCAAGACCCTCACTGCACCCCCTGCAGACGTACCAGTTACTCAGACACTCGTGCCACACACACACACACATGTATTGCACCGTTTTTTGCATGCCCTGTCACTTTGGCTCAGAACTGTTTACATCAGATCCTTGGCCCCCTGCTGTGGCAACAATTGCTGCTGCCGCTCCCCTTGCTTCTCTCCCTCCGTGTCTTTAAGCCAGGGACTGACCATCGCCCTGTTTGCCTATACCCGGCTGTCTCTCGCTCTCATGTGAAGCTAAGCAGGATGTGGTTTGTGAGGGTTTGTCATGGCCATGACAGCCAATTAATTGAAATGCAATATCGCAGGGATAGTCGTTGCTGGTCTGTGTTGAAAGAAACCTCTTGTTTTCAGGAGCGAGACCACAAGTTAAGAGGCAGTGAGAGAGAGAGAGAGAGAGAGAGAGAGAGAGAGGGGAGAGGGAGAGAGAGAGAAGGTGAGAGAGAGGGGAGAGAGAGAGGGTAAGAGAGAGGGAGAGAGAGAGAGAGAGAGGGGTAGAGAGAGGGGGCGAGAGAAAGAGAGAGAGAAAGGGAGAGAGGGGGAGAGAGAGAGAGAGAGAAAGAGGGTGAGAGAGGGGGGAGATAGAGAGAGAGAGAAAGGGAGAGATGGTGAGAGAGAGGGGGGAGAGATAGAGAGAGAGAGAAAGGGAGAGAGGGTGAGAGAGAGGTCTTAAGCACAGGTTTTACATCCCAAACAACGTGTGACTCACCAGAAATATCCTCCCACAGATGCCTTCCATAGATAGATAGTAGATGTGCAAGGAAAGAATAAATGTAAAATGAATTAATGAATGAATGAAATAAATCCACCCCCCACCCCTGCTCTATGTGGATTTCTCATTTACACTTACTTGTGAAGCACCACTTAATACTTCAAGTGAATAAAATATGCTGGCTCCAGGTCTTACTATATTCTCCTGTAACCTTTCTTGATGTGAGACCTTTAATTGTGTGATGGTGTACTTGAGAGCAACATGTTTAATGTCTTAGCAAGTGGTGATGCATTGCCATTTTCACCTTTCAGGTTTTTTTTCTTTTCTTTTTGAGCTCACGACGCCAGCCTAATTTAAACATGGCCTAGCTTGACGTGTCCGCCGTACTGGCCAACCCGTAGGAGACCTCAGAGAAACGTCCTGTCTCCCTCGCTCAGGATCATATACAACCCTATCGTCATCCTCCGGCTCGGGCTCCTGCCCTGTCCTGCCCTATCCCTGTCCCCGGCCCACCTCTGAGGCTGATGAATGGGGCTAATTACTTTCATTAAGTTCAAAGGTGACACCCCCGTGATGATGTAATAATGTCCTGGTGGGGACGACAGGCTTGGGGGGGGGGACTTTTGTTTTGAAGGGCACAGCGGTGATGAATGGGGACTAGGACAAGATAACCAGTTCAGGGACTCTACCACTCCTCTTCAGGTCTTCAGGCTTTAGCATCAGCCTCAACGATATGGGTATTGATGTTTTAGGGTGAAGTGGTTTTGGATATGTTTATTTGAAGTAAAGTTTGTTTAAATGGGTATATTTGTTGAATGGCTGTTTAGGGTACTGCATGTTATGTAACTATGTGGTGTTCATCTTGGTCATTAGTTCACAGGGGCACGTTTGTGGGCATTTTGTTTATAGTTCATTAGTTCACAGCTCATCTGTTAAAGCTGGTACGGCCTGGCAGCATACATCTCTCCAAGTTACAACAACCTAGACTATGGCAGAGTAATGTGTGCTTTAAGGTTGTGACCTGTCGTGGCTGTTGGACATGGCTATCTGAGATCAGTCCGACAGCGGTTCTGGCTGGGTAAGATTGAGGATAAAGTTAATGCTCTATTTGCCAGAAATATAAATGGCTGTTACTAATAAAGTGTGATTGGATTTCTAAAAAATAAAAACTAACACAGATTATTTCTGCATGCTCATGCTTTACTCCCATGGTTGTTGTAAGGGCTGTCACAATTTGGAGATTTTATCGGCAATGTGAAATCGCACAGCAACTCTGGACACGTATGAGTAAATATTCCACCTTGACATTATTGGCCATTATTGCCATGTTTTCACTGCAAAGCTAGAGCCGATGAGCTCATATCGATTTAATTTCACCCCTTTACCAAAGTATTAGCATAGTCAGAGTGATACAGTCCAAATAGCTATGCCTAATATATTTAATATAATATAATATAATATAATATAATATAATATAATATATTATTATATGGCAACGACAGTACGAGCATTCTGATTGGCTAATGGGTAGTCATGCCAGCCGCGCATTGATGTTCTAGCCGTCTGCAGTCTGATAAGTATTCTTATTACACACCCCTCAATCTTAAAAATGAGTGATACCATGTACCAAGTACTAAACATTACATCCTTAAAAAGTAGCGATATAGCAACAGCCATGAGCATGTATTGATAGAATCAGGACTCCTATTATGAAATTATCTGACAACAGGAAACAGTTGAATGTCGTAACATGACAGTTGAAGAATAAAGACTCAGGAATTCGCGAACATTTTGATATTGGGTAATACTTTATAGGACTTCAGAAGCAGCGAAAATGTGTTATTGAAAGTGATGATGAAGACTTGACTACTATAGTTTGAAAACCTTGTGTTTAACTGTAAATTAAAGCCATTGCAAAAGGAAGCAAGTTTTTCTTCCGGAACAACGTTGCACTTTGCCTGGCTGAGGTTTGTAAAAGACCATAAGGATTGAACCAAAGCGGACTGGAGGGTCTTCTAAGTTTGTCTTCTCTGATGAGTCCAATTTTCAGCTTTGCCCAACACATGGTCGTCTGATGGTTAGACGGAGACCTGGAGAGGCCTACAAGCCACAGAGTCTTGCACCTACTGTGAAATTGGACTCATCAGAGAAGACGAACTTAGAAGACCCTCCAGTCCGCTTTGGTTCAATCCTTATGGTCTTTTACAAACCTCAGCCAGGCAAAGTACAACGTTGTCCCGGAAAGAAAAACTTGCTTCCTTTTGCTCTGGCAATGTTCCCCAACTCTGAGAAGTGTTTTTTCCAGCAGGGCAATGCTCCATGCCACACAGCCAGGCCAGTAAAGGTGTGGATGGAGTACCACCAGATCAGGACCCTGTCATGGCCAGCCCAATTTTGAGACCTGAATCCCATTACAAACCTCTGAAATGTGATCAAGAGGAAGATGGATAGTCACAGGCCATGAAAAGAAGCCGAGCTGCTTGAATTCTTGCGCCAGGAGTAGCATAAAGTCACCCAACGGCAATGTGAAAGACTGGTGGAGAGCATGCCAAGACACATGAAAGTTGTGATTTTAAATCAAGGTTATTCCACCAAATATTGATTTCTGAACTCTTCCTAAGTTAAAGCATTAGTATTGTGTAGTTTAAAAATGAATATGAGCTTGTTTTCTTTGCATTATTCGAGATCTGAAGACACTGCATCTTTTTTGCTATTTTGACCAATTGTCATTTTTCTGCAAATAAATTATCTAAATGACAATATTTGTATTTGAAATTTGGTAGGCATGTTGCCAGTAGGTTATAGAATAAAACAAAAATGTACATTTTACTTTAACACATACCAATAAATAGTAAAACCAGATAAACTGATAATTTTGAAGTGGTCTCTTAATTTTTTCCGAGGCTGTATACCTGCATGACCTCACTCTCGGCCAGTAAGTAGTTAATATAATATATAATATAATATAATATAATATAATAATTATGCCTATGCAGCCAAGAACAAACTCAGAACCACTGATAATGTACAACTTCCTGCAACACAAACTCTCCAAAACTAACCAAAGGACTTCACAATAATGTATTGGAGCATTGAAGGAATGTCTTCAGAACAAAGCTCTTGTTAGTGCTCATGATGTCAATTTTGTTGTGTCAATACAATTAATGTGGGGCCGTTACTTTGTTTGAGATAGATGGGCAAAATTAATGTTGACAGCTGCCTGTTTACAGAGCTGTCAATCATTCTGACAAATTGTTGATGTGGACAGGTTGTAAGGAAACCAATGGTCTGGGCGTAAATATCTCTTGGCCATTCTAGTTTGTTTGTTTCTAGGCTTGCTTGATGTTTGTATTTTTTTAGAACCTTTTGTTTTGAGTGACCACTGAGACATTGCAATAATTGCAACATACAATATTTCTCAAAATGATTCCCTTAGAACTTCAATATAAATGGGTTAGTTGGGGCTACTGGAACTTTCTGCAAAGGTTTGAACTCACCACTTAATGTTTTGTTATAAACTTGGCCAGAGTAACATAGTAACAGTAAACATGCACATGCACACACACAGATGTTTCTAAATATAAAGATCTTTAGAAACGATGTATTCACTTTTCAAGGCTCTGGGTGCCTCCAAACTAAATGCATTAAACAAAGTCATATCTTATGACAATAAAATGGACTACAGCAATTCCATTACCCTGATGTGCTGTTACTGTTGTCATCATCGCTGCCATTACTGGTATTCAGCAACATTATTTATACCGCTTGCAACAGCGATAAAATCCCTCCAGCCCTACTGATGTCTCCAACCAGCTGATGTGGTCTGATGTTAATGTGAGTGAACAGGGGAACATTAGCTCGCCTCCATTAGCCTGCCAGGGTTACCTCAATTATTCTACCGCTCTGGGGACACCTGCTGTGGCTGGGGATAAAGGACAGGGGAGGGGGGCAGGGGGGGTGCTGTCACAGGGGTGGGCAGCCAGGGGCCCCCCTATGGCCATGCGGAGACCCCTCGCTGCTCCTCTAATGGGCCCTCTGGCCACGGCTCCACAGACACAAGCAGGCGAGCAAGTGGCTCCTGACTCGGGAATCAGACTAGGTGCCATGTAAATGGTGGTCAGTGATAATGTGGGGTGTGTTAGTGGGGGTGGGTTGATGGTAGGGGGTGTAGGTGACAAAGGGGTGGAGGTGGTGTGTGTGTGTGTGTGTGTGTGTGTGTGGGGGGGGGGTTGAGACATGGTGCACATAAAAAATGGATGGGATTCATTTCTGCACTAATGTGTTCTTGCAGCAGTGCTTTGCCATTAAAGGCGATTCTCTGGGTCCTGTCAGCCACGCTCTCTCTCTGGCCTGAGGATTGTCCATTAAGATGGAGGACTGTTAAAAATGTATGATTTTCTCCCTCCCGTTCTCTTCCTCTGTCTTCACTTTTGTTTCTATCCATTTTGTCAGTGCTTCCAAAACACTTGCCAGACCTCCCGGGATAACAAAAGTTTTCTTAGCTAAATGTAACAACATCCTGTCCAACAGGCTATCAGAAATTATTCCTCAAGTGAAATCAAATGTACTTTATCCTGCTCTTCTGACCACCGAATGAACAAGTTGTTGATCATGATGGCTTGTTGCTAGGGAGTGTATGTGTTAATTGGAAAGGAAGCAGTCAAGTTTTGGGTTTATTCTGATTAACAGATACCATCCGTTGAACGGGTAACCTATAGTTTTCGTGCTCCAGATGCATCTGATGTGATCTGTCATTCTTCAAAGTATACCATGACTTGTAGCACTCCTAAACTTTCAACTGAACAAAGAAGAGAATACATGTATAGCCTGTATGCTAAAGGTCCTTTATTTGCTGTAGTTGTTTGTGTAAATATTAATGTTTATGTCATTGTTTTGTAATAATTATGCTAAGAGATTCACATTTATAACTACAGTAATAATGAGGGGGCACAACACATCCAGTGTTGGGAAAGTTCACTTTCTCCATGAACTAGTTCAGTTCATAGTTCACAAATTTTAAAATGAACTAGTTCAGTTCATAGTTCATAATTAAAATTTTGAACTACGTTCACAGCTCCAAAAAATGAACTAGTTCAGTTCTTTTTTTCAATATGTTGCGAGCTATATTTTTTTCGTAATCTCTATCTGTCTGCAATGCCGCTCTCAGCCTCTACGCAACTTCAGTGCTCTCACACTTGCCAGGCATGGACAGTAGTAAAAGCACACGCAGCGATTGATTTGTTGGTCAAATCTGGATACAGGACTGTTAACGTCGTGTTTTTCAGCTCAAAGTCTCTAGAAATCTCGCACCATATTGAACGAAATTAAAAAGAGTGAACGTGCCGTTCAGGCAGTAATACATTACGTTCAGTTCACGTTCATCAAAATTATGAACGAGTTCATGAACTTTTGTTCAATGAATGCGTTCAGGTACAACACTGAACACATCACAACACAACACCACAAAGCAATTAGCATTTAGGGCACCTAGATGGCCAGCAGCAGAAGAGGAGCAAGGACGCATAACAATATGTATTATGTTTGTAAATGTAAATGTTATTATTGCTTTCTTAAATATATGTATCTCCCCATTAAAATGTTTTTTCTAGTCTTATGAAATTTCTTTTCCACAATGTAAAATGTTGTAAATTCGTATGCACATGGGCAAGGTCTTAAAACTGATCATGATCAAATTGAAACAAGCTGCATAGTTTAATACATGCAAGTGGGAGGATGTAATAAAAAAGGTACCTATGTTCACTTCTATGTTTCTGAACAGAGCACTTTGGTCATCTTCAGCCTTGCTCTGATCTTGGTTGTCAGATTTTTTTATTTTTTTTTTTGCTTTGGTCTCTACCTGAGATTGATCTTTCAGATTTTCTCTTATGTCTTTAGTCATGGCTCTTTCAAACCCTTTTGATGTCTGTCTTGACTTTTATTGAATTTTCTTTTCCACTTTATGGAATGTTGCTATAGTGTGTGTATGTGTGTGTGTTTGTGTGTGTGTGTGTGTGTGTGTGTGTGTGTGTGTGTGTGTGTGTGTGTGTGTGCGTGTGTGTGTGTGTCTGTGTGTGTGAGTGTGTCTGAGTGTGTGTGTGTATGTGTGTGTGTGTGTGTGTGTGTGTGTGTGTGTGTGTGTGTGTGTGGGTGGGTGGGTGTGTGTGTGTGTGTGTGTGTGTGTGTGTGTGTGTGTGTGTCTGAGTGTGTGTGTGTGTCACTCAAAATATTAAATATGCGCGGCTCTTATGTACAGTAAAATTTATAATTTGAAGTATAACATTTGAGGAAAAAAAAAATATATTATGTAATTACTGTATTATATAATATATTTTGAAGTGAACTAAAAGATTATTCTGTTTTTAATTTTCCTGAGATTTTGAACTGCAATGGTTTATGTCAGGGCAGAAGGCCGTAATGCAGTGAGCAACAGTAACTCAATAGACATCGACACAAACTGAACCAAAACGCTTTTTCTGTGAGGCTCAGCACTTGCAACAAAGTGTTCTAACATTGAATGCATTGGAAACTTTTACTTTTCTGCCAGAAGTAAGTTGATTTTTCAAGGAAAAATTAAATTTGTTCCCAGATATATGTGTGTAGCTTACTTTATCAGAGCCCTCTGTTGAAACAGCCCAGGGACTTGAGGAGGCCAAATTACATCTCTCAGACAAATCAATTGTGTCAAATTGAGCTGCAAGAAAATGGAGGTCAAAATGTAAGAACTTGGTAGCTTAAGGGCTGGCATGAGAAAGAGAAACAATATTAGCACCGAGGACACTCACTGATAGAGAAAAAGAAGAAGAAGAACACAGGGTCAACTTCGAAATTGGGAGTTTGTATGATTCTCTGATTTCCATTTCTTTTTTTCTTTCAAACCAGACGCCATTTCTGCTGGCTGTAGAATCAAGAATTAAGAAAATGGACTGAGGCTAGAAAAGTCTGGGCTTCGTGGAAATGCTATTTTAGAAGCTATCGTGGTCTAGGAGTGATTGTGAAAAGGGTTATGTCTCTGTTAAATGCATTCATTCACAGATCACACGTACACATGTCTTTGAGGTCCCTTCAGTATATTATATATGCTTAGTAAATGGTAATAAACTGTCAGAGCACTATCCACAGTTCGAAAGTCATTTACTACAGGACAACTTAATGGGAAAAATGCCTCTGCTTTAATGTTTTCAAAGCTTTTAAGTCCCACAAATTGAAATGGAAAGGTCGTTATAAAATGTACATACTTCTGTCATGGCTCCTTGAAGATTGCTCTTGATTTGTCTTCCTCTATTGTGTTTTCATATGATTCTATTCTCCCAAGATTTAATTTTCCTCTTTCCCATGTGAGTTTTTGAATTTTCTCATTAAATTGTCCATTTTCCACTTGATTATGGTCTGCATGAAACCTAAGAACCACAATACTCTATTATTAAACTCCTGATAACCCTTGCTAATACTGTAGACCTGAAGGTATGGGAAATAAATGGCAATTTTTAAGCTGTCGGTGGTTGTAAACATCTGGTCCTGCTCGGCACAAATTATTGGTTGAACTGTTAGAGGCATTTAATTGTGTTTCAGGGAAGACACACATTATCATCTCAGCAGACTTAAAACACAAACAAATAAGTCAGGTTTAAAGGGTTCCCATTAAATTCAACTGCCAAAGGACCAAGCTGGAGCAATCACACAAAACAACACCCTCCTGTGAAAACCCTCGGTGCATATCTAACCGACGCAAGCGGTGCTTCAGAGCAGAAATAATATTGACGTGCAAATGTAAGACGCAAATGTAAGACGACTAAATGAATTATCATCTGTTGCATGGCTATGGGGGCCAAACTTTTAGTTCCCCTGCGACTAGAATATGTCTGCTACTTGGCAAAGGAAAGACGTGTGGAGAAAAGTACAGAAATCAGCAAGACTTCTTTAACTTGAATCCAATGAACGTCATCGTGGGCAGTGGCGGTTTTAGGCACGGGCGAACCGGGCAGCCGCGGCACTTTTTCATGACACCTGGAGGGCGGCACGAGCACTTAAAAAAATGAAATAAAAATCATCTGAGCCGCGAAGCGGTTTTCTATTGTCTATCTATCATATAACTGTGTGGGGAATTGGCGAATTAGCGCCCCCTGCGGCTGCAGGCGCCACTGCTCCCTAAAAAGGTGCCTAAGCCTTGTTTGCACAGATCCAGTGTGAGGGGGCGCGGGGGACAGTTTAACTCTGGGTGTCCCAAATGGAACTTGTTAGGTTGGAATTTTCCTCTGCTAAAGTAATAAACTAAGCCTACATGGTCATAGGCATACTCATTATTCACATTTTTGTCATTGTGAGTACCGTCATACTTTCACCACTGATGTTATGCTAGGCTTAGGCAAGTTATCTCTGGTTAAAACTAGCTAACGTAAGCTATTCGCTAGCTAGCTTGACAGTCATCGTTATGGTGTTAATTGTCTGACTGCGTGTGTTTTCGGCAAACGTTCACGTTGTCATTTGAATCCATTAGCTACTAAAATGAGCACATCGATTGTTAAACCATTATTAAACTTAGCATTTTGATTGTTTAACAGAATTGTCGATGTTTGACACTGTCAGATAACTAACCTAGCAGCTACGCTAGGACATTGCCCTGTCAGGTATACATCTCAGTGCCTTTCTCCAGATGAGTTTTAAATGAACTGAAGGAAAATTAATATAATCTTTCACTGCGGTGCCTGAACAATGCTGGTATGGGATGTGATCTGTAAATTCTCGCCTCCAATTTTAGCTCGTCATCCATCATATCTAGTTTTACATTTTGTACATATCCCTCCATTGCATAATGAAGTCCCTTTCGCAATCAGGTACTTCTGTATCAAAATGTTGCATAGAGCCTCTTGGGATGTCATTTTGTGAACTCTAGTCAGCTCCTCTAGTTTGTTCGAGTTAGCAACAGTAACTAATATAAGGGAGACCGGGCTTAGCGATAGGTCAATTGAGAAATTAAAGTGTGTCTTTCACTTATATACTTATAATAATAATAAAAAAAATACGATTTTTTTTTTTCCTGTGTGTGTGTGTGTGTGTGGGGGGGGGGGGGGGGGGGGGGGGGGGGGGGGGCTCGGAGGGCGTCTCGCCCGGGGCGTAATTCTATGTAGAACCGCCACTGATCGTGGGGTTTGTGTGCACTCTAGCTTAGGTGACATTTAGCTGGGCCTTAAATGTAGTCGTATGCCGAGTGCCGGGCCGGATTAACAATAGGGCTGAGGGGGGCTTTAGCCCCCAGGGCCTGCAGGCTGGCAGGACCCTGGTGGACAGAAAAAGTAGGCTCGGTTTGGTGTACTTCATGTGTGGGTGTGATAAGTAGGCTATGAGTGTATCGGACTGGTAAGGGGTAGCCTTCTTGTGTCTGTACTTGTACTTAGTGTTGGTAGGCTATTCGCAATATGGTACAAAAATGTCTGCGATGTCCGGTAGCAACCAAACATTTTAGAAGAGATAATTCTCTCAGACTAGAAATCAACTGGCTAAAGAATTAGCTAGTCCACTGTTCAACTATTCGACATTGTAGGCAGCAGAAAACTACCGGCAACAATGTGCATCAACCAACCCTGCAAGCGGTCCTGGAGAAAAAGGGGTAACACTATTTGAAAGGGTGTGCATAAGACTGTCATGACACAGTCGTTAACATGAAATGACACAGGACATGAACATGAATGGGGTCTTTATGAGTGTTCGTCACTGATGTCATTAAGTGTCATTTAGTTAATTATATCGTTTTTTTTTTGCATTGTTGACATAGTTTGGGATGTCTGTATTATGACAACTTGACATTAACCAAGACAACATAACCACGTCATACACACGCCATGGCAGGTCTAATTATCAAACTTCAAGATACTATATATACTGTATATTCCACTAAACTGTGGTTGGGTGTGACATTGGCTCTCATGAGACCCTTGTAATTGTGTCATGAATCTTTTCCTTGACTAAACTACAGGCATACTATTTGGACTTATCATGAAGATGTCATTAAGTTTTATTACACTGCCAAACAATTTTACAACAGTGTCATAATTAATTCCCTCGACCTCAACTACAGTTGTACAATTCAGGCTTTTCATTAAGATGTCATTAAATGTAATTACACTGTCAAATGCTTAGAAATAATCAACAAAATCAAAAGACAAGTCAAGAGGTATTTTTTCTTTACTGATGTGACCCACTTCCTCTGTGTCCCCTGCTGCCTGCAGACATCTCTTTAAGGGTCCCTGGGACTCTGTGTTAGGGAGGCAACAGTACCCCAGGGTTTGGTTTCTGGGCTACAGTGATGGTACGGTTGAGGTCTGTGTCCATTTCTTTAATTCTCCTTTTGATATTTTATAGAGTTCGGGAATTACTTTGCTGCTAAAATGTTTGTGAGATGGAACTGTAATGTGGTTCAACAGGTGAAGAAATCCCGAGTCAGTAACCAATGAATAAGGCAGAAAATCTTTGGCATGAAAACCCTAACTGCTTTCGTTTTTACAAAGACATTCTGTTTGTTAGTCTCTCTGTCTGTAAGGAGGATTACACAAAAAAACTACCAGCCCAATTTCCATGAAACTTGGTGGAAAGGTGTAGCATGGGCCATGAAGAACCCATTACATTTTGAGAGAATCTGACTGACAGGACAGCGTCATGAGTTTAGTTTCACTTTCACTAACATTGTGAGGTAAGGTATCTGGCCTTGGCAGAGGTCTGCGCTCTCTGAGTGCCCTTTGAATTTCTTTGTATTTGTTTTTATTTGTCGCAGATTGTTGTTTGAACTCAACAGCTTGAGATTGTTCTGTTTTGGCTAATGAGTGGACTATCCTGGCTCCATCTCTAAGACATATGGCCGGGTGATGGCGATATAAACGAGATATCATGTAATATGCGTTTCCCCTCAAGTTTCCGAACAGTGGCATAGCAATGCTTGCAGACTGTATTTTATTTGTTCACTTTATTTGTCTTCCTCCCTTAGTCATTGTATCGAATCCAATAACACTGAGAAAGAGTCTCAGAGATCACAGGACCCCTACCTAAGTGCACTGCTTAAGACGACCAGCACTGTTTAATTGAAAATACTCCTAACTTGGATTATAGTTGATAAGAATATGCCGATAGGACTGATTTCACCTTTTCTCTTATTGTGTAGCAGAGTTAGGATGGTATAGCCTAGGCTGCTGTAACAAAATGTGTGTGTCTTTGTTGTGCTTTCTGTGGAGATCTAGCATTTCATTTCTGTTTTATAATCATGTTGCCTTATTTTTGTAATAGTTGTGTCGTGGTGCTCAAGGTACCCTTGAGTTTGTCCTTGTTTCCAGTTTAATAATCTTTCAAACTAACTACTCATTACTACTAACAACTTTACTCATTAATTATCCCCAAACAGCTGTATTAATATTACAGTGTACTCAGCTCATATTAATAGGATTATTGAGTGTTATGTTTTTGACATCCTAATTAGCATCATCTCATCTCTATTAGTAACAAATGAGATGCTGCTACAAGTGTGCATGTGTTATTGTGTTGTTGCCTTATGTTAAAGGTGGGATAGTCATGATGTGGTATTCTATTGTGGTACATTTGGTACAGATTGGCACATTTCCTAGATGGCCTGAAAGTATTGTGCAGCACTTTTTAGGGGGTTCTTTGAATAGATGCAGCTTCAGGGCCCTTAGTGTTCTTAAACATGGCCATGAAAGCCTGGATTTTTCGAGCAAGTTTTTTTATTTGATCAATTTTACACAGAGAAATACTCTCTGTCCCATCTGTCACAAGTGTGTTGATGAGATTTTGCTGTCCTTGTTCAGCATGTTGCAGGTGTGAAATAAACTGTTATATAACGTCTGATAGAATCCATTTATTTAGTCTATTTAGTGTGCAGTGCATCCAGAAAATAACCACACACATTGATGTGTGTTTCAGAGCCAGTGTGTCTGTGTTAATATTTTAGTGACAGATTACAGAACCAAGAGACGCAGTATTGTTATAATTATCTTAACCAGATAAGATTGGGATTGGGTTAGGATTTCATGCTGGAGGGAGGACATTTAGGGCCTGATTTACTAACAGAATTGCGCCCATTTCTGGCGTAAAATAGCGGTCATAAACATAAAACGGTATTTACTAAGGGGGCGCAGCGCATATTAACGCCTGTGGGTGTGAACAGGGGAGGTTACATGGACGTGGGTGGTAACGTAGGCGTGAAGCCCACTTTAATGGGAGGAGAGAAGGTAAGTGCGCCTAATGACGTATTGCGTGGTATCTACTAAACTGCCTGGCAAGCGCAAGTCTCCGATTTGCGCGCTAATTCTCCGCCTCATAAAAGCACGTCTTAACCAGCAAGCGCATTTCCATTGAGTCTGAAAACGTTGATATGGCAGCAGTGATATCAGCAAGGCGAAGAAAGAAGACAGAGACAGCGCACAGAAAAAAAAATTTCAACTCGTATAACACATCTTCAGTTAAATGAACCACAAATCATTAGACGGTACAGGTTAAAAGCCACACAATACTTCAATTACTGAACCAGATCAGAGACGACATCTAACACTCCAACCGGAGATCACATTCCATTCAATCAGTTGGTAGACTCTGGACAACATTGCAAATATTGGCATCGGATCATTTCAAACATTTATAGCATCAGCAGTTGGTATATCTCAGCCTTTACTCAGCCAAATATTCACACAGGTACTCGACACATTGCTACGGGCACTGGTCAATAAATTTCCCCACTGCCACAGCTGAAATTAGAGACATCAAACAGGACTTTAGACATCTTTTTGAAATCGCAAACTTTCCGAACGTAATATGAACCATTGATTGCACCCACGTCCATATATATTGTACTGAACCCATGTCCCTTGTAGAAATTATTAATCTCGCAATGTACACATCTATATTGTTATAATAGACAGTTTATGCATTAATGCCACCAATAGCATATTCTTTATAATCGTGTTCTTTTAAACATCTCGCTGTAGGTGATGGCGGGCAGAACAACAATATAGCAGCGCACACATTGAATCAGGTTCAGTGATTGAGCGAACGTGAACCAATATATCTATCTCCACTTCGCTGAAGCTTCATTTTCTCTTCCTAAATAAATACCACGGAAAATGCGCAAAAACACCGTGCGTTAATGTGCGAATGCAGTTTAAGCAGCGGTCGCAAGGTTAGTAAATCAGGCCCTATATAGGGCGGAGTAAACACAGTTTGCCCAGCGCAGATCTGGTTTGATACCACAGGAAATGCGCAAAAACACCGTGCGTTAATGTGCGAACGCAGTAAGGGAAGGGATTTTAAAATCAATTCTAGACTAGACGTCTTTGTAAATAGGCTTCTCTGTGAAGTTGTAGTAGTGTAGTAATTAAGTTAGATCCCAGAGTTTACCATGGCCTCATGGATTAATATGAATTGGGTATCATCTGCCTAGTTCTGGAAATGGCTTTTGATGATTCTTAAATACTGATGTTTTAAGTACACAGATTTAGCTTCACAGGAAAACGTCTGTAATCCTATATATTCGTGTTCTCTTCCTTCGTTCTTCAGAGCTCATCAAATGAGATCACAAACTTGCTGGTTTATCCATGTCGTTTAGATCCACTGAGAAGGATTGGTATCCTTATCCTTTGCTGTTAAAAAAATTAATAGAACTGCTCGTTGATTTCCGTTCATGGATCTGATTATTTTAGATAAGAAAACATCATTCACAGAACAAACGCCTATAGAGAAGCGAGAGACATTCCCTCGGTAGGGCTTGGTATGCTCCTCTCTTGTTTCTTTCTCTCCTTCTCTTCCCCACCTTCTCCTCTGTCTTCCCCACCTTCCACTCTCTCTCTTCCCCACCTTCTCCTGTCTCTCTCTTCCCCACCTTCTCCTCTCTCTCTTTCCCACATTATCCTCTCTCTCTTCCCCCCATTCTCCTCTCTCTCTTCCCCACCATAAGATGAGTGATTAGGTGTTTGTGTTAGCATGGTGTGTACCTGATGCTGAGTAGCTGTGTGTGTACGTCTGTGTGAATGTGGGGGATTTAATTCTCCAAGCAAGAGGTGTACTGTGTGTGTGTGTGTGTGTGTGTGTGTGTGTGTGTGTGTGTGTGTGTGTGTGTGTGTGTGTGTGTGTGTCCGCGTGTGGGTGTTTGTGTGTGTGTGTGTGTGTGTGTGTGTGTGTGTGTGTGTGTGTGTGTGTGTATGTGTGCTATCCAACCCAAGGCAGATTAGCTGTCTCCCCCACAAGTCTGCATATATAGTGTCTCTAGCTCAAACCGTACTAAAATGTCACACACCTGCATTTACATCCCTGACTCAAACACCAAGGAAAAGAAAGCCTCTTTGTTTTCTTTCTTTCCTCTGTTTTGTGGTGGGTGTCAGTGCCAGTGAGAAGGCATTGTGTTGTGCTAAAGTGTGCTAAAGTCGTGATGGCGCCTGTGAAGTGATTGTCTGCTAAGACTTAAGCAGCCCTCTCAGCTAGTAAGGTATGTAGATGTTCAGTAAAAATTTTAGCTTTCTTTATCACCCCCTCTTGGCTTCTCTTTTATCTGTGCCAGTTCACTGCATCTGAACAATAAAGCCCCACTGTGATAGTACTAAACACTGAATATATTCCAGGTTTAAACAAAGAGAAGGTCATAATCATATCTTTGGTTTGTAGCTCTCTTCTGACAGAGGGAAATTGGCATTGGGATTGGCATTACCATTGGGAAATACAACTAAGCAATTGTATACAATAACAGGGAACTGAAAACAAAACAAAAAGCTCTCTCTGCATTCTATGAGTAGTGATTTAGAGCTCTACATAAGTCCCTCTGATACACCTCATCACAGAGGGAAGACGTCTAAAATGAAGCTGTGTGGCTAACTAATCACAGTGTCATCAAGACACTGTAACTTAATCAGTGCTAGCCCTAATTGTGAGTGGATATGTACATTGCTATCAGGCCTCAGTGCAGCAAAACTGGCTCAGTGCTATTGTCAAAGGGAACTCTAAGTCTCAGGTTAGTGAATTGTTGGACTAGTGTCATTGCTTATTTGTTTTGACTGCTCTAAGTGCTCAAGTGGAACGATGATATTAGAAGGACCAGGAGAGAGGCAGCCTTAAATGATGATTAGTGACATATGTGAGAGATTCATTTGTTTCTGATTGCTGTTCATATTCTGCCTCTCAATGGGTAAACATCGCAACAACAGAAAAAAGTACATGACTTTATGGAGCTACATGGTGGTAGATGAGTAAAACTAACAACCTCAACCTGACCTTTGGCTACGGAGAAGCTGTTAACTTTGGCCCGCTGATATTTTAGGAGAAGCTTGATTTCACCTCCAAACTAACTCACATCGTTGTTAACTTATGTAGCATTTGGCAAGGGGTTGCTGTGAACCCAGGCATAATGAACATCGCAAATACAAAAGGGATGCATGACAGGCTCTATATCTCGTCTAATTGGGGGCTTTTGAAGACATGACTCCATTTATCTCCCAACAACGATTACAAGCATGCCGTGGCTGTAATCCCCAGGCCAGCTCGCTGCTGCCTTAAGAGGTTAAGAAGATGAATGTTTATTGCGGTTAATCTGGGGGTGTGATTTATGAGGGCTGTCTCCTGCCTCTCTCTCAAACCGTGTCTTGTCACCCCCTCGGTCATGGTGCCTCCTGCTCTTTTAGTCATATGCCTATGCAAACACACACACACAAACACACACACACACACACACACACACACACACACACACACACACACACACACACACACACACACACACACACACACACACACACACACACAAACACACAAATACGGAGTCACAAAGACACACACCAGTCTGCAGCTGATTTATGAGTTTGGCAGCATGTTGCTGATCATGGTCTTGCTGTGCGCTCACCTTCACAAAGTCTTGGCTATGTCCGCAGGGACATAGACACACACAAAGGCGTACACAAGAGAGCATAAACACACAACACAGACACAGACACACAGACACAGACACACACACACACACACACACGCACATACTCCATCTACTCTGTCAGACACACACTCACACACACACACACACACACACGCTTAGATAAATGGCAAGGGACCCAGGCTGTGCCCGGGTTACTTGTCATGAAGCTGTAGTACACGCAGCTGTAATCTTTTTACGCGGGCAGAGTCCACTCCCCTTGATGGGTGATACATGCTAATGCTGCTGGGGTCTCCACCTCCTTTGATCACGACCGGCGTGGTGAAGCGAGGCAACGTGTGTGTGTGTTTGTGTGTTTGTATGTCAGAGTAAGAGTAGTGTGTGTGTGTGTGGGTGTGTATGTCAGAGAGAGAGATTGTGTAGTGTGTGTGTGTGTGACAGTGGGTGTGAGTTTGAGAAAGAGTGGGTGTAATGTTTGTGTGTGTGTGTGTGTGTGTGAGAAAGAGAGAGCAAGAGCGAGAGAGAGGATGTTGTTTGTGTGTTTGTGTGTGCAAGCGTCTTTGGTGCTTTGGCTGACTTAATATTCCTGAGTGCATGCTACTTTGGCTGTGCTGGGGCCTCGACGACCTGATCCAAACAGTGTCGTTCCAAACCGCGTTCCAAACAGTGCCGCTCCAAACCACGTCTTCCACCTGCGCTCTGATGACACCCTGCTCCACATATCAATTGTCAAACTATGTTTTATTTATTTGGGTCATTCACGAAAAACCTGAGAAACCCCGATCCATGGCAACTAAAAATGCAATGATATGATAACAATCTGCAATTTCAAATTCAGGACATTTGCGGCCGCTGACAGATATTATTTGGTGCAATGCTGTTGTTGGACATGAGATTCCACTCCTCATCCGCTGTCTGTTCTCCATTAAAATTGCAAGAGCGGTCTAGTGAAGGACTATTCCGTTACTCAAGGTCACTTTGCTACTTTCCTGGTCTATGCTGTTCAGGGGACGGGCGGGGGGGGACACAGGTTAGCCCAGCGGTTTTGGGCCACAGGGACCCCAGAGCCGTAAAATTTTAGGGATGGTGCATGTGGAAATAACTGTTTTTCCGAAGGGATGAATTCTATATTCCCACAAAATACGTCCTTGAGCTAAACCCCTGAAATGCTCGAGAGACTTCCTCATTCCTACACTCAATATGCCTTTGTCCCCACACCTCACACTATGTCTACCAGGCCATCATTTAGAAAAAGGAACCTAGCGCTCTGTCGACACAACTAGAGGTTAAATAAAGGTTAAAACATCACTGATGTCCATGTCAATGTGGCTAGGTGGTACCATCACATACCAAAAACACACATACACACACTCACAAAACACACACCTACACAAAAACACACACAAAGATGATGAATGAAGTGGTGTGTGTCCCGAGGACTAGTATCCTGTGTCACGGACCCCAATGGGAGCTCCATTTCACTCGTCCTACATCTGTCACAGGGCAGCCTGGACCAAATCACCTTCCTCTGTGGACTTCTTGTCTTTTCCTCCCCTCTGTTCTATCAGGTAGTCTTGTTACACACACACACACACACACACACACACACACACACACACACATATACACTCACACAACAACAACCCCCCTCTGACAGACTACCGGGATGCAGGCTAAGAGTAAGATCAAGGACAATGGCCAATTAAGAAGGCTTAATCCACAAAAGCTTTTTATCAGGGTCGGCTGTAATACCTGGATGATGCAGGGACGTTCAATGTCCTCAGCATCTTTTTAACGCTCCAGGTTCAGGGCACATTAGGGGTGTGTGTGTGTGTGTGTGTGTGTGTGTGTGGGGGGGGGGGGGGGGTGTACGGGGGGTGGTTGGTGTTTGGCCGGAATTGAGCGATCATCACAAGGCTTGGGCACCTTGCCCACACAAAATCATTTTGCCGTTGACGCTGTTGATGAATGTGACCCTATCGACAGGCACGGTCAAGGACATGAGGAGTAGACTGGTGGAGTAGGTGCTAAAGAAGGCAGTAAAAAACAAAGGTATATTTTATTCATTTTACAGCCAGCCGTGCTGAAGCTGCAGTAAACCATGCTTGCTGTCCTGGACTTCCGCCTGGCTTCGCAAACACAGTTTCCACCCCATCTTTTGAATGAGGTGAAGCAATTAGCAGGCCAGGGTGCCAATCCTTGTGCTACTATCCTGGTAGGTTAATGCAGCGTGACTGGGTTCAAATGGGTTCTTTCTGATTATATCTGAGCCCTGCTGTGTTTCAGAGACATTTATTTTCTTATAGCATCTAGTCTGTGATATCACTCATAATTAAAAAGACAAATTAAAGATGGATTAAAATGCTACCTCTTATAGCAGCATTAACCTCTCACACCCTTTTTTTCAGCGTATTTTTATTTCATGATATGTTGATCTCTATAGCCCCTGATGCAATGGCTGATTCAACCTTCTGAAAGATGGGAGAATCATTAAGTACTGCATAATTTGGATCCTGGCCACCCATACTCTCCGTGATATTCTGCAAGACTTGCCTAGAATTCTGAAGGACAAAATTTGAAGAAGACAAGCAGTGATTTGGAGGCCAAGACAAAAACTTTCATTTTCATTATTAGAAGAAAATAGACCTTTAATTCTGTTTAAAAGTGTCTCCACCAAGCTTTTGATTCGCCATTCGACTTGGATGTATTACCCTTTCCTCTCATCCGGCCCAAAAGTGTGGATAACACACCACACAAACTATTTATTGAATGTTACGCGGTGTCTCGAACATGCTTTGAGTGACAGCTGAGTTAATTTGGTAATATGAAGCCTAGCCGACGGAGAATGAGTTTCTAAGCTTGGGACCGGGAATTTCCATATCCTCCAATCACCTCTGCTATCCCTCACCGTAATGGTTGTATTTTGTCTTAATGCCTTACACTGTTCTTGAGGAGCTCCCATTATTCTCTTGATCTGAACATCCACCACTGCCGTTCATCATCTTGGCAGTTTCTAAAAACAGACGCATGATATGGAACACGTTGGGAATGTATAGAGAGGAAGGTCTATGAAGAGTTTGCCATAAAAACATGCAATGCTACAGTGTGTCTGAGAAGGGACTCATGGTGAAAGTGCAGAACCTTTTTAGTAGGTTGTATTTTCTTCGGAGTCTGACCTCATGTAAGTCTGTAAGCCATGACCCTGCTTCCAGCACTACAAAACAGAACCCCTTAATTCATATCTTATATTGCGTTTTAAATGTACTGAAATATACCCCCTTGGATAACAGCTGAAATACTGCATTACCGTATTTTTACACATACCTGACAATATTCCTGTATGTATAATGTGCAGTGATCAAAGTATGTGCATAACTGCTTTGGGTTCTTGTCTCTACTTTAAGTTTTTGTTCTTACTTTTACTGTTCAGTGTTGAATTGTTCAGACACAAAGTGAATGCATTATTCTTTCAACAGATTAAAGCTGTTTTAATTGTATAAGGAAAACACATAAGGAGTTTTGTTTTATAGCTAGTTAGCTAACTGCTGAAGAGGCATGCAAATAACCTGCACATATCTGCCAGTTGGCATTGTTAAAAGCTTTCTAAGGTGCTAATTAGTGTCTTTTGGTGGTATACCTGACAATGTCATGGTCTGAAAGCATGCATTTTAAATATACATAAAAAATACATTAACATACAATTTCCAACTACACCCTTGCTATAGGTTTGCAATAGTGTTTGTATATATGTACAAAAAGGGTTCACACCACAATAGACTATGTATAGTCAACACTGACCTTTTGAGTAGGGCCTTGGAATAAACCTTGTGCTTTACATTTAAGATTTCTGCCAGATAGAATGATTGAGAGATTGCCCTCCGTCTGTACACACATAACTCCTTAATATTCCCTTGAATCTTAACGAACTCAAGACAAGCTCAAGCCTTGTATCACATATTTCAGGGTATTACATAGTAACGAAAGTCTTGGTTAAATTTAAGGTAAAATGAAAAGTGCATGTTTGCAAATTAAGAACCATTTATGATACATGAAGGGTTTTTGCATAGTTCCAAGTGTAAAAAAGGGAAATATAAGTGTATTGTTTTGTATGTTTTGTAATGCACCATGCTACCAAAGGCTGCTACAATTTCACTTTTTACACACAGTCACACACATACACACACACACACACACACACACACACACACACACACACACACACACACACACACACACACACACACATACACACAAACTTACACACACAAATAGCACACATATCAACACACATGTCTCTTTCTTTTGTACTCAGTGTTTGACCTCCAATGGGTTCCGGTTCAACTCCCCCTGGCCATCTCCACTCTTTTCAGCACATATACACTTTAGCCCTCTTCCTTCTTCCTCCATCTAACTCTCCCTTGCGTTCACTGAATCTGTGTGGGAGGAGAGAGAGATAGAGAGAGAGAGAGAGAGAGAGAGAGAGAGAGAGAGAGAGAGAGAGTGAGAGGGTGACGCAGATAAATGCACGCTACAATCGGTAGGAGGCCCCACTCCACGGTTATTGATGACCGGCTTAGGTCGGCACACCAGGGGGAAGGGGGAAGAGAGAGAGAGAGAGAAAGAGAGAGAGAGAGAGAGAGAGAGAGAGAGAGAGAGAGAGAGAGAGAGAGAGAGAGAGAGAAAGAGAGACGTGGGTGAAAAAGTGAGGGAGTCAGCAATGTTCCTGGACCCCTATTCTCCGAACATTTCATTCCTCTTTCCTCTTCTCTTCTGCCGTTTCTCCTACCAGAGGGAAATGTACAAACAGATGCATTCACCTGCGTCTGGCTGTGGAAGTCTATAGGCATTTCAACAACCATTAGTCTGGGAGTGTGAGCAAAGGAGAGGGGGTATGGGAGAAAAGAGAGAGCAATGGAGAGAGAGATAGAGAGAGAGAGAGAGAAAGAGAGAGGGTATATGAAAGAGAGCGAGTAGAAAAGAGAGGACACTGTGATTAAAGAAGGTTGTTGAAAAGAGGCAGCGCAGACAGCCAGAAGCATCTGTCGGTCAAGCCTTCTTTAAAGCCTTCATTATTCAGTGGCCTCCTGATTTTAATTCATGCAGCTCTTTAGGATTGTAATTAACAAAAAGAAAGGAGGAGGGAGGGGGGGGGTGGGGTGGGGGGGTAGAGGGAGGGAAACGGCATACGTGCAATGACTTCTATTTTTAGAGGCCAAAAAGATGAGCATCCGTTCCCTGTGGACCTGGTGCTCCACATTACACCGCCTAGCCTGAATGGAGCGCATCCCTCAGAGAGACAGTTGTCTTTTGAGATCCAAAACATCCTGTTAAAACGCTGATAATCAAATATAAAAGGATGCCTCATAAATACACGTTGGCAATAAGGAACTCCATGGGGTCTGCCAGGGTGCAGAATAGCATTAGTCTGTCTGGGATTTTAATTTGCTTTCTTTCTTTCAGTTTTTTTCCCCATTCTTTTTGGAAAGGTCCATTTGCCTTCAGTTGTTCCAAATCATTTGCTTTCAGATTGTTTCTGCTTTAATTCAATTTGGTTATGGGTTGTAGGCATTTCTCACACCACTACCAGAGAGCATGTTTAGGTTAGAGGAAACCCTCAAATGTGTATATATTCAGACTCTCCATCTCTCTCTCTCCAAACACACACAGACACACAGACAGACAGACAGACAGACAGACACACACACACACACACACACACACACACACACACACACACACACACGCACACACACACACCACACACATACTATAGTCCTGGCACATGAACTGACATCATTATTAATATTACAGCAAGAGTTAGTGGTGCAGCTCATCAGTAATGTTTCTCAGCAAGGGTCTGCATAATGGCTTTATGGTCCTTTGAAATTTTCTCTCTTGTTTCTTATAATGCTGTTCTTCTGTGCTCAGAGGACCCGGCGCATTTCAACACATATTACACTGGCCCTCAAGCCCTCAGGAAGTGTTATAATTCACGTTTATGGTGTCTTGTGTTCATCTGAGACTTGTATGTGTGTGCCACCTTTGATATCAGCATGATACGGGTCTGCCCTCTGGGTATGGGGTGAAAATGACACTGTCTGTGTGTGTGTGTGTGTGTGTGACTGGCTTGGGTTATGTAGTTGGGATTTGAAAAGTGAGTTAAAAAATGAATTTCATATAATGAAAACTAAATCTATAGCTATGTATGTATAAAGCGCAGGTATGGAAATGCATACTAATGTGAAAAAAAGTACATAGAGTAAATATACGTGTAGCCGGCATGACCTCAGCCTTAACTCATATCTGGCACAGCACATTAACGAGAGGAAACCACCGGTGATGGAAACTGCTGCCTGGGCCCAAACTCTGCCCTGGGCAGTCGTGGTGAAGAAGCTTGCCAAAAAGAAATGATCACCACTTACCTTTTGGCATTTAATTAAGTAACTCCAAGCAGGTTGCTCTACATCAATATCCACTGGGATAACCAGGTCCTGACAAGGTTATTGGGCAAAGGGTGTATCCTGAAAGTAAAATCAGATTGCAGCTGTTGTAATGCACGGAGGTGGGTTGAATCCAAATGCTCGACTCGGAGACAGTAGTACTCAGGAAATGCTTTTACTGCACAGTATGGATACACGGGGTCGATACACAGGTACACAAGGGTAGAGTAGGCAGAGGTACAGACAGGGAGAGAGCAAAGGCAGAGTCGATCAAACAGTCCGGGGTTAGAATAACTAGATTAGAATTTATCATGGAAAAAACACTGGAACTCTTGAAACACGGGGGAAACAAAGACGAACTGGCAACGAGACACAGGAAAACACACAGACTAAATACACAGGTGCAAACAATCGGGGAGGAGCAGACAATCAACATGGCGGGGCACACACAAGGCAGGGAGTGAGTAGTCTGAAACTAGAGGAGATATGAGTAGACAATCACAACACAAAACATAAACATAAACTATAAAAAGCCAACCTAACCTAATAGACAGGACTGGACATAACAGCTGTCTGTAAAATAATATTGAGCTGTTTTCAGAGGGCAACATGTTATTAGTATCATTGCCCTTCTTACATTTTATCCTTTTTATTATTCTTATACCTCTTCTCATACATGCTTATACATAGGGTCTTAAGCCAAGAAACCTACATGGTTGATGAACCACAGTTAGCTCTGAATGTCCTCTGTTGAAGCTTACATGTTAAATGACATAGCTGAGCTAACTGCATTATGTCTGTGTTACGAGCAAAACTACTTGAGAATGAGATTTATTAGATGATCATTAACATGTTCGGTGTTGTGTTACATCCACTGCTACTGTCAGTCTTTCTTCACACAACTGTTACTGCAGATTAATCAAAGTGAAAGGAAAACAGCAAAGAGTTGAAAGCCTGATAATTCCCTCGCACATTTAACACACCAGAATGCTCATCCTTTCCAGCAGTGCGCCATTATTAATGAATCTCACACTGAATATGAAGAAATGTGTGTCATTTTACACAGTCTGGTATAAACTTCCTGATTCTTGAACTAATTTTTTTCTTGTGTGTTTCCCTTCCTATGTCAGCTTGTGTTTCGCACAAGCTTCTCACCTTGCTTTTCACCCGTCGTTCGGCTCTGCCCTGAAATCAGATAGTGGTAAACAAGCCTCATTACCATCAGGGCTAATTACATCCACGCCGTGACTCAATAATTAGTACACAAGCGCCGCATTCTCACATCTCGCCGCGTTACATCAAAAGGAAATCTCACTCCATTAGTGCTCCGGCTTGGGCCCCTGTGCCACGGCCCTCTTTGTTTACCGGCTGGGGTTGGAACCTCTGGTCCTCTGAGACGTCTCGACTCAAGGGAAAAGTTCCAACATCGCCGGGACGGAGGATAATTGTGTTGGTGCATCTTTTCAATGTACTGTCTTGTTTTTTTGCTTTTTTTTTCATATCGTGCTGTCGTTGAAAAAGCGATGTTGTGATATTATGGGATGCCAACCGCAGCTGCGCTTTGAGTCGGTCTGCTCCTCCTTGTGACCTTTGTCTCATGCCCACAGGTGCTTCAGGTGGTATCATTATGGGGCTTCTGTGCACATCATCATTGCTAAATCATGAATGACTTTAGATGTGATAAATATCTAGGAATGTCTTGTATACCCACCTTGAAATGCCATAAATGATCATAACTTATTCAGTAGTGTGCCAGTATTCTAATATGGATGAATCAAAATGACATTTACAGGATACTTATGAAACCAAATGAGTACATGTATCTACATTAGATCTTACATTATACCGATCTGCAATGAACATATTCTGTTCTCTAAGACTTAGATTTATATATTTAGATAAATCTTATCATGCAATGTACAAACAGTAAACCTAGTCTATAATATCATATTAGTTTGTAGCTGTTTGGAAATGGAATATTTTCTGTTGTGAAGCTGATTATTTGGCTGTATTCCCTTGCAGCTGCTCCTGCAGCAGTGTCACACCACATCACTCAGCACCAAAAGACCCGAGGACCTGAACCTGAGGTGAGTTTAGCCACCACTCCGACACGCTGCCAGTACCCCTGCCAGGCGCTCAGTTGCTGTCTCTTAGGTGACCTGTGCAACACAAATGTTTTGGAGATGTTTCCTGGCACTTATGATTTTCAGTTTATGCCCCACATCCTGTCTGTGTTTGTGTTTGTGCTTTTGCGCCTGTGTGGGCTTTCTTGAGGAAACGTCATGTTTAATCTGAGAAACTGTTACACCGGGCAACTGAAGTGAAATGTGCTGAACACTTGAGTTCGAAGCTGCATAAGGAATACCTGATGGATCATTTGTTGCCTGCGAAGGTTTTCTGCAAAATGCAGTGTGCAATTGTATAATGCACTTCCTGAACAGTGCGTATCTGGCCATGCTCACAGGTTAAAACAGAGTTGTGAATCGTTCATGAAGTAGGCCTACACGGAGATGCAAAGTTAATGAGAGTGTGTACTTATAGAATTACCTCTGAAACAGGTTGATAGTGGGGCCCATTGAGCAGAAGACAGACGGAGTAGATGTGTCATTGGGAACGATCCTCTGAGTTTGCTGCAGAGATTAAAGCCAGTCTATAAAGCTACCTCACATCAGCATTTTAACGACACACAGACGGATGAACATACGCGCCGCACATCACACTAGTTTTCGTCTCGTAAAAATTAGATGCTTCATCAGCCTTATCTGAGTTTTTAAAAGATCCAGCGCCACTGACGGGAATGAAAATGGCAACGCTGGAAATGTTGGACAGCTGTGGCTCGATGACGAGGGAAAATTGAGATGAAGAGATTTGCACAGGCCCCCGCAGCCTAAATAAAAAACACCAATATCGGTGCAAACAGAAGCCCACACAGATCCCCCGATAACCTGAAGGACCTACTATTCACACAGAGTTCAAAGGGGGGACAGGTGTTGTTATTGTTCATAAAGCACGGCTCATTTTTTCTTAAATAACTTTTCTTTACAGTCGCCCTGTAGGGGATAATGATAGAAATGCGACCACTGTGCCTTATTGTTCTATTAACAATTTGGAAAAGGCAGTACACCTGTCACTCAAGCAGTTGGGCTTAGTATGCCAATAAAGAAAGACAAGCATCACAGTTGTTACATGAGGCAAACATATTAGCGACCTCTTGCATTTATTTTAGACCCTGACGTACCCCCATAGAGAACTCAAGGAGGAGGGAAGCAGGGCTTTTATGTGTTTGATGGGCATGACAGCTGAATAGGTCTCCAGCCAGGATAATGTACTTACTGCAGGTCATTAATTCATATGGCGCAGATAATAGCCACTTAGTGGGATTTGAAAATGTGTCCATGTACACTTTTATAAAATGGAAAATGCCAATCACAGCAAATGGGGAAAAAACCCTCAGAGGGTAACATTCTGTTTGGCATGAGCCTCTTATGAGTTCTTGTTGAGCTTAAGAGCCTTGAACTCTATGATAATAGTAAAGGATGAAGGGGTGGAAGTATATGAAATTAGTCTTAACTGGCTCAGGAAGGACACAATTATAGTCTTACTTTTAGATGTATGGTAAAACACAGTGTTCCTGTCTCAGGAGAAGTAGTTTCATCTCAGGCAGGAGAGCTGTACAACCACTTAGGAGTTCATGGGGTTTGACCAGTGTGGACATTACCCCAGATGGCTTGAGAAAGAGGTCATTTGAAAATGTCATAAAGACAGTGGTCCAATGATAATTGGTTTCCGTGACCGTATAGCCTGTCCTATAAGAATGCAGTTGCCAAAATTACAGTTAAGGTGTTCTAAAAAACAATATTTGTGTCTGGGTATCTAGGGAGCGGCAAGAGACACTGCTTGGCTAGATAGATCTGTCATAACTCAACATTTGAAGTGGCAGGGCTTGCATCAAACTCAGAATGCTCTGACATATTACAGACTATTTCCTTCAAACGCAAAGAATGAATGTGAATCATTTAAGTGATTATGATTGGCTGGAGGATTGATAACTACAAGCCTAAATCACATTTTCCTGTAATCCTGTTGAACTTTCCTGTCTCTCCTTTGGGGAGAATATGGAGGTGATTCCTCAAGAGCTGGAGGATCTATGACTCAGAAAGTTTCTATTGTCAGCGGAGCAATGACATATCAATAGATGTTGGTGCAGTGATTATTTATTCCCTCTCTCTCTCTCTCTCTCTCTCTCTCTCTCTCTCTCTCTCTCTCGCTCTCTGTGTTCATGGCCTGCGAATGAGGGGATACTGAACGCTTTAGAGTTGGTCTCTCAGAGCACACTGAGGTGATGACAGCTCAGTGTGACTTTTTTGTTGTCTTTGCCAGACGACTAAGTGCATCTGGCAATATGATGAGTATACAGGAAGTAGGACTTAAGTGTTGTCAGCAATAGCATGGCAAACATTTGTGCTGCTACTAAAACAGACACACACACACACACACACACACACACACACACACACACACACACACACACACACACACACACACACACACACACACACACACACACAAACACAGAGTCACATTTACAAACAAAAAAAACCCAGCATATAGCCTCTTTGGATGGCACTTGCCAAGCTTTCCACTTCACCTGTCAGCAGAAAATCGAAGACGAAGAGGGCCAGCAGTACCTGAAGGGCTCTCTGCACGAGGCGCATGGAGCTGTCACTCTTCCACCTGTCCGCGCCAAGGCCGGATGACAGGGTCCGCGACAGGCCGGAATTATTTCCCACTTCCAGCAACTTTGGGGGTGATGAAAGAGAAAGCGCGCCCCTCTCCAAAACAAGCAGACACGGGGTGTCATCCCGTAGCCCTCTAGGGACGCCATCGTAATGAGATGTACTGCAGATTCCCCGTTCTGGGAGTGTGGTGGTGGTGCGGGTTGGGTGGGGTGGGGTAGAGGGAAGATTTTGTCAGACCAGATTCTGACAGGAATATTGGGAGAGAGCCACAACCCTTTATCTTGCACACTACTACCGTCACCCTCTAGCCCCTGCTGTGGTAATTTGAGCGTCTTTGAGAGTGCCATGGCCCTGATCAGTGCACTACATGAAAAGCGACATTCGCTCTGATCACGACACACAGCTTCATGAGCTTTGGTGTGGGGAGTCTGGTGAGCCCGCAGGTGTCATGACAGCTGCTTTGCTTTTCGGTAAAGTTTTGCCACAGGCTTCTTTCTTAGTGAGTTTTGTTTTTAATTTCACTATGACTTTTTCTTTCTCATCAGCAAATTCAGTCATGAATATATTTTGTTGCTAAAATAAACCTGATGCTTAATGTAGAACCAGTTTGCAGGCTATCATTATTTTTGCATGTCTTGAGGGAATCTGTGCTTTAAATAAGGACTAGAGCATTTTTATGCTCAGCTTTGTACACTGCCAAGACCAGGACATGATGGTAAACTGAATCAAACAGTTAGTTGACTGAAAGCAATGGTAAATGAAGGTTTTCAGGCAGAAGCACATCCATGGTAAAACTTTCCCAATCTGAAATCTCATGAAATCTTTTGAATTCTCCAAGGAGACAGCTATAATTAATACTGTAAATACGTATGTGTATACCTGGGGTTTACTTTCTGTGGACAATTGATCAAAGCAGTCATAGTTCATGTAGCTGGGCTCAGCTCCTCCGTTTGAGTATGGTGTTGGAGGAGGAGTCTAAAGAAACGCTGCGAAATGAGTGACTGTCTATTGTTCAACCGTCTGGCTGACATGTCCCGCTGTTCACTTCTCTCATTTTAGGGGGTGACACGACTGTCATCTCTGCAAATGGCTCTCCGTGGCGTGTCTGTCTGCTCCCTCAAAAACACAGACAATCTGCTCACTGCAGGGGTCTCAAATTCACCTCTGCCTCCATTCTAAAAATGACCATTTGGCGAAAGCAAATTATAAATTATTTATAGTAAAGCAGAATGATGAATAGCCATCACTCGCTGAGTCACCTTGAATCACCTTATTCCCCCCCGGTTTCCTTAGCAACTGGTTTTTCTAATGGTTTCGGGGTCGTGAAGGTAGGAGAAAAACATGAAGCAAGGTCACCGGTCTTAGTTGCTCACGGCCTCTTCGGGCTGTTCCTATCAGAATCTGATTGCCATCTCTGACAATGTTGCTTGTCTTGTTTTATTCATTTCTGAACAGGGATAAGGTCAGATTAGCCAGACACATGCGCCACAATGTGCCTGCCACACATCATCAAACTTGTGTCCTCTGGATGCTCAGATGGTGCTTTATCTCCTTGGTTCAAGGCATGTTGGAGGAGGAGAGAATGTTCTCTTGAACCTGCCTGAAACAGATTGCTCTTAAAGATCAGGGTATCAGTTGGGCGTGGGACGTTTATAGTGTAATATCCTTCACATTCATTCAAATGTTTCAAATGTTTATCACACACACACAAATGTTTATCTCACACACACACACACACACACACACACACACACACACACACACACACACACACACACACACCACACACACATACATTCACCATGAAAATGTTCCTGGAAAAGTTGTAGGTGATTGACATACATCTGTGGTCCGAACGACATACCCACAGAGTGCCGAGGATCAGGCTGACTTGTTTCCTGAGACTGTCCCCCTAATTGAGCACAGATCCTCCCGTTCTGGGAGGACACCGAGAACAGGGGAGGGTCACGCTGCTCAACCCCTGGTGTCTCCTTGCTAATGGAGAGGATGGGCACGGCGGCTCCTGCATAAATCATCTGGCCCTACCTTTTTAATACGGATCATAAAAAAGTCACATGAAATATTCCCCATATGAAGACGTGCTCTGTTTTAAACATCCCTCATGCGCAGAAGAAGGATGGCCAGTCACACAATGGTAATTTGCCTCCGCAGCCTGGATGGACAGATTCAGAAGCTCATATATCTCTCTCTATCATCCTCTCTCTCGCTCCCTCTCTGATCATATTAGATTCTGCATGCTGATAACCTCTGCCTGCCACAGGGGCATCTGTGGGAGGGGAAGCACTGCTCTGTGATGCATTTATTAGTGACGCAGATGGTGAACCTGATATCCAAAACACATTGTGATCTTCACACACTGTCTAGGTTATAGTGTACAAGGTGATGTTTAAAATATCACTCAGTTTTTTTTCCTGTCATTCATTTGCTTTTGGGAAGAATTGAGTGTGAGTGTGAAAGTGAATGTGGCTGATATAAAACGAAGGCTTGCTTTTTTTCTTTCATTTTTTCCCTCCTCTGCTTCTTCCGTTTTATTTGTACAGACAGCGGGTAGAGTGCTCAGAGGTATTCTGTTCACAAAAAGCTCCCATCATGCATTTCTGCCGGAGTGACGTTTGTGTTCTGTCTGAGGCATGCATTGTGAGTTTGAGTGAACCTGTCTGACATGTCAAAATGTGTGACAGCATTGTGCTTTTGGAGTGTGGTTCCAATGTTTTGTTTGTGTCTGGAGTGCAGTTGATCGCAGATACGATGTCTTTTCTCATTTTGTTTTACAAGTCCTCTACAAGCACTCACTAAAAGCGGTGAAACCGTAGAGGTTTTAGAGCATACAGCATATCAACTCCCCCCAGCAGACCACAGTTAGAACTACAAATCTCATTTAGGGTCACTCTGTGATGATCTTTTGTTATACCTTATTGTCAAAGGTGTCAGGACTGCAGAAATGATTTATGATCTCAATTAAAGTGCACACACCTAATTATGTTTGTGCCTGCCTATCAAAGAAAAGAAAATCAAGACTCAACACTGAAGACCATTGAATTCTTGCTGCCAAGTCTACTGTATTGTCTCAAAATGGCTATATAAGGCGGTAATAAATGATGGGTTGAGTTTCCAGTTGGGAGTCCAGACATTTTACAGCCAGTGAGGATAAAGGTTTAAAGCTATTTTCTAGGTAACCATACTGTGGTGATAGGCTCAATGGAGTCCCTCAAAAAAATAAAGTAAAACAAACAATGTTTGTTTGTATTTTGCACAATTTATGTAAAAGGGATCTTCCAGCACTTTAACAATTTCTAAGTAACATAAAATATTTGAAGGTTTTCAAAGGTAGTTAACAAAGTTGAACATCTTAAATAGAAGTATCAGATACTGTTCTAATTGAATCCCATAAGCAGATACACACTAAGTCGGAATAGTTTTTTTTAAACCAAACTATATCTAAACTGCCTGAAAATGAAGACAAAAGCTAGGTAAATCAAATGGTGAATCAAATGGGTGTGCCTGCAGGGAGCCAATTCCACACAATATAGACAAGGAATAGACTGAATATTATTGTACAGTGGCAGTTTAGGTAAGGTCAGCTGTGGGAGGTCATAGATCATAGGGGTGTGTTACAGGTGAGAGGTGGGACAGGGGGCTTGTGAGTGAGAGAGGAGGTGAGGTGAGGTGACCCCCCCCCCCCACGGAAGGTTCCGGAACATGCACACACAAAAGAAGCTTATTTAGCATAGGCCAGTCATACTCAAGTAGCGGCCCGCGGGCCTTTTGTGGCCCGCGGGGTGTCTATTAATGGCCCTCGAGCTGTTTTGAAAAGTTTTTTTAATTATTAAAAAAAAAAAAAAATAAATAAATAAATCGCGCTGGGCGCTCTTATTTTGAAACCGCGCGCCGCGATCTCAATACGAGGCTGGGGGTTGCAACGATAAACAGATAGCAATCACACCATATCAGCCCAGGTTTGAAGCATTGGCCAAAGAAAGCAGAGGCCAATTCTCCCATTAAAGGGGACGTGTGAGAAATGTGAAATAGTTTGGTAAACAAAGCACAAAAATTAGCTGTCTGAAGGCTATTTGTTTAATAACATGGTTAATAACAGGGTTATGTTTGGTTTTATTTAGTTATTTATTTTAATATATGCCCAAATTAAAATTATATTTTTATTTTAGGAAATATTTTTGTTTTTAATAAAAAGGAAATGTTATGTTATAAAATGTTGTAAATGTTATACATACGTTATGTTATGATACGTTATCGGACGTACACGGTCCCAATAAATGGCCCCTTGAGTCACTGAATTTTTTTTTTGTGGCCCCTCATCATTTCTACTTGAGTACCCCTGGCATAGGCCATGTGCGAGGGTGAGGCCAGACTGTCAATACACATGACACACACACACACACACACAAGAGAGCATACATGCTTGTAATGCAGTGGTAATTATATGACTATATCAATTTCCATCAAGATATTAGAGAAGACACATACTGTATGTTCAGCCCTTACCTGAAAGACACTAGGACAGCAAGCATTGAGGATGACAAAGAACTCATTCATATACAAAGAACAGGGATTGATTGCAAATAAACACAATAAGACACACATGCACACACAAATACATCTATACCACAGACAGCTAAATAATGCAGTATTATATGGACGTGAATTAACTAACTATACAATATCCTGTATACCAGAATGTCCTCAGTTCTGATCATAGCAGTATTTGACGTTGTTTCTGCTGAGCTGGTATATGGAGGACAAGAAGAGTGAATGATGTCAGAGGATGAAGTCCTCTCTGGGCTGAATCAGGTCAGGAAACATGAATGATTTAGTCAGGGCTAGCTGGGGACTTGGATGTGAGAGATCTGTGACAGAGTTGTCTCCACAAACGGTATTAGCTATGACTTCCAAGGGACCCATTAGAATAACAAAACTCCGATCTATGTCATGGTAATTGAAACTTGAGACCTCCAGCACTTGGTCAGTCTCTGTAGGCAAATCCATTTGAGCTGAATTATGATTTCTACAGGAGTTAATAGTCTAGACATTAATAATAAAAGACATTTCAGGCTTAAATGTTGTTATCTTGCAGCACTCTTTTAATCCTCAGAAAATGTACTTGTAACTTCATTGCAATTGGTGCAATAATGTGCCATTTCTAATTGAAGTCTTGTATGTACATGTATTATACCTGTACATAATGAAGTGGTATATGAACTGGACTAGTTCACCAGACTGTTGATAGCATGAATCTAAAAAAAAAAATGTTTTAATTGCTGACATACACAGCCAACTGACATAATTCCACCAATTCTATTACTTATTTCCGCGAGTTTTCTAATGTTTCTATGAACAAACCTTATAAGAGAAAACAGTGGATGGCAAATAAGACCATCCATTAAATAATTGTGCAAATGCAACCCCTTTTCAGAGACGGGGATGGTCTTTTTGATTGTGGAATAAACTGGAGAAGTTCATTGTATCAACTTAATCAAAATGATTATGCACAGCTGTACGGCATCTTAACGTGTTCTTGGAAAACCCCTCATTGGACAAATCTACCAAGAGAAGAGAGAGAAAATGAGAGAGAAAAACTTTCGTGGTGTTCTGAAAAATAATGTCTTTTTGTTGTGTTAGTCCACTGTCAGGCTTGTTCAGAGAAGGACCAGCTCGCAGATCAGCACAGCTCAGAGTGTTTTTTCTTTAAATGAAAGAACAAGATAATAAATGTACAGTATATATATATATATATATATATATATATATATATATATATATATATATATATACATATTATGGCATGCCGTTCAGGAAATTAACATTTGAATATATATATACAAAAGTCTGAATATATATACAAAACTCTGAATATATATACAAAACTCTGAATATATATATACAAAACTCTGAATATATATACAAAAGACTGGATATATATACACAAAACTCTGAATATATATACAAAACTCTGAATATATATACAAAAGTCTGAATATATATACAAAAGTCTGAATATATATACAAAACTCTGAATATATATATATAAAAAGTCTGAATATATATACAAAACTCTGAATATATATACAAAACTCTGAATATATATACAAAAGACTGGATATATATATACAAAAGTCTGAATATATATACAAAACTCTGAATATATATACAAAGACGAAAAAGAGCACGTCTGGTCACCCTACCATATGAACAGAAAAACAGTATTTCATGAAGCAGAAAACAAGGAAGTACGAAGGTTTTGACAAGTACCCAGTCAAGTGAATGGAGAAATTGCCTCTAAAAATATCCTTGGTGAAGTCAAACGGTGTAAAATAAACGTGTTATTATTGCATTTCTAGTGAGAAATCAATGTCAAAATTGAACAATATAACAGAAAAACAGTATTTCATGAAGCAGAAAATACGTAATTATAAACATTTTGGTACCATTGATTTAATAGGAAACGCTCAATCCAATATGGCGGACAAAGACGGATTGAGCGCTTCAGAGTTCAGAGTTTTGTATATATATTCAGACTTCGTTTTGTATATATATTCAGACTTCGTTTTGTATATATATTCAGACTTCGTTTTGTATATATATTCAGACTTTTGTATATATATTCAGAGTTTTGTATATATATTCAGACTTTTGTATATATATTCAGAGTTTTGTATATATATATTCAGAGTTTTGTATATATATTCAGACTTTTGTATATATATTCAGAGTTTTGTATATATATTCAGAGTTTTGTATATATATTCAGACTTTTGTATATATATTCAGACTTTTGTATATATATTCAGAGTTTTGTATATATATTCAGACTTTCAGTTCAGAGTTTTGTATATATATTCAGACTTCGTTTTGTATATATATTCAGACTTCGTTTTGTATATATATATTCAGACTTTTGTATATATATTCAGAGTTTTGTATATATATTCAGACTTTTGTATATATATTCAGAGTTTTGTATATATATACAGTGGGGAAAATAAGTATTTGAACCCCTTGCGATTTCACAAGTTTGGCCACTTGCAAAGAAATGTGTGATCTATAATTGTAATGGTAGGTGTATATTAACAGTGAGAAACAGAATATCAACAAAAAAATCCAGAAAAATGCATTTTATAACATTTATGACTTTATTTGCATTTGATGCAAAAAATAAGTATTTGAACCCCCAAAACTGACTGACAAAAATGACTTAGTACTTGGTGGAATAACCCTTATTGGCAAGCACAGACGTCAGACGTTTCTTGTAGTTGGTCACCAGGTTTACAAACATCTCAGGAGGGATTTTGGTCCACTCCTCTTTCCAGATCCTCTCCAAATCTTTAAGGTTGTGTTTTCAATGGGAGGGAATGAGGGAATGAGGTTCAAGCCCAATATTCCACGTTACATGGCCCCATCCATAGTCCCCTTGATGCGGTGGAGTCGTCCTGTACCCTTGGCAGAGAAACAGCCCCAAAGCATAATGTTTCCACCGCCATGCTTGATGGTGGGTATGATGTACTCTTGGGGTCATATTCAGCATTCCCCCCCCTGTCAAACACGGCAAGTCGAGTTGATGCCAAAGAGCTTGATTTTGGTATCATCTGACCACATTCTGTCTCCCAATCCTCCCTAGAATCATTCAAGTGTGCAATGGTAAACTTCAGATGGCCCTGTACATGCGCTTCCTTGAGCAGGGTGACCTTGCGAGTGCTGCAGTACTTCAAAAAATGACGGCGTGGTGTGTTGCCAATGGTTTTCTTGGTGACTCTGGTCCCAGCTGCCTTGAGATCATTCACAAGCTCCCCCTGTGTAGTTCTGGGGTTATTCTGCACCTTCCGAATGATCACTGATTCCACAGGTCATCAGTTGAGATCAGGTATACCTTGTTAGACCTAATGAGGACTAATCTGTGTGCTTTTTGGACACATAACTGGCCATTGGGAGCCAGGATTATTGCTGTTTGCTTGGGGGTTCAAATACTTATTTTTTGCATCAAATGCAAATAAAGTCATAAATCTTATAAAATGCAGTTTTCTGGATTTTTTTGTTGATATTCTGTTTCTCACTGTTAAAATACACCTACCATTACAATTCTAGATCACACATTTCTTTGCAAGTGGCCAAACTTGCGAAGTCGGCAGGGGTTCAAATACTTATTTTCCCCACTGTATATTCAGAGTTTTGTATATATATTCAGACTTTTGTATATATATTCAGACTTTTGTATATATATATCCAGTCTTTTGTATATATATTCAGAGTTTTGTATATATATTCAGACTTTTGTATATATATTCAGACTTTTGTATATATATATTCAAATGTTAATTTCCTGAACGGCATGCCATAATATATATATATATATATATATATATATATATATATATATATATATATATATATATATATGTTATATAAAATAAAGTCTATACATTATACAAAACAATATACATTTTATACAGTTAAGTAATCCAAGTGGCTGGCAGGCAAATTTAGTGCAAAAAGTCCAAAAACTGAATCCAAGAAGACAAAGTCAAGAACTGTCAAGGTCAAACACAGGAACCGATTACTCTCAAAACACTCACAGAATGGTTGAATGGCTCAGAAGATAAGCTGGCATGATCAGAAACACAAGACATAAATATACAACTAATTAACAGATTCGCTGACTGAATGACAACAGGTCAATAAACAAAATAATATGGAAAAAGGTAAATGTCAAGAGTAAACACAAACACATGGTGCAGAAAACTTAACAAGGCTTTTACCAGGAGCAGGAACAGTCCACTGTGGTTAGCTTTCAGATAACACTTATCCTCTGTAACACTTTCTATGAAGCCTGCATCTATAAGGCCCTATGGGGGAATTCATATTGTCTTATAAAGCATTTATAAACCATTGCAACACTCATTATAACTATGTTTATGTCTTCACAATGTCTCATAACCACCTTTATGATATATTATGTCAGTTAATTATAAATGGTTATGATGTAAGACAGGATAATGCATCATAAATAGCATTATACTGTGTATCTGTCAAATGTCATAAAGCATCCAAGCTAACTTGTTTATGTAGTTATGTAAAGATGTACATCGAGACTTGACCGCTATTTCACAGTGTTAAGCCATAGCCATAAGTCATTGTAATATACATTATAACCTTGTTCGCAAGTTGGGAGGTTGGCAGGTCAAATGACCAGTTCTAAGAAAAAGAGATGCCATTCCTTTGTTTTAAGAAAACCGATGTACATCTCACAAGACAAGACAAACATTTAGATTGTCAAATATAGACAGAACTACTAAGTGACTTTCACTCTGTAATAATCTTGTGCCACAGATGAAAATGCAAGCATCAGATTCAGCATACACAGTATTTGTGAATTACACTTAATGTGTTCAATCCTATGATATTTAAGCCTGTTCTAATAGCAGCATGGTTAAAAAAACAACAATCTTTGCTTCACCTGAAGGTTAAACTCAAGAACCCTGAAGCATACTTGAAAACACTGACTCTCATAGATTACTATTGTTTAGTCCAAATAAACTATATGTACTTCTCTTACAGGCTAGACTTCGGGAATAGATGTATTTGTAATATATAAAAGCATAATAAAAAAGCATCGAGTGCCAGTGACCACCCAGGGAGCAAGACTGGCTGCTAATATGGCTGATAGAAGCCTGGCTATTTTACAAGTAAACACCTTTTGTCAGGATCTCCGGCACCGAGCCTGTGCTTGTACTAACAGTGGGATCCTGTCACAGGGTGGGGCAAAATCTTCAGGTTTCCATGGAGATGATGGGTTGAGAGAAGGGGTGGGTGGAGCTGGAGAGGTGGGGGGTAGAATTGAAGACAATGTTTTGCGGATGCCTCTTGTTGTAATAAAGAGTCGAAGTAATGCCAGGATTTGTTTTGAGCGCTGCATCGAGTCCCTGAATGAAACCTCCATGGTTCCATAGCACACTGGAGCAGGGATACATCACCACATTGCTAATTAGTTTCTTACACCCTTCATCCCCCTGTGAACAACACACATGGAAGAAGCACTATCAACTAAGGGAAATGGGATATAGCAAAGCAACACATTAGATAGGATGGAAACACATAGAGAATGTAAAAAGGTGTTGTAAAAACACCTTATGGATTTCAATCACCCCATGGATTATATGAAGGATAACACACAGCTAGGAAATCTTTATTGCGAAAATAAACCATGGCAGATAAACCACCACAGAGGTCCTGTGTCTCTCTGGAGGTGTTTATATTGCAATTATGACCCAGCTGCATAATACCCATCTAATTACACACCCACCTAAACTAATCCAACAGTTTGACCAAGCATGTTAACATGAAACAATGCTATTATCTGTGTAGCCTTAGCTCATTAGCCTCTTTTGTGCTCCATTGTAACAGCAAGAAATGTAACAAGCACCATGTCCCATGGCAACAGTCTGAAATAGAGTTCAGGGGTATGTTATTCAGAACAGCCTGACTGACCTATCACATGCCATAATCTCTCAAGGAATGTGCCGGAAGTGTTTACATAATGCACCCTTGAACAACACTCCTGAGTTTAATATATAGATGGAACCAGGGGTGGACTGGGGGGAAAAAGTGGCCCGGGAGTTACTGTCAGACCGGCCCACTCAATACACGGCGCGCTGCCCACTAAGTACACAGCGCACTGCCCACTCAGTACACACCGCATTGCCCACTCAATGGATCGCACGTATCGGTCAGTGGCCTACTGGGAAAAATACCCATACACTTAACATTATTTTGGTTAATTACAAAGAAATTACATCATATATGCTTGTTTTTTAATAACATTCGGATCCACCAATTTGTCTGGACACATGGAATAAAATGATACTGGCTATTGTAACACTCCAAGGTAGGTATAGTTTGCAAGATGAATAGTATCAGATCAGATCAGATGGTTATCAGATCAGATGGTTATACGTATAACTACAAAGCCTATTGGTTAGTACACTCAAAGCGTATTAGATAAATATACTTGAAATTAGTGCTGTCAAACTATTACAATATTTAATCGCAATTTTTTTGTCTATTATAAATGTCCCTTCACTTATTTTGTATCCATTTATCCATGTTTTATTCCAGAATCATCTATCTAGATAACATATTAACATTGTTTATAATGCAAGTGTTGTGAAACGCAAGCTTTACTTGAACAATTCAACACCTTTAGATAACACATTAACAATCTAGATAACATATTAACATTGTTTATAATGTAAGTGTTGGTGTAACACAGTGATTTTTGCATAACAAACTAGCTGGTTAACTTATTTGACACAAGCTACAGTATTAGGAATGATAAGATTGCCCTATTTACAACTACCACCATGGATAGCTTGCTCATCGATTGTAAGCAAGTGACTACAGCTAACATGTTAAAAAAGATAATCTCGATGTTGACAACAGCTTGCTTATTTTACCAGATCATAACGGTCTCAATTTAAGACATACCGTTAGCTAGGCTTGCTGTAGGGAACGTTACCTCATCTGTGAATAGCAAGCTAACATTTGGCAAGGTCAACGCCACATCTTACCTTATCACAATGTCACCAGTCAGTGGTTTTCCAAATAAAATGTAGGCTAGAGTAATTGACATTTAATAACATCTCAAACTAAATCAGACTGACGGAAGAGATTTACAGAGGCAGCAGCAAGCTGTGCCTCATCCGTGTTAAGGGCTAGGGCTGACTGCACACGTCAATACGGTTGCTTGCCCTGGCTGGGCGTTGTCGCTGCCAAATGTGAGGACCCGCCTGATGTGAGTCCGCATGCGCAAACTTTGCGACACTATTGTAGTACAACGAGCCAGGTAATGCTGGTGGTGTAGGCGATGTCTATGGTGTAGGCTACAGCATGAAGTGGAATGACAAGCGCATTTGTTTACGTTTGAAATCCACCAAGGTTTATGATGTTAAGCTTCATGTTTATTGAATTATTAGTTAAGCAGTGCATTCATTAGCCTACTAACAGTAATACAACATAGCCCCATATGTTGACACTAAGCCTTATGCTGTAAACCGTTGACAAAATTATAAAACACTACGTTAAATAAACCTACATTATGCGTTAAGAGAAGCCAGATACGTTGATATTAAACCATGTATGAGCATGCACGTCTTGGATAGTTTGCTCCTGAGCCTTCTGCCGTAAACCGTTTGTGTTTGCGCATGCGGACTCACATCAGGCAGCGGCGGACTCACATCAGGCAGTGGACTCACATTTGGCAGCTACAGGCGTGTTGCTTGTATGTATGCAAATCCAAATGTAAGAATCCCAGAATCCTCTAGGCCTACCTCAATCGGCACAGCTGAGAACACTTTGGCTGTATAAGAACCAATTTTCAGGTGTTCATTAATAACATAGAGATATGTTCTTATGTTGAACTTCCGAAGTCCGTAAAACACATAAGTAACGTAAAAAAAAAAAAAAAAAAAACGAAAAATAGTCACCATAGGTGTGAAGACAGATTGCAAGTCGGAGTACAAATTTCAGTCAGTGCTCATTAACATATATGAATCTTAGAGAAAACTAGATCATTGTTGTCTTCAGCAACTGACATATATTATACTGATATGCTGAGAGTGGGCCTGATGGCGGTGGGCCGGTTGATGATGATAATGGGCTGGTGTTTTGGGCCATCGGCCCACCGGGGATGTCCCCGGTATTCCCTATGGCCAGTCCGCCCCTGGATGGAACCTCATATTGATGTTTTCCTGCTCTGATTGGTTGTTGCATGGTGGTTCTTGTGTGAGCATAGACACACCCTTGGATGTGTACTCTGTCTGTCTCACTGAGACCTGAATAATTGGCATCTGAATCCCAGATAGCCTCCTTTCTGTTATCACCCACGTCCCCCTGTTAGTGAACCCCTCCACCCAAGGGCGTAGGTTTGCATAGGGTCCATAGGGACTAGTCAAGACCAAAGTTTGGGAAAGACACAATGTCCCCACCAATATTTTGTTAATTTGAGAAAAATGTACAATATATTTGCAAACTAATTCGTATTATTATCAATACTATGTTCGTCGCCCAGAAGAGTGAAAAAATACATTTCTAATTTTTCCAATGCGCTTCGAGCCTGCGAGACGAGATGCTGTCATTTAATTGGCTGAAGTGGCAGAGTCAGAAAAACGTTGTGAAACCTGACTTGCAGAAAGAGAGCTGTCAGTAGTCTGACAAGGTAAGCTATTAAATACGCCAGGAAATAATAAAGCCTCATATCAGTTTCTCGTTTGGTCTCAGCATTGATATTTTTTGTGCTTTGTAGATAGGAAAATGCCACCCAAAAAGAAGAGAGATATCAAAAGTGTTTTCACTACGCAGAGAGTAAGTAGCTATCAAGAAGCCCAGGTCGTTAGTTAGCTAGTAGGAGAACTACCCACAGAGTGTAAACCTTCTAGCATTACAATGGAAACATGTTTTAAAAGTTGTTAGTGTGTAGAGCATGTTACTTTTGCTTGTATTACATCTATCCCTCTACTAGCGTCTGCAATCTTTCAACCAGTGTGTTAGCAGCATCTGGTCTTGCTGAAGACAGAAGGATTTAGCTAAGACCCCATTTACACGCTGGTAAAACGCATATATTTTCATGCGGTTTGGCCTTTCATTTACACGAAAACGTAGGTTTTATCACGGACCGATCATTTCTAAAAACTCCGGCCAAAGTGGAGATTTCTGAAAACGTCTCAAACGTCACAGTATGCGACTAAAAATGCATCTCGTCATGTAAGCGTCCTATGTTTACAGTTAGTTTGAATTCTGATCATTGATGCTGTTAAGGTAGAGCTCATTTACATTAAGGCAAATGCAGGATTGCATTCTTTTAACCCTATAGCCTAACGGAATCTCAACCCTTTCCCAGTGTGTGACTATTGGCTTTAACAATGATATCCCCACCAGTGGACAACGAGTTTTCCATTCCATCTTGCATCTTCCATGTTGCAGATTAAATACACTTAAATATCTAGGACTCATAGCCAATTTAATGGATTAGCCCACTTATGCAAACCTAGAGGTTTGGCATAGTTATGATGTCGCTTGGGGGCGTATATGCGGGTTCATGTAAACAGAAACGTTTTTGAAAACTACCTTGTGTGTACAACGTTATTTTTGAAAACGGAGGGGCAGAAATATTCGTTTCTGTAAATACCCGGCTATGTGTAAATGTGGTCTAACCTATCCACATAATGGGACCATGCTAGTTTAGCCTAGTACCAGCAGGCTAAGCCTGAGGCTAGCAACTCAAAAGTGATATTAACTGGTAATAAGTAGGCATATATGATCCCCTGGATATTAATAAGGCTATCTCCGTTACCTGTAATCTCTAGACCAATGTCAGCAGTCAACTAAGCGTTGTTAATGTCTGTATTAAATTGATGAATTACTGTGCAGGAAATTCAGCAACCTGAAGCTACAGATGTAGATCAGGGTGATGATGAATCAGTATCAGGGGTTCAGATGAGACGTTGAATTGTCTAATTTGGTAAAGATTGCATTAAAATGCAGTTTTTTAAGGGATGTTTAGACAATGTTACCTATGAATGTTATTTTGAGAATAAATGTTATACTTGTAGGTAGTAAAAAGTCGCAAAAAATCGGGATGCCAAAATGTATGCATCAGTGTTTCCCTACCATTGTATAACGGCACCCCCAGCCCCCTCTGGAAGGTCAAGTTAACTTTGCTCAATTTTATTTTCTATAAAGCGCCAGATCACAACGGAAGTAATTTAAGGATACCTTTCCTATAGAACAGGTCTATAGCTTGTTCTTTTATTAAACACAATAAATAGCCTCGTGTTATTTATCTTATTTGCACGACGGCATTTAATTTTTGTCACTAAATGATCGCGCGTTTACAATTGTCCTCTGCTCTCTGTATTGCGCAAGGCTGAGTTATGCCCCGATGCGCACACGTTACTTTCGGTTTGAAGATAGCTCGAGTGCTCACTGACTTTTCTCTTGTTGTACAGAATTTTCATATTGTAAAACAAATATATTTGGCAATATATTTGGAAATAGTGTCCGATTTGAATGGGGTATTATTCATGTATATTTTGTCATCACTCGATCTTGAGAGATGTCTGTAAGTAACGTTAACATTCTAATGTGTGCACCCAGTCTCAGAGAGTTACTAGCCAGACTAGCAGTAGCTACTGAAAGAATGCCATGGATCCAGCAAAGTGTAGCTAAACGAAAATATGAAGATGAACATTGGACGTTCTTGCCTGAATTGGAAAACCCCTCTGCTTAATATGCAGACGTCACCGTCGCATTTTAAACCCTTGAACTTGGAGCTAGGGCTGAAACGATTACTCGAGTTACTCGAGTAACTCGATTACAAAAAATGTTCGAGGCAAATTATTTGCCTCGAGGCTTCGTTTAATTCATATTATTTACGATGGCGCGATGGCGGAGAATCAAGAAACCAGCCGTAAAATGCCTTTCCGCATGATAACTGTATGAAAGACATTTGTTTATAGCGTTGCTAGGCAACATCACTATGCTGTAGTGACAAGTTTAGTACGTTGCCAATTCAGTGGCAGAGTAGTTGACCATAGTGCTCATCATTGTTTGACATGTATGTGAGGCATTGTGTGCGTACCTCATGCAAGTAAGGGTTTTCATAAAGTTACTACTGTGATAATCGTGCATTTGGGCTTCATGCGAGTACACATTGCTATTAAGAGCACTTAGCATGCTAAGCGGAGATTTAGTTATGATTCTTATGTTGAGTCGACGTTATAAGGATGGGGTCATCCTGTTCAGATTTCGACTGGATGAGATATGAATGAGATCCATGTTGCCTAGTGTAATGTCCACTTTTATATGTATTTAGTTATATTAGTTTTGTAATTGTTATCGTGAAGCAATAACTCCTGTTAATGTGATTCAGTGCAGTCCAGTGCTGATTAGTCCGTATTCTCATTGCAGACAACACACATACTGTATTGTACAATCACATGCATTGTCATGTAATGGAAATTGATGAATGCACATTAAAGGGAGATAAAGAAGACTGCTTTTGGTATCGTGGGTGTTTTAACAGACTAGAACCAATAAAATCATTAACAGGTCACCATGCTGAGCCTATGTAACGTAAAACTTGACGCTAGCTAGCGGATGTATGATTGCTAACTGATATAGACACTAGCGCTAGTTGGAACGTACACTACTTGTGATTATTTTTAGCCTATGTTATTAGTTGATAGTGATGACTAGGCATCATGTTAGGTATTAAGTAAGCAAACAATTCTCCAAGATCTCATGTCATGCACTCTTCATTTCTTCCTATCGCAAGTGTGGTCACACACATACACACAGCTGTTGAGCTTTGAACCTGGTTGCAGGACGCACTATTGGTATTGTTGTTTAAAAACGCAAAAGTATTTTTTATCCGATTACTCGATTAATCGATGGAATACTCGGTAGAATACTCGATTCCAAAAATATTCGATAGTTGCAGCCCTACTTGGAGCGCAGTCTCTCCACACACAATGCTAACATAGCCCAGGATTCCTAAAGGCACAGAACTGGACAAGCGTACTTAATACTGATACGTCAGTCAGAGAAACAGACTCGGCTTTTTGGGAAATTTACTAAGTACTCTGTCTGAAACGGTCACGTTGGCATCGTATCAGGTGTCATGGAATATTGCTTGATCAAAAAAGTCATATAGTGAGGGACAGTTTGAAAATTGAACAGAGGATATCTGACATTAACTATAATGAGCACCTAACTCAGCAGATGTCTTAAATATGTTTATTTTTGTGCCATAATTTAAATCTACATTAGGTAATTTCTCTTCCTAAAACCTACTAGAGGACACTATTTAAAAGGTTATTTTCAAAAAAATCTTATGGGGGAGCATGCCCCCAGACCCCCCTAGTTTTGCTGGGTCTCAGGAAAATAAATAGGTTTTATGAAGGGGCTTATCCCCCCCCCCCCCCCCCCCCCCCCCAAAAGTGGGAAGCTCCCGCAAAATCAGGAATTTTAGGCCGCAACCATCTCCCTGATCCCCCTGCCCCCCACCCCCCAAAAGTGGTGAACCGAGGGGAAACACTGCGCATCATATACAGTATGTAATTCATTAATACTTTATTTCATTGCACAGAAATCCAGCACAGATGATGTAGGCCTAGTACAGCTTAATAAAACATGAAACAATTACCTACATATTAAAAATGTATTTCAGATAAAACAAATGCATTGGAGGTACTTCTCATTAGGTCATTTTGTTCATTAGGCATCTTGTTCATTTCATTCATTTTGAAATGCATTCAGGAAATTTAGAAATCCAGTGCAGATGTAGTGCAGGTTGAGGAAGCAGCAGCTGGATCACCAGGGCTTCAGGTGAGGTCTTAGGCCCAATCCCATTTCTCATCTCTACCCCTACCCTTACCCCTACCCCTTCGCCTTCGCTTTTTCAAACGGAGCGGTAGCGGAAGGGGTTGAAACGCTAGCCCTTCGAATTGGGATAGCACTTCAACAATTACGTACGTCATCAGTACGAAGCGTCAGCTGTTACGTTACCGGAGAGCGACAGCTGTCACTCACCAGATATAAACAAACATGGCGCCTGCAGCTGTTATTTACACAATGCAACATTTCATCAAACAAGTTTTAAAATCATGAATTACAAAGAAAATACTTTCATTTGTGTGATGCTTTCCCTGCTGTTTCCGACATTTTTAAATGGACTCGCGCGATGTTTGTTCTTTAATGATCACGGGTTCGCAATGCATTGAGGGAAATCAGTCTACCCCTCCGTTTGAAGTGTGCCCTCGGAAAATCTTCGTTTGGAGCGGTAGAAAGCGCTTCCCCTTCCCCTACCCCTCTGTCTTAACGTGAATTGGGACAGCACTACCCCTCCACATGAACGCGCAAAACGGAGGGGAAGGGGAAAGACGAAGGGGTAGCGGGAGAAATGGGATTCAGCCTTACTTTTGTTTGGGATATCCAAAAAGGACAACAAAAAAGAAGTGATGTCAAAAAATGTGGCTAATCTGTAAAACATCAATTACGTTATTTTTTTTATGGGGGGGGGGGGGGGGCGGTCTGCTGGGCAGTGTCCCTACCAATGCTGAGACCAAACCTACGCCCTTGCCTCCACCTAACTGTCACCCCCTTCCTCTCACCTGTAAGGTGTGGTCTCCCCTCCCCTCCTGTATTTTACCTGACTGAATGGTATAAATTCAAACATAGTCTGCAACCAGGTAGGCCATTCTTTGAGCAGCAGCTTAGAGGGGGTCTCAACGCTGAAATAAACTATGAATAATAAATTATGACTGCATCTTCCAGTGCTACTACTGTGATAATCCTCTGTGATATGCCTGTATGCCAACTGTACTTTATGATATGCTTAAAGGCCTATGGTGTTGCATGACATTGTACATACAGAAAAAAACAAGGAAATAAGTTGGCAAAGTTGATTTAAAATGAAAAAGTAAGAACCTTTTCACTATTATATTCCTGCTACCGTTGAGTTGCCCCTGTTCTTGTGAAGCCAAAAAAAAGAGTGATTCTCAACTAAGAATCAGGCCTTCACACCTAGACTTAGACAGGTGCAGCTGAGGAGGAGTGGGTGGAGGTGAAAAAAACACTCAGATAGTTGCTGAAGCTTCAGAGCTGAGTACGTGAAAATTAAACCTCAATAAACTCTATTGTGTGGTGTACAGTTGGTTCGAATGAGATCATTCCAAGCATAAGATCTCACCAAGCAGTTTCTAGACAAAAGTTAATATTGTAATTTTGTCAATAGGTAGGTAATGTTAGATCTTATTGATCATTGACAGTGTATTTTAGGGGCTTAGAGAAACACGAGAAGGAAATATTCTAAATTGTCTCTGTCTTGTTCATTCTTTTTCTCCTGCTTTCTTTCTTTTCTCTCTCACACTGCTAATCTACCTTTCATCTCTCTGACACTTGAACACACACACACTACACTAACACAAAAAAATATGCTCTGACTCTAAAGCCCTATTGGTTTAGGTGTTTAACTGTAAAAATTATATAAAAATGCTGTTGTTAACTTTATTCTTTGTTCCATATGGGGAATTAATGACCTGAATGTCTATCTGCAGAGTTCATGGAATACATTTTAGCAAGGCACATGAGGCGTAGGTATAGGGAGAAGGTTGTGCCCCTTTCTCACAGTCCTTAACGCGCAGGATTGCCCTGGGATATTTCTACTTACCCCCAGAGGCCCAACTACATTTGCCATCTAACTGGTCCCGACTTGGAGAAACACCACAGACCAGAGAGTCCCCTTCCCGTTGAAGATAACAGCAGCGCTGGCCGTTAACATCACTGGATCATCCCAGCATCCCCTGCTCTCCCGGTCGGCATTAAGCTCAGCTATGCAGTCACTGGCTCCCTTATTCACAGAGCAGTTTTTGTTATTTATTTTCCATCTCCTGATACCACATCACAAAGAGTAGGATTTTAGATGCCCATGGGTTCTATGGTGTAATAGACTGTATGCAAATGTCATTGCGTTTGCCCCTGGCCCAAGGGCAAGGGAGTTGCAAAGGGGTTCATTCCATCAGTGAACCGTGATGTAACGTTCCTCATATGTTCACTTACTATACTGGCTGCACATGACTCTTTCAGTTTGCCTTTAGGGCGTTGTGCCTTTGGATTGGTGGCTGTTAGGAGGCAATGGCTTTCCGTTACGCACCTAGCTTATCACGCCAGCCATACATCAGGCCAATGACTTAGCTGAAATAACAATTGAATAATATGTAGTCAGGCGCAAGGTCTGTGATTTAGCAGACATTTGATACAAAATTTGCCTCAGATGCTTGGACAGGTTAGGTGGCACATTACAATGCAGCCCGCGGGAAGGCAATGCCTTCTTCGTGGCAAGTCGTGTTTTACACGCAAAACATTTCAGAGGACACATTAGCAAAGGAAGTCCAAACCAGCAGTGTGATATGACAACGGGGCAGAGGGTGCACATCAGAGGCATCAGTTAGCAGAACAGCCGTTCCCTTGGTAAATATCAATTGTTTATTCCTAAGGTAAGGTCATTTTAGTTTTACACAGGAAAACTTTATTTATTACTGTCAGGGACGTGCACAGGAGTGGCCTAAGGTTGCTCGGGCAACTGCCCGTTTGCCCTCCTCAACTGAAGTTGCCCCTCCGAAGGAAATATATATATTTGCGATCAGGGGAGGGTGGCGCGGCAGCAACGGTAAGTGAGAGTTTAAAATGATATTGGCAACATTTGCGATCAAATGACGGGGCGTGGCAGCGGCTGTGACAAACAAAAATGATGTGTTGCCCCTTTTTTCCAGGGCATAGCAACTGCCCTTAAAAATTCCTGTGCACGTCCCTGATTGCTGTGTTATTGGTTGGGGACTTCCCACAGCGGCCACTCTTCTCACTATGACATGCAAGTGTGAATAAAAGACAAATCACACCTTTAATACAGAGACAGGTTTATATTAAAACTGATTTCTTCTGGCGGTTCAATATATAATGTCATGTCAGGCACGGACCTCCCATATGAGAATGTCCATCTCCTCTGGTACAAACGGTTCTGTTTGTGACCGGATATTTGTTTGCTCTGTTGCAGAACAATTACTGAGCCCCGTGTGAACATTAATAAGGAATGGTCGAATCATTGTGATTGACTTGATTGCCACACCTACTAATTACTGAACAATTTGAAAGGTTCCAATACACTTAGATTCTAACCAGCAATCCCTTGATTCAGAAGCTAGCACTCTGACCACCACCCATATCACTATCACAATGTTGCTTTGATTGAATTTTGAGGAGTATTTCATATATCCTGCTCTAGCCTTCCAGCAGCTTACGCATATATCTCTCTGTTTTCAGCCTGTATGTTGAAAGAAAATGTGTTTTTTGACAGGATCCGCTCCCAAAGGGTTCACGAGCAGCAGATGGCAATTTAGTGTTGGCCAGCAGCGCCTCCTCAGCCCTCTGCAGTGAGCTTATGCAGTGCTCCCCTCTGCAGGTCCTCACTGAAGGAGATCCATTATCTTTCCACGGAGCCAACCCGCAGTTGGCACAGACCAAGCATGATGGGTAGTCGGCAGTCAGCAGCAATCAGGCATGCCATGAGCGAAGCTGGGTAACTGGAAACGTATAAAGAAAATGACAGAAAAAGACAACAGCTATGTCTCAAGCCTTTGCCGAGTAGTTTGAGTCTGGCAGTGGATAAAGACACTAGCGGCATGTATTCCACCACCTCCTCCACCCACATCCCCCCCCCATCCCCCCTCCGATGATGAAGAGGGCTCTCGCTATGTGACACACAGATGCCAGTTGCCGCAGGACACCCATCAGGCGTGGCACAGTAGCACAGAGGCACTTGGAGAGCACAAGCAGGTGCCAACAGGCTGCCCAGGGGCAGGCTGGCATCGCTGTCTTCACCAGGAGGTGGGCAAATTGGAGTACAGATCACAGTGAGGCCCAGCTGCTTGGATGTTGAGTCACATGGTAAGACTTGAAGATCATGATTGCGGAAATCGGACCACACAAAAATGGAGAAGTTTGTATGTGCACATGTTTGTGTGTGTGTGTGTGTGTGTGTGTGTGTGTGTGTGTGTGTGTTTGTGTGTGTGTGTGTGTGTGTGTGTGTGTGTGTGTGTGTGTGTGTGTGTGTTTATCCTTGTCTGTGTGTGAGTGTGTGTGTGTGTGTGTGTGTTTCTATAAACTCACTATAAGTAATGATATACCTAGGAGATATGAGAGCAGTATCAAATTCTTGAGAAAAAACCCACACATCTGTTGTAGCCAGAATGTTTACATTTCAATAAACAAATCCCTCATTCCAGAGCTTGTAGCGGGTCGAGCCATCCATCCATGTCTCTCTCCACGCACAGCAACCCACGATCATGACCCACTCCTCTTGCAGACCTCTCGTCATAATTGCTGCCTCAGTCCCAAGGAACTTAGAGACGAGCGAGATGCCAGTCAGCCCCCCCGCAATGCTACCGACCCCCACCTCCCCCAGCCCATCCACTCTGACTGTGAGGAGAGGAAGTGAATCAACAGATCAAAATGTCAAGCCTTAGCCTACAGGCCTTCATTAGCAAACAGACAGGCCCTATGTGGAGGGAGGAAGGAGAGGAGAGGAGAGGGGTGAGTGTCAGAGCAGAGGCAGTCTGTACTGTAGCAGTAGTGTTGCTCACACATCTTTATACTAATGGATATGCTCTGGCAATGTCATATGCCCACACATAACCTCCTGCACACATGTAAGCATACATGTACACGTGCACACAGACAAACAAAACACTTCTACACAAACATAAGTGATATGGTGTTGAAAGGTCCCTTTGTTATTTAAACTGGGTGACAATATCACTGATATCACAGTGGTCTTGTTTGTTATTGTTTTCGAATGATGCAATCTGTTTGAATTATATATTTAAAGAATCTGCCAGCAGTGTTTGACACAATCTCCATAAACCCCACCCCATGGTTTGAAAGCACAACCTTTGCTTTTATTTGCGAAAAATTAACCTCTCCCCTATTCTCTTGAAATATGTTAATTTGCCTAATTGGTGTGCATGAACAGGAAGATGCCCAGCAAAACAATTTACCATTAATTAATTCAATTATATGCTTATGGCAGCTTTAGTGGAATTGCCGCTTACGACCATGAAGGGACATGGCAATCTCCTAAGAAATAATGAGTTCAATTAATTTATGGATAAAAGAAGCCATGTATAGAATTAATTGTGTAGTTTTAAATTGAATAAGCATTTAGATTACTTGCCAACAGCAAACAGGAAACTACTGACAAAAAAATAAAGGAAACAAACTTTGCCACAATTCATTGCACATCGTGAAATTAGCTCTGTAAAAACTAATTTAGCAGAGTCTAGAGGACTGCTTTCTTGTAACTTAATGTTCTTTTAACAATACTGGCAGTAGACATTAATTGGGAAAAAGCAGTGTTTTGACCAGTAATTTTTAGGGAGTTGCAGCTTTACACATTTGCTGCGCTATGAATAAAAGGCTGCACTGACAGAAACACTGTTTGAGAGCTGTGTGGATGTGTGATGGGGGAACAGTTTGCAGGAGACTACTGACACTTTTACAGCGGGAGTTGGAGGGAGATGTGAGGGCATCGTGCTCTCAGTTGCTTTCAAACTCAGCGCCATCCCACCAATTAAAGTCATTCTCTCACTCAGCAAGTGTCTCTGGCTCGCTCCGGCTCATTCTTGGCTCCTGAGAGATGACATCCGGCTGAGGTGAGGTGAGGTGAGGTGCGATGCTGTGACTGCAGTGCGATACTGTGACTGCAGTGCTGTGAGGAGGTGATGAGGAGAGGAGAGAAATGTGCACATGTGCTCTGACGAAGCTGTACACACACACACACAGAAACACACAGAGAAATACAGAGAGTGAAAGAGAGATTTAATTTGATTATAACTTTTTTCACATGAATGTTGATAACTTCATACATATAAGACAAGTTAGGTCCGGACATTTTTCGACAGTGACACAATTTTCATAATTTTGGCCCTGTTATCTACCACAATGGATTTGAAATGAAATATCAAATCGAGATGCAATTGAAGTGCAGACTTTCAGGGCATTTGCATCAAAATTGATAGATAGATACAGATGGATATTCGATTAATCCTGAGGGAAATTTAGGTCATATATCATTATCATAATCATTGAAGGGTTTACATACATAGTCCCTTCATTTCAAGAGACCTAAAGTATTTGGACAATTGACTCAAAAGTTGTTTCATGAGCAGGTGTGGGCTATTCACTCATTATCTCATCATCAATTAAGCAGGTACAAGGTCTGGAGTTGATTTCAGGTGTGGCATTTTCATTTGGAAGCTGTTGCTGCGAATCCACAACATGCGGTCAAAGGAGCTCTCAATGCAAGTGAAACAGGCCATCCTTAGACTGCGAAAAAAGAAGAAATCCATCAGAGAGATAGCAGAAACAGAAGGAGTGTCCAAATCAACAGTTTGGTACATTCTGGGGGAAAAGGAACGCACTGCTCATTTTAGCAACACAAAAAGGCCCTGACGTTCACCAGAAGACAACCGCAGTTGATGATCGCAGGATCCTTTCCATGGTAAAGAACAACCCCTTCACGACATATACTGAGGTGAGGAAGACTCTCCAGGAAGTAGGCGTATCATTATTCAAGTCTACCATAAAGAGAAGACTTCACAAGAGAGAATACAGAGGATTCACCACAAGGTTCCAACCATTTATAAGCCTCAAGAATATAAAGGATTAGAGTTAGCCAAAACACATCTAAAAAAGCCAGCCCGGTTCTGGAACAGCATTCTTTGGACAGGTGGACTTAAGATCAACCTGTACCAGATTGATGGGAAGAGCTAGTATGGAGAAGGCTTGGAACGGCTCTTGATCCGAAGCACACCACATCATCTGTAAAACATTGTGGAGGCAGTGTGATGGCATGGTCATGCATGGCTTCCAGTGGCACAGGGTCACCAGTGTTTATTGATGATATGACAGAAGACGGAAGCAGCCGCATGAATTCTGAAGTCTATGGGATTCTAACATTCTGGCTGCTTACATTCAGTCAAATTCAGCAAATGGACAATGACCCAAAACATACTGCGAAAGCAACCCAGGAGCTTTTAAAGGCAAAGAAGTGGAATATTCTACAATGGCCGAGTCACTCACCTGATCTCAATTGGATAGAGCATGCATTCCATTTGCTTAAGACGAGACTTAGACCAACAACAGCAACAACTGAAGACAGCTGCAGTCAAGGCCTGGCAAAGCATCTCAAAGCAGGAAACCTTTAGGTCCTTTGAAATTAAGGGACAATGTATGAAAATTGTTGCAATTCCTAAACCTTTCCTCCAATTTTGATGTAAATACCCTCAAATTAAAGCTGAAAGTCTACACTTCAATTGCATCCCAATTAATTTAAAATTGTGCATCCATTGTGCAAACGTAAAAGGCCAACATTATCAAAATTGTGTCACTGTCCAAAAATTATATATACTTAACTATACATACACAGAAATGTTCTAACTTGCTCCTCCTCTTTAAGTGTGTTTCAGGATCTCTAAGATGTCAAACCTTGACAAATCTTCACTGATTTAATATAGATTCTTTAGGGAATCACTGACACACATAAAGACTCAATAACCTCTGTTCCACAGCAACAACACTGTTTGGAATTTTTTTTAGAGCGCTCAAAAAATGCGAAACATTAATAGTAGTATGCAATGGAAAGGAGAATCTTTCAAAGGACCGGGGACAGAATATAGAGGACTTAAAGAAGTATTATGGAGTCTTGGTCTACACCTCATGCAAACAGCTCATTTGGCAATGATAAAAGCTTGCTAATATGCTAACTGGAGTCTGTTGGCAGTATTGTTGCCAATATTGTGCTGTTGTAAATAGGCGGCCAAAATGTTCAAAGGTGTCAAGTAACGAAGTACAAATACTTTGTTACTGTACTTAAGTAGAATTTTTAGGTATCCCTTTACTTTACTCGAGTATTTATTTTTCTGCCAACTTTTTACTTCTACTATTTACATTTTAAAACAATTATCTGCACTTTCTACTCCTTACATTTAAAAAAAGGCTTGTTACTCTTGGTTCCAGTTTTGTTTCAAAAGTTTAAAATGTGCGCCATCCAATAGATCAGTGGCGCCATCCAGATATACTGATTTCGAGCGTAATTGGATGAAGCATAGAAACCCATAACACTCATTGGTTAGGCTATCCATTAGGCTTCTACTATCAAAGTGTATTTAGCAGCTATCAACCATCAACCCCAACAGCTTCTGACAGCGAAGGGATGAGACCTTTTGCCCTAGTCTGAACAGCTGCACACATTCTCTGATGGCATCTATTCGTGCTGGCGACAGACACAACGTCATTGAGACGGAGTTTACTGTCATGCCCAGAAAATGCACTGACTGCTGAGGACGCAGCGAGCTTTTCGCTTCGTTCAGTACGAATCCGAGGCGGTACAGGCGTGCCACCACAAGATGGCACTCTTGCACCGCCTCTGCCTCTAAGCGAGAAGCCAGAAGCCAATCGTCCAGATAATTGAATAAGCGAATGCCTATTCTTCTTAATGGGGCAATGGCAGCTTCTACGCACTTTGTGAACACCCTTGGAGCTAGGGAGAGACCGAAGGGGAGTGCATGGAATTGGTATGCTATTCCGCCGAATGCGAATCTCAGATATTTGCGGTGTCTGGGATGAATCGGTATATGGAAATACGCATTCTTGAGATCTATCGTGATCAGCCAATCGCTCGGCTTTATGAACTGAATCAGACGACGTGGAGTCAACATTTTGAACGTCAGCGGCATGAGTGACTTGATCAGTACACGTAGATCTAATATAGGGCGATAATTCCCGTCCTTTTTGGGGACGAGGAAATACTTGCTGTAATGGCCTGAGTTTGTGTTCTCTGGCAACACTACGCTTATAGCCTTTTTCACGGGTAACGCATCTATCTCCTGTTGAAGGAAATGTGTGCGAGCTCGTGGCACCCTTGGTTGAATTACACCTGTGGACTTGGGAGGAGGTCTGGCGAACTGCAGAGTGTAGCCCTTTGAGACTGTCCTCAGCACCCAGGGCGAGACTGTGCATGCGCGCCAGCCCAAAACGCAGTCTGCAAGCCTGGTGACCTTCCCAAGTGGTGGAGGGCACACCACCTCCCCCCCCTTTCTTTTCAGGTGGCAGTGAAGATCAGGGTGCCGGCTGTCTGCCTCGCCCTCTCGTACCACGGCGTGTGGGTTTGAGTGTGGCCTTGGTGCTTGCCTGTGCAGCTGGCTGCTGCTGCTGCTTAGCGGGCTGGGCAGGTGGCTGGAATGGGTTTTTATTCCATCCGCGGCGCACAGGCATCTTAGCTGGCGGAGCTGGGGAGCGGAACCCACTCCGTTTCACTCCCTGGGCCGGTGTGGTCTGCCCTGACGAGGACTGCGGTTCGGAGCTGCTTGACTGAGGCATCCATGCCTGAAAAGCCTCACGGCTTTTCTGCTCTGCCTCAAACTTGTCGCTCATCGCCCCCCCCACCGCTTCACCGAACACACCCTTAAAGCTGACTGGAGCGTCAAGGATTGGTGCTTCCTCCCTGTCAGAAAGCTTGGCCAGAGAAAGCCACAGGTTCCTCTGCGTTGCCACAGAAGCCCCCATGACTCGCCCCAGCCCCTGAGACGAACACCTGGTGAGTCAGAGAGATAAATCAGTCGCCCTCCGTAGCTCCTCCACGGTTTCGTCTTCCCAAAGACGAGCCACGAGCTCTGTGAGGAGCTTGGCTTGATAGCGCTGAACACGCCGACTGCCCCGCAGCTAGGTAAGCCTTCTCGGCCAGAACCGCCATATGTCTCGCGCTCTTTGTGGGTAGCCGGGTTTCTGGCCGAGGCGCATCGTCGGGGAAGCAGGCGAGAGATAACCTGCTACGGTGTCCTCCACTGGTGGGAAGGACGGTCTTTCGCACGGTCCAGTCGGAGGTATTCCGCAAACCCCGGAACCGGAGCGCACCCTGAGTAGGGCGCAGCCCATGAGGTTTCCAGCTCCTCGTGAACCTCCTCGAAGAAGGGAATATCCAAGGAAGCTGGCCGGGGTGGGTCACCATAGTACTCCCTGTCCAGCAATACAGAACGCACGCTGGGCGGGGGAGGGAGGGCGAGACCAAGCCGGCCCGCCGCCATCCTCGCTACTTTGTGTAGCTGGTGGCCAAGGTTCCGGGAGAGCGCTTCAGGCTGCGTAGCCCGCGGCGCGTCACCCAAAACCATGTCTGTGTCCTCGTCCGAGTCGTCCTTGAACGAATCATCAGACTCTCCTCCGACGTCAACGTCCAACTCGTCGAGCTGAATGTCGAGCTCAGACAGCGGCTCAGCGGCCAGCGTAGTCACCGCGACTGGGGCCACCGTGCGCGCTGGGGAAGAGCAGGAGGACCGAGCGACTTCCCGAAGAAAACCGTCTGGCCCGCTGCTGCTCCCATGGCGAGGGGAGCCTCGTCTAACCGTGGACACCACCCCGGACGGCACAGGCTGCGCCCCCGGACGAATGTCCTCTCCCATAGAGAGAGGCGCCTCGTGACTCGTGCCGTCGTCATTGCGGCACAGAGCGCACATGCGGGAGGGATATCCCCGGACAACGCCGCCTCAGCGTGTGATCTACCCAGGCAGAGCACACAGCGGCGATGTCGGCCTCCCTTCTCGCGAGGATGACCACAGTCTGGGTGGAGTTTGGTCATCGTTAATCTGAAAAAGAGACAAAAATTAGCAAGAGCTATAACAACCTAGTACGTTGTAAGCAGTAGTGAGACGGCAAGTCGAGGACTAGCGTGGTCACCAGCTAGACAGCAGCTTGCTTAAGCATAGAATATCCTTGTAGCACTCAGAGCAAGTAAGGGAATGAATCCGCAACTCACCAACTCGAAAGAGTAATTTTGCACACAAAGACAAAGGATACGCAAAGCGTGTAGAGTTTTGTTCTGACGGTCCGTAGCCTCAAAGGCGAAGCTGTCAAAGAGAATGGGCGACGTAATCACCCCCAATATATGGGGACCTGAGGGGGCGGGCTCAGGGCAGTGATTTGTCGCAATTCGGCCTTCCGGCGTGAATAGAAAGTGCTTAGATTGGTCAATGAACGCATCATTTCCCATCTTTCACATCGCAGAAAGACCAAAACAGCTCTCCTGTTAAAAAGGAACTTTCATAGTCTTGCTTGGTCAGGTGGATGTCATTTTGAGAACGGCCAGAACTACCGACACAACCTGCATTATTTTAAAATAACTTAATTGGTTGCCATGTTGCCGCCCAAGTGGGGTCCTGTCTTGGTGGCTCTCCTGCGGGTGGACCATGGCCTGGTGGCCTGGATCGCGGACTGCCTCGCTGGCTGACCAAAGTGTATAGTAATGCTCCATTGTTGTGTTGATGAGGTCGTGAGGAATTGCTCCATATGCATTGGCCAAGTCGAGCTAGACGACTGATAGGTCTTCTTTGCTCTCCTTGGCCTCACGGATAAGCTGGCTGAGGTTGCTTGTGTGCTCCAAACATCCAGGGGAGCCTGGGATGCCGCCTTTCTGGATTGATGTGTCGACATACTTGTTCTTCACCATGTACATGGTCATCCTCCTAGCCAGGACTGAGAAGACTATCTTGCATTCGACGCTCAGGAGAGAAATGTTTCAGAATTGGCCTATTTCAGAGGAGACCATTTCCTTTGGTACAAAGCACCCTTTTGCTCTCTTCCAAGATGTTGGAAGTTGTGCCTTTTGTCCATATCCTCCGCAACAGATTCCATAACCTGAGCAGAAGCATTGGGCATCTCTTGTATACCTTGTAAGGTATAGAGCTAGGTCCTGAGGCAGATGATGACCGGGCTTTCTGTACAATGGCATGGACTTCTCTCCATGTTGCCTCTTTGGTGTCAAGCTCTTCCTCTGGAGTTACTGGTTGTGAAAAGTGTTAATGTAAATGAAAGTAACGCGAACACCATGCAGGTATACCTGCTACATGAGTAAATCTCCAGCTGTAAAGTTTAAGTTAGATCATTTATTTCAGTTTTTAAACATTGTTTTCTCATGAAATCAGGTACCACTTTACAATAATGCTCCCCTTATAAAGGTTTATAAAATGTTTTTAATTAAGTTATTAATTAGGTTGTAAACATTTTATAGATCATTATTAAACCATTATAAATGAGTTATAACACGTATTGTGCCTGAAATGGTAATAGTAATACCACATTCAAATACACTATACCTTCAATGTTGCCACACTTAAAAACTCTTTCTTGATACAGATGTATTTGTGCCAAGTATGAAGAAATGCCTACAGAGCCTGAGAATGCATGTTGCAGGGAGATACCACAGGTAGGATTCTTTGTGAATTACATTATAATTATGCAGTAATCATTTGTTTTATATTCCATATCACCTACACTTTGAAATATTTGAGGTTGCAAGAAGACTACTGCAGCTTCAGAACCAACCAGCGTGCATGGTCCATCATGGCTTCGAACCTGTGTACTTGAATGTGTTCTCACTACAGAAGGCATTCAACATCTAAAGAGCAGACTCTGGGCCTTTAAGTCTAAGAGGAATGGAGCAGTACGTTTGTGTTTTAATGCATAGGAGTCGTCAGTCATTTCTGCAATACAAATATAAATAAGGAAGAAAATACAAGAAATTACTCTTCCCTCTGTCATACTTTGCTTACTGCTCATCTTGTGTCAATTGTTGAAATGTTACATATCAAACACTATAGACGTTTATTGTCAGAAAGATTGCTATAAAGAATGCCACAGAGCTTTTTGAACATAGTTTTTACATGTACTGGCTGGTACATAAGAGCACATTGTCTATTTGTAGGGTAATACATACAAAAAAAGACAAATTATAATTAAAAATAATGATAAAACACACTTTGTACCAGAAGTAGCCATACTAGAAACAAGAACACTATAGATGTGTGTCAGCATTTATTCTCTAAATACAATGTAAACATTGCTCAGCCATTACAGGTAGCATTAGAGAAAGCTTTGTAAGCTGGTGTCGAGGCTTTCTGGGCTGGAGAATCAGGGTGGTAGTGCCCTCCTGCAAGGTGCCATGGATACGTGAAGACGAAGGTACGTGAGGTACGCTGGCTATCACTTCCAGCTTGTCAGGTTTTTCAAACTGGGCAGATAGATCCTCAGGGATCGGGATATTCAGCACCTCATCCACATCCTAAAAAAACAACAGGTCAGGATAAACAGGTCCAACAGTTTATCCATGTGGTCTGTAATAAACAAAAAAAAGATTGTACATTTTTTTAATAATCCAACCCTGTTGCAATGGTACACATTTTAAATGTTTTAGTAGAAGTCCTCTGTTAAACCACCATATGACCCTCTCGACAGATTTGGAGTAGAGTAGATTTGATCATTTTCAGAGGGCAGTCCGCCTTACAATTTGAAGGCTTTTATAACATTTTTGCACGCCGTTCCCATAGCCGGAGATCCCGGGGGGGACGTGTCTCCCCCTACCATAAAGTTGTCCCCCCCACAAACATTAGGGGAAAAAATAGATTATTTTTATTTTATTTTTTTAAATATAATAATATGAAATAAACGCACAACGACACAAGCGGTGCCTATTATAAACGGAAAACAATGTGCTGTTTAAGTGTTGAAAAATCATGATCCCCCTATTCCTCAAAGTGGTTTGGTTCACATGCTGTTTCCAACAGGCGGGGCTACCGACAGCTGAGTGTTTCAGTCAATCTGCCCAGTACATGGTCAGGTAGTGAGGTTGTTTCTCCTCTCTCCCCTGTCACTCTGGCTCTGATACAAGATATGTAAAGAGATTTACCTCATTATATGGACTAACCAGATCACTACTGTTATTGATTCAGGATATATTTGTATTGATATTGATGTTATTGGGATATAATTATTACTGAAACATTAAATCATGTAAATGTATCAAGCAGATATTCGAATGCTTACTCTTCCTCTCATAGCATGACTCTGATATGCATATTTTAAAGACAGCTCTATCATTCTTTTGCTCTGTTAGGAGAGACGTTCCATTTCTATTGGCACCACTAACACAACCTGTCTGCTTTAGAGTGCCAAGATTTTTCATATCTCCGAGTTTCAATGGCCAGACCAGACTAATGTCAATGTGCTCATATAAACTGCCATAGTGCAGGATTGTAAGGCAGTGTTTTTTTCCAGTAGGGGAATTCAATCTATTTCTGCTGTTTTGTGACGGTTAAGTAATTGAGATGTCAGTTATTTTCAGTGTTTGGAGGATTACTCTTAAAATATATTCAACTACAGATCACAGAACACATTTCCTAAAATGTTATTTGTAATGCTTTCTGTTAGATTACTCAAGGTGAGTGATGTATTCTAAATAAATACTTGATAAATACTTGTGCATAGTCTAACATTTTAATAGCTGTGGATGAAACAGTAATGTCATACGTTAAGTTGTAAGGCAACCCACGATACCCCTCGCAGTAAGGATTCATAGACTGATAGATTTAGTTATAATTATCATAATTATTATCATTATTATTGTTATTATCATTTTTATTTGACATTTATAACAGATCCACGATTATAAACACAACATAATGTGTGTCGAAGAACCTACAACAGCAATGATTTTTTTTCTGCATGTATAAATCACTACCAAACCAATGCCTTGTTTTTTAGAACACTGTGCAGTCATGATTATGGGATCAATTTAGAAAGAAAAAGATTTACAAATACCCTGCAATCTGCAAATGAGCATACTATTATTGATAAATGTCCACCGATTTGCAAATATGCACACTATGTTTTACAAATACAAAACACACCACTCAAATTGCTTTGCTAATGCAAGACACATTTAACAATGTGTTTTGCAAATAAAAATGCTACAAAATCGCAAACAAATAGGACAGATTCCAAAAATGGAAATAAACCATGTTTTGTAGGATTGTATAATCAGTTTTACAAGCGCACAACACAACAACCACAACATTTGTGGTTGGGTCATTTTTGGCACAATGTTCCACTTGTACCAATATTAGGGTTTGTACAAGTTGCAAATTTAAAGGCACCAAAACAGCAGGTGGCAGTGCAACGGCATCTGCTTTCCATTCCACTCGTGAAATGGCTGGTGGGTCATGGGACTACAGAACAGGAAAATTGATTTGTCTCATTGTCATATATGTTTAGTTCTTTGTTTAAATTTGCATAGTTGCTGGCTATTTCCCTAAAAAAAGGCTTCCGGACTTGCTTGCTTTGAATACGCCATGACAGAATAATAACTCAGGTAGCAGGAAAGCAAGTGACAGAAGCACAAAAAAGTGACTGAGGCAGTTGCAGGGCTCAGCAGGCCAGCAGTTTTCTTGTCAGTCTGAAAAATGCTACATTATGGAAAACACTGGTTTATGGTAATATTTAAATTTCCAACACGTAAGTAAATAGACAACACGAATGATAAAAAAAAAAAAAATCCAAATTGAAAGGCAAGAGGGTGATGTGAGCAGTGTGGTATGGGCCTAACTAACAACACAGAAAGCCCTTGAATGAGGATGCAGGATGAGATGACGAATTGTTTATAGTGTTAGTCTAAGTTTTATACTGAGGGCAAAAGAAGAGGTTCAGTCACCAGTATGGGCATTCATTTAGGATGACAGACACAGTGATAAAAAAGCTTGATGTGCCTCACCTTCCCCCTTGAACATACTCTCTGAAGTTGTCTTTAAAACTCCCCTCTTTTCCTCAAAAAGCTGCTGAGAGGCAAGAAATAATAAAGAAAAGAGATGTAATAAAATTCCCTGACACTAAAGTCAGAGCACCTAGCCGTGGAGGTCGGTTCCCGACACCATACATTAATCTTTGATGGAAAGAAAGATGTCGTTCAGTCCAGTCGCTGGGCAGCTCGACACATTCCATTAGCGGCTTTGGATGCTCAATATGCAGTCTGCATGTCACAGCCAAGAGAATGACAGACAGAGAGGGAGGGAAGTTTTTATTGAATTTTGCACAGCTCCGTCTGGGTCGGGTGCCATGGAGCATGTGGATGGCAAAGACGTCTGCTGGAGCCACATTGAGACAAACGTGTAATGAGCTTACGTGGTCCGCTCAGAAGCCCTGACTCTGGAGAGTGCACTGGAAATGGATTGCAGGGAAAAGGGACTTCAACAATGGTGCAAGTAGGCCGGACTTTTTATTGGAGGAGTTTTAGCTCTTTAGCTTAAACTTTTATAAGCCCTTCGGACCCAGCAAGCCTGAAAATATCAACGGAAGGAGGTGCAGACCCGAACTTGAAAGCTTTGAGGCCTCAATGGTGCAATTTCATGTGACGTTTAATCAATGCAGTTTAGTTCTCGAAAGTTTCACGCTAAAAGGGGAGAGGAGACCGGAGAGGGGGAGCTGGAAGGGAAGCCAAGGCTAGATGAGAGAGACTTCTCCTCGGGAAGCAAGCTCCTGGCAGTAAATGAGTATTGATGGATGTGTGGCCTGAGATCAGCACAGGACAGGAGTAGCATTCGGGTGACTTAGTGAAAATGCCTGTGTCAATGTTCATCTCAATAATTCTCTGTTGCTGGGGGAAGGTGTGTTCAGTGCCACACTAAATCTAACAGACTTTAAATGTGTGTGAGTGTGTGTGCGTGTGTGTGTGTGTGTGTGTGTGTGTCTTTATGTTGTATAACAGGTGTATATGTTTGTGTATTGGGAGGATGAGTGTCATCCAGCATGACAGATATTCATTGTTCTGGTAAACACCAGAAAATAGCCTCAGTGTCTTCTATAAATTCTATTGAATGGCTCAGGCTTTTGTGTGGGTGATTACATGTTTTACTTACTTGGGCCATATGTTGCCATAGTCACAGGGGCATGGATATGAACTTATTATTGGCTATCATGACGCACTTTCCAGGCTCCCACCAGATTCCTACTTTGTGTGTTCCCATGTCAGTCTCTCTCTGCAGTGCACAGCCTTTCTGTGAGGATTCTTTTTCTTCATTTCATCTGTGTTTTGATGTAAATCAGATCAAATATCTAAGACTTGTGCTGAGGTATGATTGATATATCGTGATATTGAGCTGATTTAGGATTGACACCCATTGTCCACTCATCCAGTACATCATGCCATTTTGAAATAAGAGTGGGCTGCATTTGCAAATGGGACACACTTCCAGAAGATGACATGATTGGTGTGATGAACCAGATGATTGTCTTCAAATAAATTGGGGTTTTAGGTTGGTATAAGTGATTTTGGATCATAACTTCATGGTGAATCATTTATTATGGTTTATGCATTTACCTGCTGGTGGTTATTGTCATGATAAAGCTTGAACGTTTTGATATTTTGTCATTCTTACAACTCAAAGATTATTGGTGCTGAGTTTGTGCTGAATATAAGAATATGTAGCACCTCAAAAGGAATGGACAGGCCTCAGACTCCTACTAGCCAACTAGCAAAAGGCATGCAAAGATCTTGCAAACACCATTATTAGCCCAGCTGACCCTGATAAAAGCTTGCTAACATGCTACATGGCATTTTTTTGGCAATAGTGTTGGAAATTGTCCAGTACATTTTTTTTTTTTACATCTTTACGACCTGAACCACAGAACTACTTATGCTATTTGGAACGATAGATGTGTTTAGTAGTTGGTCATAAAAACATGCCTGGTGCAGCAAGCGATTCTAATCCAACACACTTTTAGTAAAAATCAGCGAATATCTCATCATGGGATGCTAGCGGTCCGTTTTGTGTGTGCTGTAACACCCACCAACGTAATAACTTCCCACCAACGTAATAACCCTGCCAACGTAATAAAAAAGTGTGCATTTCAGACGTAATAGCCCGGCCAACGTAATAATTTCCTGCCAACGTAATAATTCTTGCCTCCTGCCAACGTAAATTTGTGTGTTTATCAAGAAAGTCCTTTTGCTGGATTTGTTTGTGTGAATAACAGTTGCAATTAAATGCAGACTAAATCTTTCATTGTGTTCCTTCTTGTGTCAAAAGTGTAGACTATAACTGTGAACACACTTATAAAACATGTCCCTGCTATGTATTGATAGATCACTGATAGACTAATAGACCACTATGAGAAACATAAACTATCATTGTCACTTTCATATGTGTCACATTGTCACACTCGTGTATGTGTGTGTGTGTGTTTGTGTTTGTGTGTGTGTGTGAGTAGCGCCTTTGTGCAAATGTCTTTTCCGGGTGGGACTGCAGCGTTTTACAGTCTTTCAACGCCTGCTACCTGTCCCTACAGTAAGACTTGATAATAACAATATCGGTGAAAATAAGGTTGGCAGGAGGCAAGAATTATTACGTTGGCAGGGAATTATTACGTTGGCCGGGCTATTACCTCTAAAATGCACACTTTTTAATTACGTTGGCAGGGTTATTACGTTGGTGGGAAGTTATTACGTTGGTGGGTGTTACAGTGTGCACTGACAAAAAAAAAAAAACAGTATTCGTACACAGCCCTGTAAATGGGAAACAAACAAAGTGGTTCTGACCAAACCACACAACACTGTTCCAAGAAAATCAGCAACAGTTTGTGTGTGCTTATGTACTAGATGGGGAAAAGGAGAGGGAGCGAAAGTAAACCTGTAAATCTTGCACATGCTAATATGCTGTACTTTGTGAAACTGTCAAAGAGGTCAGAAGAACAAAAATGGAAAAAAAAAATAAGTGCTAGGATCAGGCAAAGGCAAAGAGATGCGTTTATATCGGTGAGGCTTTTCAACAGTGGACCTCGAGTTGAAAGACAGATGCAAAGGTTTCTGCTTGACAGGTGGGTAACATTTTTCACAGAACCAATAGGTCAGTATTGGTTTGTCCCGTCTAAGAATGTTTGTGATAACTAATCCCAACTTGCAAGCAGGTATCTGTCAGGTAATGTTAAATTACTTGCCCACCAACTTTGAGCTTACTTTATAGTTTATTGCCAAGACATGCTGTTGTTGTAATATACGCTTATAATATTTGGCTGTTCAGTTTAAATATCAACAATCTTTCTCCTGTTTCGCCAACACCTCCTTTAAGTTATCTTAATTTCTATAGCCAGTGCGTCTCCTGAATCTTTCAATTGTAATCAAAATTACACACTGACCTTATGAACTGACCTGATTTACCCATAACTTGCTATGCAAAAATTCTGAATACAAGATGGTACTTGTTTTTTCACAATACCGAAGGTACTGGGGATGCAATTCTTTTGGTCCTGGTGGGGGCTGCATATACTCCTACAAGTGTTGTAGTCTGCCATTTAATACCAAAGGCAGAACGTCTACCAGCACAGAACGTTGATCTCAAAAACAGGATCAGTGATGCAGCTTGGCTAAACTCATTGAAAAGAAAAACAGTAAGAGTCATGTGTGGATGTACGCTACTTTGCATACGAGGACAGATCATCAAGGATTAATAATACATTTGCAAGGACCAGTATGGAAAAGGTGCCATTAAACTATTCAGGCAAAAGGAAGAAAACACTTCTAACTAAGTGAAACGCCTCAATCCAGATTATTCAAAGAATTCAAGGTGCAAGAGTTTCAGTTCATGTTAATGTTACATTTCCAATGTATCAAAAGTGGTATCATTGTTATCCCTATCTTATTTCATAATGTCTTAGGCTGGCCACTGCAACTGAGATGCTGTGCCATCGTACACATATGACTGTAATAAAGCCCAGTTTGTTTTCAATACTTGGTTACATACCACTGTGAGTGTGTTGAAGAAAATGGAATTTAATTTTTTTGTTTTTGTTTGGTCCCATGGTATGACAATGGATTTTCACTGGTATTACTCTCGACTTCTACATTTCTGGTATTGAGGTTACTTCTGGTATCCCTACCCATATAAAACATAAAAACATTGTCTCCCTCCTTTCCCCTCTTTATCCCACTTACTCTATTTCACTCTCCTCTACATCCTTCTCTGACTTTCCTCCATCCCCTGCACTGTCATCTACTCATTTTCACACCCCTCCTCCTCCTTTCTCTCTCTCCTCTCCTCTCCACTCATCTCCCTCTCTACTTTGATAGGCTATGGCCAGAACTCCCTGGAGGCCTGTGCGTGCTGAAGATTGCCTGGCAGTTCTAAATGTTAAAACGTTTTGATAACTGCCATTTCCTTGGCTAACACGTCTAGTTAGGGTAAGGAGACTGACGCGTCTTTTAAGTGCTGGTAAGGACCATCTTACAGCAAAGTGACATTTAAAACCGAGTGATTATCCTGAGCACACACACACATACTGTGCGCATATCTCCCTCCTCAGCCCAGGAGGTGACAGATCAGTGTGTGATAATTCCTTATTAAGGCAGGGTGTGCTCGATAGTCATCTCTCACACTGTTAACTCTGACCAGTGGTAGCATGGCTGCATGACATTTCGATTAACATTTTCTTTTATGCTCGTTGGCCTACCCTTTAGGTGATACCCTCTGTACATAACACTTCTCCCTAAAAAGCCCTTGGGTGTTTCTGGTCAAAGAGGACTCAAAGAGCTCCGGAGTCTGACCATCCTGAACATCACCCTTTAGCTATCGCTTCTCTCCCACGCAGGAGACAACGCCAGTAGCAGTGAAGTGTGGGATGATCCCCCCTAGAGGCACAAGGGTGGGGGAGTGAAGGGGGTGTGATGGGGTGCAGTAGCCAACCCAATTTTCTTTCCTAACGAACAAAGAAACAAAGAAACAAGCACACAAACAAACACACAAACACAAGCAACCCCAACATCACCTGCCAAATAATGATATTGACAATAACAAGACCATGCAGAGGCGGAAAACAGTAGAGTCTAAAAAAAGGCCATAATGGAGGTTGAGGGACATGCAGTGCAGTGTCTATGCTAATGAGGCAACTTGCGAGTTGTGTGGATTGGGGGGCCAGTAATGAGCCGAGCTTGAACACGGGGGGATCGGCAAGCGTTTGAAATGCTAATTTGAGTTACCAGAGAAAATGGCAGGAGGGTCACATGGCATCAGAGGAAACATATTTGAACAGATTAGCAAATAAATAAAGAAACTGGGAAATGTGCACCGCAAGGAGTGAAATGAAGGGCAGCAAGAACACCTGTTGTAGCATTTGGGCACTCATTTAGATGAGGAAAATGCTGTCGGAATGAATTCTAAGCGAAAGAGAGAGAGTATGGTGAATTTCGGAGGAATACAATTTGAATGTACTTTGGCAATTCAAAGGTAGTTCAACAAAACCAAACAGATTGTTTTCCACAGTTGTGCTACGTATGAGAAAGCATTGTGTATAGCCACTGCATACTAATGTGCGTCTGACTTATATCTTCAGGGGCAGTGTGGCGGCGAAGCTCCTCGTGCCAACTCCATTTTGGCTAGTGCTTCCACTGTCTGAATATGGTGGCACTCGTTAACAGATGAAATCTCATTTTCACCAGGGATGGTGGGACTGCTGAAATCAGTGCCAGAGGTGGACCATGGGTTTTCTTCCATTATGGGTTTGGCAGTCGTCAAAGAGTAAAATTGATGCTTTTTTGTATTCCTAGTATTAAATTGCCCTTTTTTCTTTATTTTGGATCGCACCTGCTCAAAAATGCATTTAAACAAAATGATAACATACAGTCATACATTTCAGACATACCTTTAAGATCAAAACATCTTTGTTTCCCAGTTTTCTCTGTCTCCTTCCCTGGCATATTGCATTTTTTTTCCACACTTGGGTTCAGTTGCAGAAATATAAAAATGGCAGTTTGAAACACAATTATTTGCTTAACCTAAACTTTTTACAGCACATTCCCATTTATCAGAACCGCCAGTCTGTTATGGTGTGTGGTACTGATGTAGTCTAAGCTGGGGGATTTGTGAGGTGTCTGATTCGGTCTGCCAGCACCATGGGATGGAGGAAGGCGGAGTTGTGAGCGTGGCACAATCCACCTTGATAATTGGCCTTTTGAGACGCTGGCGATAACAGGGCAGAAGTGGGGGAGCATGCTATTATCTCTCTGCCTTATCCAAAAAAGGAAGGTCAGAGACAGACAGAGAGAGGGGGATTGTCACAGAACAGAATGAAGCACACTGATCTCAATCAAAAAGATCCATGGTAAAAAAAAAAACAGTTTTGGGTGAAAAAACTACATAAAAATCTGAGAAAATAAAGACTGACAGGCATGCCTTTCACAAATATAAAACGCAATATAAAAACAAGAGAAAAGAGTGAAATAAGTGCAAACTTACACACACACACACACACACACACACACACCAGTGAGACGAGGCCCTTGCTAATTTGTCATGACACACTGCCTCCATACAGACTCCTTCGCTTCTAATCTACTGAAAATAGGAAGACTGACATGATGGTGTGACAGCTTCTGTGGTCTGTGTATGTCCTCTCACCTGCCTCTCCACCGTCAACGTACCCAACCTCTCTCAGCTCTAAACACTGACGGCATGCAAAAAGAGCATAGAGACCCATTAGAAATGGCTCAGTTGTTATTATGGAATGTTTTGGAATTTGGCTTAATCCCTTGACAGCGGACGACAACTAAGGTGTGAATCTGTTTTGATTTTTCTGTCTGTCAGAGAATGCCTAAGTGTATTAGTTGATTTACAAGGGAAAAGATGAATCGCAGCTGGAAGCAAAAAGGATGACTGTGTATTGAGTTAAACATCATTAAAGGTGAACTCATCTGAGTGGCTTCTGTGGACAAAACTACCGCCACTGATTCGATGATTTAAAAAAAGAAAAGAAAAAAGAAACACATCAAAGCATGCAGCAGTCTGAGAAACCTCAGGCAGCTTTGTTGAACATAATCTTTCTACTAGAATGGCTTTGAGAGCTTCAGTGAATGATTTTAACCAGCACATGTTGACGGTCACGGTTTTTACATGCGTGACAAGATTAAGAAGGGTGTGCCACAATGCAAATGTATTTCACCCTTAGCATTGAGTGAAACAGTCTTGTCACAGTGCAGGCAAAATGGCTTCTGAAGGTGTCTGCACACCTCTTGACTTCTTGGCAGTGCAGGGGGAGACTTGACTCAATTGACACCAAGCTTAAATAAGTGTGTGCTGAGAGGTTGTGCTGGGACAGTCCTGCAAGGATAAACATGGTTAAATGCTTTGGATGAAGTCAGTCTAGTCTCAGGGGGCAACAAGCTGCTACTCTCTCTCTCTCTCTCTCTCTATTTCTTTCTCCCTCTTCCTTTCTCCTTCTCTCTCCAGTGCTTGATGCTAGTGACACGCCACATCTCTTTTCAGTCACGTTAATGGGAAGAAGCAGCTACCTGCCATCTTAATTGGGTTTCGCACTTTCGACTAATCACAGAAGACACAGTCACCCCCTGGGCTCGCTTCCAGGAGCGGCCAAAGGACATTGTGTGTCAAGAATATTCCGGAGCAACAAAAGCCTGCGCTTCTGCGAAGGAAGCTTCCCATCCGAACTAATTTGCATCTCCCATGAACACATTGTGCCCGGCATTGCTTTTTTTGTTGTTGTTCCTGTTGTTGTTGTAGTTGTTGTCGATTCACATGGCAAGTGTATCAGGTTTAACCAAACAATCCATGTGATAATTTATAACTAGGGTTGGGTACCGAGAACCGGTACCAATACGGCACCGGTTCCATACAACCGATACCTACCCGGACCGAAATGCAACGCAGATTTCGGTGCTTCCTTTCGGTGCCTGAGCAGATTTATTTATTTATTTTTTTTTATTTATATTTTTATAATTTAACAAAACTAGCGATAGCTTACGAGATGTAACGTTAGTGGCGTAGATCTTTCTGAGTACGATCTGTATAGTTTTTTGTGTTGCTAACAGATTTCGTGGGGCACATATAAAACTGCTCCATCTCCCAATGTAGACTCTCGCCTGTGTCGCTCACGCTGCATTATGTATGGGACTAGTGGAAACGAGATTTGTGTTGAGTAGTTGCCATGGTAATGGGTTGACTTGCGTGTGGTTTCGGTTTCAAGATAAGTGTGGTTGTTCTAAGCAGAAGTTGGATACGCTTTATTAAACGGAGAGCTACCGTCTCATCCAAAGATATTCCTTCTCAATGTGAGTTCTTAAGAGAGCACTCGGACGCTACAATAACATTGCAACAGTCTGACAGCGAAGAGCAGGCAGCCTTGCACAGAGCAAGCACAAACAGAGCTAGCCATCAATATAACGGAGAAAATGTCGAAAGGTAAACGATCAAAAGTGTGGCTGTATTTCGCACAAAAAGATTCAAACAACGCGACGTGCAGCATATGCAACAACAAAATTGCGTGTAAATGTGGGAGAGAACTCAAGAGGCCCTGAAGCTAAACTCTTAAAGGGGCAGTACACATTCACGAAACCAGTGGGTTTAAATAAATGCAAACTAATTAATATTTTTTTTTACTCTGAAGGCAAACATGCTCATATTTCTGCAAAAGTATTACTGAAGTGTGAAGTGTGTGTACAGAGTGTGTTATGTATTTATTTATATTTATTTAAGTATACTGTAAACAGTTGTTATAAGTTAAAGGGATAGTTCGGTTTTTAAGACATGAATCTGTATGGCTTCCCCGTCACCAGTGTCATGCAATCATGCATCACTTACCCCTGACAGCGTCCTGTGAGCAGAGTTCTCGTCCAGTTTTGGTCAAACCGAAAGTAGTCCGGCAGGTTTGCTAGACCCAGCAAAATAAAAAGTTTCTCTTCCCAAAACATTATGTGTTCAAAAGAGTGATATATTTGCATCCCAAAAACATTGTAGTGGAAAAAGTCACACCTCGTTATCACTTGGCCCTATTTTCAATACGCTCGATAATGCAATCTCACAGCTAGAGTCTACCTGTTTGATTCTCGAAAGTTGATTCGCGAAAGTTTGATTCACCAGTTGCCTGAGAGAAACGTCCATCACAGGAAAACGATGCTTTATGTCAATTTCATCAAATGTTGTCTCAGTTTTCATCGTTTTCCTGTGATGGACGTTTCTCTCAGGCAACTTTGGTGAATCAAACTTTCGCGAATCAAACAGGCAGACTCTAGCTGTGAGATTGCATTATCGAGCGTATTGAAAATAGGGCCAAGTGATAACGAGGTGTGACTTTTTCCACTACAATGTTTTTGGGATGCAAATATATCACTCTTTTGAACACATAATGTTTTGGGAAGAGAAACTTTTTATTTTGCTGGGTCTAGCAAACCTGCCGGACTACTTTCGGTTTGACCAAAACTGGACGAGAACTCTGCTCACAGGACGCTGTCGGGGGTAAGTGATGCATGATTGCATGACACTGGTGACGGGGAAGCCATACATATTCATGTCTTAAAAACCGAACTATCCCTTTAATATATTGTTCATAGTTGAAGTTAAAAGGTTTGAAGCCAATTGTTTTGTATTTATTTTTATTTATAGTATACCTTAAACAGTTAATATATTGTTAAATTTGAAGAAAACTATTTGCCTTGGCAATAAATAAGCCTAATGTCTTTAATTAAAAAAAAAAAAAAGTATCGGTTCTGGCACCGTTTAGGCACCGGTATCGTTTTAAAAGTATCGGTTATGTACCGGTATCGGAAAAAACCCAAACGATACCCATCCCTATTTATAACTGGGTAAGAATGATGTACCCTGCATATGTTGCGGTTGCAGTGAACTTTGGCTGCTGTGGTTGTAAATTAGCGTGGAGGGTTTCACAGAGAGAGGCTGGCCCTGATTGGAAGAGGCTTTGACGTCCGAGCAGCTGCTCCTGTCACAGGTATATAGGCCTGTTGACTGAGAGAGGGCAAACATCATTTTATAATCACCTGACAGCACTAGAGGACACACTGTCACTCTCACTGCAAAAGAGAGAGTGTGCGATGAACAAAATGTGAGGAAGCCACAAAGGTGTGGTCTTGGGTTTACACTTTCAACACATATCTTCCTGACTTTTGACTTATGCTGGCGTTATTAATGTTGTGGGTTTTTAACTTGAGAGCTTTGGATAGTCGCCTGCGCTAAAAATGATAAACCCTTGTCAATTGGCTTACCACTGAGCTGCTTATATGGAGAATAGTCAGTGCTTGCCAGTGAAGGTTTTTAAATACTTTCAGTATATACTGAATGTCCTGTGATGCTGTATGAACAGCAAAGGTCCCTACTGGTAATGTAATTATCTGTTTCCAATGTGAAAATCAGTGGACACACTGACAAGAGCCAGATTTAATGAAAGGGGAAAACGTTTCCAGTAGCATAGATCTCATCATCTTATGCACCTGTAACAGACTTCCAAATGTTAAAAATGAAAATACATATAAAACACCCCAACCCATACTTTTCCCTGTATGATACCCTTCAACTCTCTCATACTCTAATGCCTTTCATTCGCTCTTTCTCTGTCTATCTCTGTGTCCCTAGTGTCCAAGTCGATTGCCCATCTCAGGTTATTAATGGAGTTTTATTTGCCTCAGAGCATTTCTCATTTCCCAGCTGTTCTTGTCACTCCATGCTGCCACGCTTCATTTGGGAAGTACTGATAGGACACTTGCCCCACCCCTAAGACACACAGAGACACGCTACTGTACACGTGGCAGACTTGGGCGTGCACACACACACACACTGAGCTAGGCAAAGAAAATGGCTGTCGGCTATAATGTCTATGGTCACTGGATTACTGCACAATTATTCTCACTATGATGGATAACAAAAATCCTTTGAAAGGGGGTACTCATTTATTTGTTTGTGTAAGCTTACTGCAGTCAAAACAGTGAACTAATTTGCATCTCCCATGAACACATTGAAATTAGCTAAAAGTAATTTGACTTTGAAAAGTTCTTTGATTTTGTAGTGTGAAGTCAATGTCCCTCTGTTGAATGCTTCTGCACAATTTACATTGTCATTTAGCAGACACATCTATGCACTTGCTTTTGACTACTGCAACTGCCAATTCCACTTACATAAGTAGTAGGGGTGGGGGAAAAATTGATTATTCGATTCTCTCTAAAAACGATTCTCTCTCGATTCAGAAAAGTTCATAATCGATTTTGTAATCTTAAATTTTTTTACACATCCATTTTATGTTGAAATGCAAGCTGCATCGATTATTGGATTGTTCATAGAAAGTCAAAATTGTGACAAGGAAAAGCTTTTTCTCTAATAAAAAATAGAGAAGGTAATTCATCTGTTGATTTTCTTTAATTATCAAACACAAAGTAGGAAGTGTAGCAAAGACTCTGAGTAGCAAACTCGAATGTTTTAAAAGTCAAAATGGATTGATAATCGTTTTATCGGTTTAGAATTGATAATCGTTTTTTTTAAAACATCCATTTTATGTTGACATTCAATTATCGATTGATTATCGATAATCAATTTGAAACCGATAAAACGGTTATCGATGCTTTTTGACTATTCAATCATTTGAGTTTGCAACTCAAGGCCTGATTTACTAAGATTGCGATCGCAGCTTAATCTGCGGTCGCACATTAACGCACAGTGTTTTTGCGCATTTTCCGGGGTATTTATTTAGGAAGAGAACATGAAGGTTTTGCAAAGAGGAGATAAATATATTGGTTCACGTTCGCTCAATCACTGAACCTGATTCAATGTGTGCGCTGTTATATTGTTGTTCTGCCTGCCATCACCTACAGCGAGATGTTTAAAAGAACACGATTATAAAGAATATGCTATTGGTGGCATTAATGTATAAACTGTCTATTATTACAATATAGATGTGTACATGGCGAGATTAATAATTTCTACAAGGGACATGGGTTCACTACAATATATATGGACGTGGGTGCAATCAATGGTTCCAATTACGTTCGGAAAGTTTGCGATTTCAAACAAAATCCTGTTTGATGTCTCTAATTTCAGCTATGGCAGTGGGGAAATGTATTGACCAGTGCGCCGTAGCAATGCGTCGAGTACCTGGGTGAATATTTGGCTGAGTGAAGGCTGAGATATACCAACTGCTGATGCTATAACTTTTTTAAATGATCCGATGCCAATATTTGCAATGTTGTCCGGAGTTTAACAACTGATGGAATGGAATGTGATCTCCGGTTGGAGGGTTCGATGTCTTCTCTGATCTGGTTCAGTAATTGAAGTATTACATGGCTGGTTAACCTGTACCGTCTAATGATTTGTGGTTCGCTTAACTGAAAAATTGAGTTGAAAAAAATATTTCTATGCGCTGTCTCTGTCTATGTCTTCGCCTCTGTCTTATAACTGCTGCCATATCAACGTTTTCAGACTCAATGGAAATGCGCTTCCTGGTTAAGACGTGCTTTTATGAGGCGGAGAATTATCCCGCAAATTAGAGACGTGCGCTCGCCAGGCAGTTTTAGTAAATACCACGCAATACATCATTAGGCGCACTTACCTTCTCTCTTCCCATTAAATTGCGCTTCACGCCCAGGTTCCACCCACGTTTCCGTGCCCTCCCATGTTCACACCCCCAAAGCGTTAATATGCGTCTCTACTCAAATGCGCCTCCTTAGTAAATACCGTTTTATGTTTACGACCGCTATTTTACGCCTGAAATGGGCGAAATCCTGTTAGTAAATCAGTCTAAAAGTCTAAAATCTAAAGTCTAAAATCACTTCCTACTTTGTGTTTGATAATTAAAGAAAATCAACAGATGAATTACCTTCTCTATTTGCTTTATTAGAAAAAAAGCTTTTTCTTGTCATAATTTTGACTGTCTATGAGCAATGCAATAATCGATGCAGCTTGCATTTCAACATAAAATGGATGTGTTTTTTAAAAAAAAATTAAATTACAAAATCGTTTTAAAATCGATAATCGATAATCAATTTAAAATCTAATCGTTGACCTCTGAATCGGAATCGAATCGTGAGGTGCCAAGAGATTCCCAACCCGTAGTAAGCAGTACCTTGGCTCACTTAATTGGTTGGATATCTATTTTTGGTGGTATACCTTGCAACTGATGGCAATGTTTTTAGATATGCAGTAACTTCAAATCAATGTTTATACAATACAGTGTATGGACTTGGGTCAATTTGGTATGACAATGGTCTTGATCGCTAAATTTTGAAGTAGCATGCTGTCATTTGCTTTTATGTTTTAGTTCCAGACCTGGAATGAACGTAAAGAAAAAAAGAGACATGCTGAGCTGTAGGAGAAATATTCAGTGACTTCACTGTTTCTTCAGCACCCTCAAATTAGAGCCCCATGTGGAGGTGTTTTCTTCCATCTGTTTTCATCGCTATGTGTGTGCGTGTGTGTGTGTGTGTGTGTGTGTGTGTGTGTGTGTGTGTGTGTGTGTGTGTGTGTGTGTGTGTGCGTGCTTCTCTGTGTGTGTGTGTGTGTGTGTGTGTGTTTGTTAAACAACTACATTCTCTGTGTTTTCTCAACTCAAGTGCCATGGCATTTTGCACCTCTGCCTCCAATAAAATGGCCTCAGCAAATGAAGGCAAGCCGTTAACCAGTACGCCTCATAGTTCTGCAGCAGCTACAAAAAGTAAAGACAGAATGCATTAATAATATCAGGGAGCACATTGCTGTTGGTGTACATCCCACCAAGGCAAAATGTGCAAAAGGAAAATCAGCAAAGACAAGTTTGGTAAACATTCCTCAATGTCACAAAATAACAAGCAATCACTGCTTCACAGGACAAACTGTTACTAAATGCTATGGACATTGAGGTTGGCCTGCAGGGCTCATGTTGACACTCTGGGCCTGATTCACTAACAGGATTGCGCCCATTTCTGGTAGGGGAGCAACGGATCATCATTGATCCGTGATCCGTTCGGATCATCTATTTCGGTTCGGCACACGCATGATCCGCGGATTGATTTATGAAAAAAAAAAATTGTGCGCATGTTCAGTCCACACACAGCCGTAACCATTCCTGCTAGTTCCAGGGACAGAGCTACTTAACACGCTCTGGGTAAAAGTCTGCAACAGTTCCCTTTACAATAAGCAAACAGTCCTATGGCTCGTTGTGATTTATTGTCCTCAGCGTACAACATGTAGAACAGTGGGCATGGAAAATAGAAGTAGGCTAGACTTCGGTGACTACTGTAACGATAACTGCTGCCTCTAGTGCTACGTCAGTTTCCATATACTCGCGCTGCCACACAAACCTGTCGCCTAGGTTACCACACAGACGTAACACGTAGCTGACATAGCGATTGCTAACATAAAGAAAAACCTGCAACACAGCGTGGGTCATGGCGAGCGGAGGAACAGAAGAACTTGAACGCCCCACATTGAAATCCCCTGTTTGGGAGCATTTTGGCTTCCCTGTCAAATTGAATGCAGAAGAAAAGAGGTTGGTGGATAAAACCGTGACGGTGTGTAGGCACTGTGGCACAAGAAAGCCATAGCCTACAACAGTGGAAACACATCGAGCATGGCCACGCATTTACAGCGACTTCACCCCAGTGTTTCACTGACAGGAGTGAAACCGAAAGCGGCTCAACAACCGCTCATCACCGCGGCACTAAGCAGCCCCTTCCTCCACAATCAGACCGGGCTAAAGCAATCACAAGTGTTAATAAACAAAAAGACAAAACATGTTTATTTGTCTTGTCTATTTTTTTTTTTTTTGCTGATCCGAAAAATGATCCGATCCGTGACGCTGATCTGAGGAACGATCCGAACCGTGAGTTTTTTGATCCGTTGCACCCCTAATTTCTGGCGTAAAATAGCGGCCGTAAACATAAAACGGTATTTACTAAAGGGGCGCATTTGAGTAGAGTCGCATATTAACACTTTGAGGGTGTGTACCTGCCAACAGGTGGGATGGCACGGAAACGTGGGTGGTAACGTGGGCGTGAAGCGCTATTTAATGGGAAGGGGTGCGCCTAATGATGTATTGCGTGGTATTTACTAAACTGCCTGGCGAGCGCACGTCTCTGATTTGTGGGCTAATTCTCCGCCTCATAAAAGCACGTCTTAACCAGGAAGCGTATTTCCATTGAGTCTAAAAATGTTGATATGGCAGCAGTTATAAGAGCAAGGCGAAGAAAGAAGACAGAGACAGCGCAAAGAAATCTTTTTTTCAACTCGTATAACACATTTGCTTCATTGACCATTGAAGGTCAAATAATCCAGGCTTTATTCTTTACTCTATTGTAACCACCCCCCATCCCCCATGTCTTCTTCTTAAATACAGGAATTTCAGACCAGTCAGTCAGTGAGATTAGCCAAGGTGGACCTACTTGTTAGCGAAACTTAGGGCCTGATTTACTAATATGCGAGCGCTTCTTAATCTGCGTTCGCAAATTAACGCACGGTGTTTTTGCGCATTTTACTTGGTATTTATCAAGCCAGATCTGCGCTGGGCAAACTGTGCTTACTCCGCCCTTTAAAGAGCCTGATTTACTAAGATTGATTTGCGAACGCATCTTTGCCAGGCGCACATTAACGCACGGTGATTCCCCGCATTTTCCGTGATATTTATCAAGCCAGATACGCGCTGGGCAATCATTATTTAGCGCACCGTTAAAAGACTGGAGAACTTGCCAGCAAGTTACTGCCACCATGGAGATTCGAGGAAGAAAAAAATAAGGTTCAGCGAATAGATAGCGAATAGATAGCGAGATAGATATATTGGTTCACGTTCGCTCAATCACTGAACCTGATTCAATGGGTTATATTGTTGTTTTGCCCGCCATCATCTACAGCGAGATGTTTAAAAGAACACGATTATAAATAATATGCTTTTGGTGGCATTAATGCATAAACTGTCTATTATAACAATATATATGTGTACATGGCGAGATTAATACGTTCTACAAGGGACATGGGTTCACTACAATATATCCCCACTGAAACAAATACATTTACCAAGTAGACAGGCCTCTCCAAAATCACCGTTGCTCAATCATGGATAAATGGCACTATTCCGAAAGATAAAACTGTCATGGACAGACCACTTCCACGTAAGTAATGGCCATGTTGGCATCACATATGACCTGGACATTCATTGAATATGTGTGCTTTCTGTTTCGGTAAACGTGTTCGCGGATTGAAGGTGGGACTGTTTGCATGTGGGTGCGATCAATTTCTCCAATTACGTTCGGAAAGTTTAATTTCATGTATATGAATATATGAATTATACGAGTTGAAACAAATATTTCTGTTCGCTGTCTCTGTCTATGTCTTTGCCTTGCTGCTGCCATATCAACGTTTTCAGACTCAGTGGAAATGCGCTGGGTTAAGACGTGCTTTTATGAGGCGGAGAATTAGCCTGCAAATCAGAGATGTGCGCTCGCCGGGCAGTTTAGTAAATACCACGCAGTTCATCATTAGGCGCACTCCTCCCATTAAATAGCGCTACACGCCTACGTTACCACCCACGTTTCCGAACCATCCCACCTGTTTGCAGGTACACACCCTCAAAGCGTTAATATGCGCTGCGCCAGCTTAGTAAATACCGTTTTTCGTTACGACCGCTATTTTACGCCAGAAAATGGGCGCAATCCTGTTAGTAAATCAGGCCCTTAGTCTTGTCTCTCTCCTCTATGGCGCAATAGAGTAAAGAATAAAGCCTGGATTATTTGACCTTCCATTTTTCACTTGACTGAGTCTCCGTTAATTAGGATAAATCGATATCCTTTCAGTACCCTTATGTAAGCTATTCATCCATTCAACGTTGCATAACAATATGCTCTACAGTGTATTGTCAGGTGTTGAAAATCCCATTTGAAAAATAAAAAATAGATAATCTCGATGTTGACAACAGCACCAGCTTGCTTATTTTACCAGCTCATAATGGTCTCAATTTAAGACATACCGTTAGCTAGGCTAGCTGTAGGGAACGTTACCTCCTCTGTGAATAGCAAGCTAACATTTGGCAAGGTCAACGCCACATCTTACCTTATCACTGTCACCAGTCGGTGGTTTTCCAAATTAAATGTAGGCTAGAGTAATTGATATTTAATAACACCTAAAACAAAATTAGACTGACGGAAGAGAATGACAGAGGCAGCCACGAGCTGTGCCTCATCAGTGTAGAAGACCTAGGGCTGACTGCACACGTCACTACGGTTGCGTGCCCTGGCGGGGCGTGTTGCGTGTATGTATGCAAATCCAAATTTAAGAATCCTCCTCAATCGGCACAGCTGAGAACACTTCGGCTGTGTAAGAACCAATTTTCAGGTGTTCATTAATAAGGTGGAGATATTTTCTTACGTTGAACTTCCGAAGTCCGTTTAAAGGAATAAAAAAAATCGAAAAATAGTCACCATAAGTGTGAAGACAGATCGCGAGTAGGAGTATAAAAATCAGTCAGTGCTTTTTCAAATTGAGATATCTTAGAGAAAACTAGACTTGTCTTGTCTGCAACGGCTTAAAGAATATTGTATATATAACTATTTTGCTCCACACGCAGCCAGGCAGGTGATCATGCTGTGAGGATGTCATCGTGCGCCTATTGCATGATTTAGACTCGACAATAACGGTTGAGTATGTGGGGATTTTTTCGCCCGCAATTGGTTTGCACACTTTTAAAAGTGGTGGGGACAAAATTCAAATTAGGAATAGTGGTGGGGACATGTCCAAATAAAAGCACAATTACAACTAAAAATAAGATATTAACTATTTACTGGCCGAGAGTGAGGTCATGCAGGTAAATATCAGACAGAGGCCGTAACGTATCGACCGAGCGTCGCTGCTTCTGAAGTCCTATAAAGTATTACCCGATATCAAAATGTTCGCGAACTCTTGAGTCTTTATTTTTCAACTGTCATCAACAGTCTGTCATGTTACCACGAAATTCAACTGGTTTCCTGTTCTCAGATAATTTCATAATAGGAGTCCTGATTCTATCAATACATGCTCATGGCTGTTGATATATCGCTAATTTTTAAGGGTGTAATGTTTAGTACTTGGTACATGGTATCACTCATTTTTAAGATTGATGGGGTGTGCAATAAGAATACTTATCAGACCGCAGACCGGCTAGAACGTCAATGCGCGGCTGGCATGACTACCCATTAGCCAATCAGAATGCTCGTACTGTCGTTGCCATATAATAAATTGCATTATTGACTAATAAGGTATATCATTATTAACTCATTATTAACTCTGAACCTTAAATTCCTTCAGGTTCCTGGTGAACTGAATTGTTCCAGAGGGTACTATGTGGTGCACAAAATACAAAGGTTTGTATCAAAAATCACCAGGACACCAGGGACTTAGTGATCATTGTGATGTGACAGCAATGGTATTTACACCAGAGAGTTTGGAAGGAGGAGCAATGGATGTCCTTGAGGCCATCACTCAGGTAGCCTGACTCCGCAGCCTTATGCTCCTAATTATGGTCTGGAAACCCTCTCCACAGTATGAACAGCTAGGACATTTTTGAGGGCCTACAATCAGTGACCAGATGAGGTGGTTAAGTGCAATGACGTTGAAGTGAAGCATTTGTTTAAAATGTAGTTTAAAAAAAATGGCGGCAGCGCATATATTGTTTCCTTACTGCGATCCCGGTTTGAAAAAAAATTCATACATCAGCGTGCACCGTTAGTGGCACAGGAAGTATGGCAATCGCATAGAGGTCAGTGCTGATTGGTTAAATGCTAGTCCAATAGTTTCAAAATCATTAGGGAAACAATCCCAAATGGAGCATGGCCAGACCCTACATTTCGCTCTACTTGAAGTTTTTGTCTTAGAAGTAGATTTACTTAATGTCTGATTTGTGTATGTCTCATCAGCATCGTATTTTTATCATAGGAAAAGGTTAATTGATGTTAATTGTCCTGTTTATTAACAGTTTTTCGATTAACATTTTTGTTGACAAAACACTGCCCTCAACATGCAACAGTAGCCAACTGGTACAGAAGCTGTGCAGTGAGTAATTCCATCACACAGCACCCATGTGGTTTTAGCCTCCTTGCTAGTAGTCGCAGTAGTATACCATAACCTCAACAGGTGGCCAATTTTATAAATCTGGCTCTCACTCTAAATCACTAAATAGCCCTGTTCTGACAGTTTTCATTAAAGAATGTGCGGTAACACTTTATTTGAAGGTAGCGTCATAGTAGCGACATGACACTGTCACAACTTTGATATGACACAGTCATGAACGTGTCATAAACATAATGTCAATGTCATTAACGTTAATGACTGCTGTCATTAAGTGTCATTCGGGTTTTGTCATGACAAGTTGACATTGTTTAGGTTGTCTTGATTATGACAACTTGACATTAATCAAAGTGACATGACCAGAAGTTGTCTTTGTCATGACAACTTGACAATCAATTTGTTTGGGATGTCCTTATTATGACAACTTGACATTAATCAAAGTGACATGACCAGAAAATGTCTTTTTCATGACAACTTGACATTAGCAAAATATGCTAATATCTATTTTTGTGTTTATGTCAAGTTGACATAATGATTATTATAATTATATGTGCAAGGTTACAAATGCCGCATCCAGGAAAGGCCTAGTCCTTTAGAAGCAAAGATGGGTCAATGATAACCATGTCCAGAAGCGCTGTTGACTTATTTTGGTACTGAGGCATCTGGGATGGACCATCACAGAGTGGAACGTGTATCGTGGTAAAAAAAAAAAAATCAGTATTTAAGGTATTTTTTTGGAAGAAATGGATGCCGTGTGTTCCGGACCAAAGAAGAAAAAGACTATCCAAACTATCATCAGCAACAAGTCCAAAGGCCAGGGTCTGTCATGGTATAGGGTTGTGTCAGTGCCCTTTGTAAAGGTAATTTACACTTCTGTGAAGGCACCATTAATGCTGAAAAGCATTTTTGAGCAACATTGATTAATTAAAAACCACATTCAGCACAGATTTCAAAGGCATGGCTGAGGAAGAGGGTGTTTGGGTGTTGGACTAGTCTGTAACCTTGCACATATAATTATAATAATCATTATGTCAACATCATGTTTGGCTAAACACAGTTAACAGTATGCATTTCTATTTAGATTTGTGCTAAATGTATATAAAAAAAGTTATGGCTAAAAAAAGAGAAAACATCTTTACAGTCACCCCATATGCTGGTCAAGGTCACCTAGTGTCATAAACCAGCAAAAAAAAACCTGCATTGTTTTGATAATTAGTGTGCTTGCCCGAAGGGAAGCACAGTATTGTTCTTCGTAAGTTTTCTTTATTTATTCTCCCCGTTTTTCTTGCAGCTAACTACTCCTCGCCCGTTTGAGATAGAGACGCCGTTCAAACACCGGAACGTCTGGCCTGATCCGGTGCAACCTGCTATATCTTTTTGTGGCGGTACTCTTTGTCACTCCTTTTTTATTCCTCTTTTTTCATCCCCTTTTTCCCCCATAGACTTGCATGGCAGAACTGTGGGGCATTATGACATCATAATAGGCTCATTAAACTGGCTTGCACCTGTGCTTCACTGACACCTGCGCCAAGGAACCTATTCTCTCTGTTCCTCTCCATTCAACTGTATAACCAGGAATATTAAGAGACACCTTCCATACCAGGGCTCTACAGTGCGAGTATTTCACTCGCATAAATAGGTACGTGCGAACTTGAAAAACTTGTATTCCCACTACCGTAACGTTAGCTATCCTAGCTGTGTTAAGCAGTGCTATTCTAGCTGTGTTAAGCAGCTGTAATATCTGAGTACGGGGCTAAAGGCTAACTAACACTACGTAACGGGAGTATCCACTGGCAGTTTCAGCTAGCCGTAACGGGGGATCATTTTCCTTCATTCAAGTTGTGAAGTAAACCTGTGAAGTAATTCATGAATTTAGTTGTGTGAATATAGTGAGCTAAGGCTTGTATTCCTACTACGGTAACGTGAGCTATCCTAGCTGTACGGGGCTATGCAAAAGTAGCTTATACTGAAAGAATGGTTAACTTGTTAGCTCACCAGTTTATTTTGTTGCTAATGTGGTTGGAGAGGATTAAGCGTGACCGATAGCGTGAGTTAACATTAACCCGTGTCCTGGGAGTAATGATTCATGAGAGACCTTGAATCATTAGGTTAACTGAAAAACGTTTGAGGATGTACCTGGACACAGCGTAGCTGTTGTAGTGTGCTCAGTTTTCGAAAACTAGACTGAAACTAAGAAGGATAACTATGACTAAATGTGACTAAAATAGCTGCCAAAATGAACACTGAGCTAGGGGACCCCTTAATCTGCAATTCATGGTTGCTAGCTCTAATCAGATGTACTAACTAGGCTTATAAGAGAAGACTAACTTTTTATGCCATCGAACACCAATAACTAGAACTTATTTGACAGACTATAAACCAATGTGATACACGTGCTCTCTAGCTATACAGTATAAGTGTTGCTTACGTTAGATACTAGACCTACAGTCTAGCTCTAACTGCATTAAGTCTAACATATAGGCCTATCTTACAATAAACTTTAAGTAAAGCTGGCTATGTAACCGCATTCATTCCAATATTGTTGCAGAGATGTTTCCTTTTACCAAGATAACAATTTCAACAATTCACTTAGCTCTGTAAGTCAGTATAACGAAACTCTGGAACTATTATGACCAAATGTAACACACTAGACCAGGGGTGGGCAATTATTTTCCCCAGGGGGCCAAATGAGCAACTGAAAATATTTTGGAGGGCCGGGCCCAAATGCCGAACTCAATTATGCATAATAAGAGTAAGAGTGTATGTTATTATTTGGCAATTCAAATGTGATGTTAGCTTTCAAAAATATAATTTATTCAAATTGAATTTCCAAAATGATAAACAAAATGTAACATTTGATTCATTTTCATTCACATTAATAACAAAGGGCATTTTGAGTTTCATATACTTATGAAACAAGGATTTTCTTAGCTTTCTAAAGACATCACATCATCTTTGTAGCCAAAATAAACAAGACAACAAGTCACTGATCTGTGTAACTGTGTAAAGAAAATTGTCCCAGTTTTGTTGCCTTTTTGACTTTATATGCCTACATCAGTGGTCCCCAAACTTTTTAGGCCTAAGACCACCAACCTTTGCCTTGGTGAAGGCAAGATCTACCTATTGAGGCGTTGAGTAAAAAAGACTGTCCAGACTCCAAACTGTACTTACAGCTTATCTTTGTATTAGGCCTTGTTGTAATTGAATTAAATCAAACACTTTGGTCCAGCTTTCAAATTGATGTGTCCAAGAACACATTTAACCAGGGGTTCTCAATTATATCAATTATCAATCCATCTCAAACTATAATTTTCTAAATTATTTCCACAGCCCATATAGAACCACAGACAGCAATTATTGTATTAGTTTAACGCTGAAACTATGTGTCAGATTTCATCTTCATATCCAATTTGAAATCTCTGTCTGTCTGCATTACCGCTTGCGGCCACTACGCAACTTCGGCGCTCTCAAACTTGCCATTCATACACAGTAATAGAAAGCGCACGCAGCATCTACCGGTTGGGCAAACCAACAGGTGTTTTTCGCCTGGAAGTCTCTAGATATCTGGCACCTTATTCAATTTCAAGTTCAATTTCAACACTTCAGCTGTGTTCAGAGATATTTTCTGACTATGGTATTCCGAAGTCCTTAAGAAAACAGTTTGAAAATGAAAATGATTTTTTTGTAAAAAAAAAAAAAAAAAAATCGAATTATCATGTCATCTTTCGCGGGCCGGTCAGAATCACCCGAAGGGCCGTATTTGGCCCGCGGGCCGTACAATGCCCAGGTATGCACTAGACCCTTTCACAATAAACAAGCAAACAAGCAAACAAAAACAGAACAACAAAGATACCCTCATATGTCTAAACGTTAGTGGAGCTGTCAAGCTAAGAAGGCACCGGATGCCTAAAAGAGCCCGGGTGACGTAATGTTGATTCTTGAGTGACAGTTTCTATGCCAACGTTAGCATTACGTAAGCCGGTCACCGCGTACCCCGCATCTATATTGCTAATAGCAATTCCTCCTTTTGTGCGACAATATTAAGCGACTAAAAAGTAGCTGATGGCTTTCGAACAACTCTTGAGACTCTCTGACTGATAGCCAAAAAGTGTCGGGGTACAAAGTGTCCGTTTAGGCACAATATTAAGCGACTAAAAAGTTTTAGCTACACCTGCCTGATGGTATTCTGTAAGTTAGCAATGTCCGCTAGCATATCAAAGCTAGCAATCCCCCGTTATTCTTTAGTAAAATGTTGTGCAAACAATGCGCTGTTTTGTTCAAATGTAACTGTGGGTGCCGTCAGATATGTCTAAAAATCACAACACATTAAGGAGTGTCTTAATTTAAGCACAACAACAGATGAATAGCTTCAAGCTAACAAGACACTAGCACGAGCTAGCTAGCTGATGGAATGTGCTTACTTTGATACATACATTTGATTTATATAAACTAGCGAATCAACAACTTTCCTACCAAAGTCAAACATCAAGTACATGGTTGTTTTGGTTGGTTTATTGTAGGTCAAATACAAGCAAGCCGGTCTCAGGTAGCGAAGTTCAATGCAATATGCTCTGAAGTAAATCGCGTTATGAGCGATAAAGACCCGGGTGACGTATTGGCGTTGGCATAGCAACTGTCACTCAAGAGTCGTTCGAAAGTCAACATTACATCATCCGGGCTCTTTTAGGCATCCGGTGCCTTTTTAGCTTGACAGAGCCAAAATATAATGGTTGAGCTTGGTTGCTTGCTAAAATATATTGGAAGAAGGCCCCACTACACTGATTGAGTAGATGTAAATACATGTTAATTCATAGGCACTTGTTCTCTCTGTCATGGCCGCAACAGAGCAAGCACACTCTTGCAGTTCGTTCACGAAACGCATTCTAGTTAATGCTGGTCTGCAGTGTTTCCCGTGATATCCTGAACACCTCTGGCTTTATCAGTGGCAAACTGCAATGTAGAAATATAGTAACAGAATTGGCCAATGGTAAAAACAAAAAAAAAGGAAAACGAAAAGAGAAAAGGATGAAACGTTTGGAATGGTCTGAAGGATGGGTTATATTGCATGCAGAGACTGTTTGTCCTCCATATGGTGTACATTAGCACAGAGCTGTTTCAATATAAAGGTCCTTTATCCATTAGTGGAGGCCCAAATTTCTCATATTGTACCGTCTCTTTAAGCCAAGGGCAAGCTAACGAGCCGTTGCCACGTACCCTCTGTGCCAATCCACCACTTAAGGCCCCCCCCCCACCCCCACTCCCACCCCCGTCGTTTGTATAATGCAGGCACTGGTGCTTTTGTGGGCAGCTGCAGTATCCGGTCTAGCTCTTCCATACTATCTCTTTCAAATACTCAACTCACCGTAAACCAAATCCCTGCTTATTCGCTGCTTTTCCCTACCTCTGGCCACCCAACATATAGACATACACATACACACACACACACACAACACCACTGATTTTCCCAAAATCATGTAAAGATGAATCCACCAGATATCATTTTCAGAACATAAGGATGATGAACCCCCGAACACAATTATTAATAAAAAAAAAAAACAATTCGAAAAAGAATTATAGCTTAAAAAAAATTGTATAACTTTATGCGTTTGTTAACATTATAACTAGGTATCATACACTACTAGTGAACAGGCATGTTGTAAATGGATGTGTCATTTCAAGTGTATCAGTGTGTCGGTATTTAAATGACAGCATTGGGAATGAGGAGTTGTGGTCCTGTAAAGTTTGTTGTCATCCTGGAGCTCTTTATGGAGATACATGCATGAAAAGCGTCTGATGTCATGAGCCAGCAGAAGAGTGATGGTGTGGACCAAATGCACAGATGTTGCCTTAATAATGATTAATGATTAAAAACACATCTGGCCACTCTGTGGGCTTCCTCTCTAATCAGGTCAGGTGATATGAATGATCGTGAGGTGGGACATAGCACAGTGAACCTTTTTTTCTGCTAAGAGAGAGGGCTTGATAAATGAAGTCTGTGTAATGTCCAAACAGCCTGTGGTAGCTAAAGGTTTGACTGGGCAGACAGTTAGTCCATGCCAATCATTCATTACTTATCATCGGTAGATGATTTGGTTATGCTGTTGAACCAACCCAGCTCATATACCAGTTAGTTGGTTCATATCTCAATACCATCCTACTTCAGTCTGCCGCAACCAGCTTGTCTCCAAGTAAGTTATGGCAGGATGATGCAGGATCTGAAATAGTGTCCATGCAGCCGGATCGCGGACCTACACAAACATCAAAGACCTTTATATTTATAGTTCATTACGCTTGCTTCTTTCCTGGATTAAATCATTAACTGAGTTTCTGCCTTCTGAGGGATGCTCTCATGAAGTATGCTGTGTAATAACCATAACTACGTACATGAATGAATCAACACTTTATTAATCATTCCACTCTGTCAATAATGCACTAATGCTAGAGCTGAAAGTGTACAAAGTTAGCAGCTGACACTGGGAACTCTTTGGTTCTGATCCAGGGCTGCATCATGGCCAGATCCAGTCCAAAGATAGCTGATATAGTGAGACCCTGCTTTAGAACTTTTTTGTTCTTGCTCAACAATAAATTGCACAGAAACAAATTTGCTTGTCTTCACAATGATCAGAGCTCCCTCTTGTGCAAGCTGTTCGTACTAGAGTCTAAGTAAGCCTCATATATTTCCTGTTTTGCCAAGCAGAGGGGATTTTATTATAAATATTAGCTGATGAAAGTGATACAGATAGTATGGGGGTAATGTCTGATTTCAGCACCCTGGCATGTTAAATGTCCAGACAGATGCCAGAGAGGGGGCTGTTTCTCAGCTGTTGTCGTAATTCAGCCTGGCAATCTGTGAGGAAGGAGATAATATGTCAAACACATTTTTTTCTCTCTCTCTCCCTGGTGCCTCTCTGAAATTGCGCTTTTCCCAGCATTCTTTCACCCTCGTTCACCCTTTGTTTGTTAACTTCTTCCAAAAGTTGTGTAGGTGGGCCTCGGATTCTCTTTGATGCCGGCGAAGAGCCTTAATCTTCCCAAAGTCTCTCCTTGGAACAGTGGAAGGTTTTTTTTATTAAACCTCAGATCTTAAGGACGCCCACAATTCAAACCACAAGAAAGGAAAACAAACATAAAACTATCCCAAACCCACCCTTAAAAACTAACAGAGGACACTGTATGTTTTTCTGACATTTCAGACGAATACATGTAGGAGTTGTGGGTAATTAAAGTGTATGATGGTCATTAGGTGTCTGTTGATGGACGTGCGTTAAAAATATTCATATTGCGAATGGAGAACTGTGTTACGAGAGCTCGTCTCTCATCAGAGAGATGAGGTCATTAAGAGAGCGAGGAAGATTGATGGCTGGCCGCGTTTCACTGAGAGGCCTCCGGTCTTAGGCATCAATGACTTTGGCATCGGTTCTCTCTCTAAAAAAACACATAGCGCAGCACGCACACACACACACGCATAATCTCAGCAGAGGTTTGATCTATAGCCAGCTTTATTCTGGACCTTGAAGGAGAAGGCTGTTTTCCACTGTATGAACTCGCGGGCCATTTTAGGGCATCTGACACCTTTGTACATGGCCGGATTGCAGGAACCGCCCCTGAAGGACCTCTTTCAGGGCCGTTTTCTGGGGAGAAATAAGTGCCTACTCTGGGCTAGGTACTTATGTGCATCCCTTAAACTGCTGGGTTGCACTTTTCAGTGATGGCTGATGCTTGTTGGTCAAATGCGACATGAGTGGAAGACATATGCGGTGAATACAGGTAAATAAATGATAGCTTACATTGTTAGCTTGTTGAGGTGACCGTCACTGAATGAATACAAGCAAAACATCAGCTGAAATATAGACTTTAATTAATCATAGTGGTGCTGGTATATTTATGTATCAGGTAATTACAGCTGCCATGAAGCAATTTAATCAAGTGTTAGCAATGTTATAGTGAATTTTAACTGTCAACTCGACCTTGGGGTAATCCTAACATTATCTAGAACATCTCTGGTTTAATGATCTAATGTTGGTGCTGCCACTAGAGAAATATCTTATTATTTTGTGCTCAGAATTTATGTCACGATCGAAGAGCAAAGGCTATATCAGGTAAGTCCGGTAGTTCTTACACGGCAATGGAAACAAAAATGTGCAGCACCGAGTTCCAGCAATGGAAAATCGCCTTCACACAAACACACCCAACTCTCTGCCTTTCATTCCATTAGTCTTGGAGAAAGATGAGACATGCAAATGGAGAAAGGAACCGCCCTGGAAACTTAAATAGAGTGTGTCTAAAAGCACAGTACTGGGCCAACAAGACCTGCTGTGATAAAGAAGTGACTAAGAGAAGATAATGTGGAGGTGAGGTAGGCTAGTCCATTATAAAGACACAAGGACTTGGTGGTGGACTCATTCCCTTACTCATTGGATCATTCACTCACTGACTGACTCTCACTTTCAATCTCGCAGACCCATTCACTCTCACTTATCTAACCCACACCTTCAGTCACTGGGCTCTGGCAAAGCACAACACAACACTTGAAAAAAGCTCTGGCTGGTTGTTAAAGAGACATTTTAATATTGTTATTAGTTCAATGAAATAGCTCTCACATCTCAGACCGGAAAGACAAGGTGAATTTATTAATATTGTTGAGAATATTGCTGTCCTGTGTATGTATAGTGCAACAGCATAATCACTTAACTGGGATTTTAGTTTCACGTCCACTTAAGGCTTGACTCATTTTCCTCGTCCCTCTGGAAGTCAAACGCTTCATTTGGCGTCATCATTATTACCACGGCTTTCCGTGGGGTAAAGAATTAGCATTTATGTAGACATGGAATGGCATCACAGAGGACATTGTTAGTATCCACACGTCCTTAATGATCTTTGCCTGCGATGTGGGGATTGTGAGGCGGGGTCCGTGCTGCAGGTGAGAAGCGACATGCTTGCTCAATGAGAGTATGCTAGCTCACAGCCCAAAACTGAACATTAGCAATCTGTCAAGGCTATCATCATGGTGTTATTAGGACACTTGAGTGTTTCACACGCTATTCCAGACAATTAAGCCGTTTCATGATTTTCTTTTTATATTTAATTCTTAATTTATTTGAAGGGGATCATTGTAATAAAGCTGGCTATTTATAAAGACCTCAGACCCTTATCTGATACGGACACAATTGTGAGCGACGTTGGGTCATTATTGTTATTGTCTATTGCGCTCCGTATTGTCTTGTGTAATTAGGTAATTATTGTCATTATTACCAGGGTATTATGATCACAATTGCTCTTAAAAGATATTGCGTGTGGGTGTTTGAGCTTGCGAAAGGTAACCCTGAGCGAGATGAGAGAAGTTAAAAGCTACCGTATAGATGGAGGTGGAATCAATTCTGTTGCATTAATGGCACTTCTCTCCATTATTCTCTCTCTCTCTCTCTACGCCATCTATTCTGTGTGCCCTCTAAAGCACGGCCACCTGTATGAAAAGCAATACCATATACATTCTGAATTACAAAAGCCATAACAGTAATTTCATGAGCCTCTTAGCGTGAAATGAGATCTCTCCGTAGCCCTGCCAAAAGAGCAGGCTATTGGATTTCAGCTCTCAGCCCCATGTCTGCAGGCCTTTCCATTCTACATGATTGGGATCGTGATATGAAAATAATTGATGCGCCGTGACTTTAAGATGTAATAAATTACATATAAATGAAACAAACATTCACATCTGAAAGGTTTAATTTAAAGGCAGTTGTCCACAATACTATGCTGGTTACCCCCGCCTAGGAGATTATGTCGTTTTTGTTCTGTTTGGCAGCAGAGTTAAGCAAAATCCACCAGGCCGATTTTCATGAAACTTGGTTGAAGTGGATCTGAATCGTAGGGCGGATATTCAAGAACATTTGGCCTTGGCAGAGGTCTGCACTCTCCTTTATGTTATTGCATCAGGAAGAGAGAGGTAACAAAATTATTTATCTATGAAAAATCTTTTCATGAATATCCATGTGTAAATATTTTTGTTAGCATGTGTGTGTTCTTGTATGGGTAAAAAGACAGATCATGACTGCGTACACACAGTGTTTGAGTACACATTAAGTTGTGTGAAGTCTCATGTAGGTTGTGTGTTATGTATATTGTGTGTAAGGTTGATGCTGTTTAAAACATACATTAGAAGGGTTTCCCAAGTAGGAAAAATGTTATGCAAATACGAAGATGTATTACACATCAACAAACATTTAATATCGTGCAATGCTTAATATTGAAGAAATTCCAATGCAATAATTCACACAAACAAAATAACCATTCATTACCATTACAATATTTACACCATATTTAACTTTAGATGCAATTAATGTTTGTTACTGGGAAATGCATCTCTATTTGTATGGCTGAGGATACTACATGATATGTTTGTGTGTGTGTTTGGAGGGGGATTGTGAGTATACATGTGCTGCCATTGGTGGTGGTCTAATGGATCATGTAACTATCCACACCCTGCCATCTGTGAGAGAGCTGTTGCTCTCAATATGACGACCTCTTGCCTCATCGCAAACACAGCCACTTTACGGCTGCCTTGCCCTGTGTGTGTGTGTGTGTGTATATGTGTGTGTGTGTGTGTGTGTGTGTGTGTGTGTGTGTGCATGTGTGTGTGTGCGTGTGCGTGTGTGTGTGAGTGTGAGTGTGAGTGTGTGTGTGTGTGTGTGTGTGTGTGTGTGTGTGTTTGTGCATGTGTGTGTGCATGTGTGTGTGCTAGACCATGTTTATGTGTTTGTTTGTATGTGTGTATGTGTGCATGGGCGATGAGGGTGGATGGGTGTGTCTGATTGTGCACATTTGCATATTTTTGTGTTCGTATACGTAGATATGTTTTCCAGTGTTTGCCTTTGTATCTCCTGAGACTTAGTTGGCATTTTTATGTGTTTGTGTGTGTGTGTGTGTGTGTGTGTGTGTGTGAATGTGCTTGTGGCTATCTGAGTTGTAGTGGTGGAGTGGAAAGCTAATGGTCTCAGATCGGTGCATGATAATCAGTTGAATTATGATAACAGTCCTCTCGACATTTCTCGTACCCATTTTGGATTGGTGGAGAGAGAGAAACAGAGAGAGAAAGAGAGAGATGGTGAGCTAGCATGGTCTTGCCTGTCATTCTGTAATGGGAAACTGAAATCAATTGTCTCGCTGCAACATATTTCCCTTTGCGAATTCCTTTTTTTAGTGTGCCGATACTCTTTAAATTACAGGCCTCCGGGCGGCAGATGGAGACGTCCCCAGAGAGACTGGTGAGGGGATGAGTTAGCAAGGTGTAGATTAAATGGAAAGATTGCGGCATGTTGCCATCCCGCCTTCTCCCTCTCTCTCCCCTGCTCTCTCGATCATTCTCTCACTCTGTCTCTCATTCTACATCCTTTATTTTATAGCGAGAAGGCGGCCTCATCAAGATGAAGCCCTGGAGACGAGGCAGTCGAGACCACTCTTGACTTCTCATTTCCTAAAGAGTCTCTTGTACAGAGGGGAGACTTCGTGAAATGCAAAGGTGGCAGTGCCTTGGGGTCAGGTTGGGATAGGACTGTCCTTTGCTGCACTGAATAAATAAATGATGCCCTGTTTCTGGTCCAAGCGCCTTAGTGGCTGCGCTGTAAAAAAAAAAAAAAAAAAAAAGTCTGCATGGGGATATAAACATCTCTTCACTCACAGCCCACAGCCAGCTCCCTCTGAAGCCAAAATCTGCATTAAAGTTGGAAGACATTAATAACATGGTTTATAATCATCTATAACTTAACTGGGTAATACACACATGCATACACTGTTAATGAAATATCCATATTCATTAGTTATTTATATACGTATCTTACAATTTCAACAAAAACATTGCTAAGTTCTGTGCTGTTTTTGTTGTTCTTAAAGCGAGGGGCAAGAGGGTCGTTCCTGTCGTTCCAAATTAAAATGTAAGCCCATTCTCCCATGGGGGATAGGGGAACGAGGTAATAAAACTGATTTCAACCAATGAAAAATTGCCTTGATTCCGGTGCTTACTGGACATATGTTGGAACAGGCCGTTTTACTCAGGAACAGGCTTAATCACATTTGGCATCCCAGCCATCAAAGCGGGTGGAACCAGCTGTTCGCCCAACTCCTGCCATTTCCACACCTCCCCAACAAATGGTGTCTGTGTGGAGGCGACGATTTAAAGTCGTCTTCCACTTCTGAAGACTTGTTTTGCCTTCTGTTACATTTGGTGCAGGAGAGTAGAAAAAAAGGACTTCAAGGCCTTCACCACCGCAATTATGCAATACTGATTTAGGGAATGATGCAATAGTCATGATGACTGTCGGAAAAGAGAATAGTTGTTAAGTTTTAAGATTTAAGAGGGGTTTATTCATAGTAATTGAATCAAAGGTTTAGTCCTTAGGGGTGGTATTGGAAATCTCCAAGCGAGTCTTTGACTCTTATTAGTCTCCCGCTCAAACACTCGGCTGCTTTTTATCTACATTACTTTTCAGGGGTTCACAGGGTCCTCCATATTTGCACATGAAACATTAATTTGTATTCTGTTTGTTTTTAACTATAGAGCCGCAGGAGATGGAGAGCTCTGTGAACGAGTTAATTATTGAACTCTCTATTTTTGCTTTGTCTCTGTCTCTCTCTGTGTCTCCCTCCCTCTTTAGAGCAGATTCTTTCTCTCCCTTGTTTTTTTTCTTCTTGCTTCTTCTTCTCTCTCTCCCTCTCTCTGTCTGAGACACACAAAAACATGCACGCACGCACACACACACACACACACACACACACACACGCACACTCACACACAGTTACCCTCCTGCCATTCTCCCAGCATGCTCTACAGCTGTGTAGGGGAAGCAATTCTAAAGAGCTGTCAAAAAGAATGAAACATTCTTACACCCCCAAAGTCAATCAGGTGTCAAGATGCATATCAGACATAGCTGCAAACTCTCCAAGGTGCCGGATTCATTAGAATACTCTCCTCCCCTCCATATAATTGGAGGAAAAAAAGCAGAGGTTGACTGGGGAGACAAGAGGGAAATGCAAGCCTAATCAAATATTTGTCTGTCATTCGATGTTCACAAAGACAAACAAACTTGTAGAAAACCCCTGAAATAGAGAAAAATTGAAATTAAGTTCAAAACACGATCTGTAAAGACTTACAGCACTGCAAAAACACAGCGATAATTCCAGAGGAGGACTTTGCTGGGTGCAGATCTTGGACGCAAGTGCACAGTGATCATACATTGTGTGGACGAGTGGACACATTGACACTCAGTGACACACTGGATGGATCAAAGAAAGAGCAATAAGCATCATACATTGGCTCAGCAGTGACACATCTTGCTGTAAGCCTCCCCTATCATTTTCCCAGAGGAGGTCAACGCTCTGACTATTCCAGTCACATATCTCATACTCCAGTCACAACACTCATATTACAGTAACATCTGATATCCTTTCAAATATATTCACATTATTTCTATTTCTAAATCTCCTCAAATCTCTATTCGTCACTCCAAATGTATTTAAGGATCCTCCCTCAGTTCCGAGATGGAGTCTTATGTCATATCCCAGACATGACCTTAATGTTATTGTCCCAGAGATTTGAGCTACAGCAGGGCTCATCTAAATGAAGGCATCTGTCAAAGTCTCAGCGGAGCTACACACAGCACTGACTTAGAGTTGACCCGGATCCAAACTGGGTAATTACGATAATACTTTTTTTGAGGGGGTTACATTTTTATCAAGAATTAAGAGCCGTGTAGATAAATGAGTGAGACATTCTCCATTCTCTCATTTTGCAGTGATTGACACAAGAAAAGACACAGAGAGTGTAAGTCAGAGAACACTAGTGTGCGTTTGTGTGTATATGGGTGTGTGTGGGTGAGTAGGTGTGTGTGTGTGTGTGCCTGTGTGTGTGTGTGATTGTGTGTGTGACTTCTAAGCCTGACAATTTCAGCGTGCAGGTGTGTATGTGTATGTATGTATGTGGATGTGGGTGAGTAGATACAGTATGTGTTTGTGCATATGTTTGTGTGTATGTGTGTGTGCATTAGTTATTCCCAAGCTTGAGAATTTCAGTGTGCAGATGTGTCAGTTTGGGTTGTACTTATTCCCCGAGATGGTGTTTCTTGCCCTGGAAATAAGAGAAAGCGCCACTCAAGCATGACCTACCTTCCATCTCACATCATTTAGACACAGTAAGCACAGACTCTGCCCAGCCAGCCAGCACTAGAAGTCAATTCAGTGGAGGAAAAGATAAAATACATATGAAATGAATGTAAACACAGAATGTAAATCTCTTCTTCAGCCCAGTAGAGATATATAAGATAAATATTTTTTCACTTGCTGTTTCTCTCTCCCTCACACACACACACACACAAACTGGAACTTCAAATGAAACACCTCTGTAGGATGAAGCACGAGCCGCAAAGTGAAACTTCAGACAATGCCTACAGAAGAGAAGGATGGGCTGAATAAACGAGTGCGTCACAGGAATATAAAAGGTGAGGGCCGTTTGATGTTTCCCCTACCCTCCATCTCCCTCCCTCTCCATCTCTCTCTCTCTCTCTCTCTCTCTCTCTCTCTCTCCATCTCCTTCCCTCTCTATCGCTCTCTCTCTCACTCTCTCTCTCTTCATCCGTGTGACGGCTGTCTTGTGGTTTGAATGAGTGTCCCTCCTGTGAACTCAGCGTCTCACCAGATATCCCAGAGAGACCAGAGCAGATAAAAACACACAGAAGTGGTGGTGCCCTGCCTCTGCCTCCTCTCCATTTGGTTTAGAATGCATCTAAAGCAGCAGCGCTTTAACTAAGATTACTGACCTATAGCGTACTCTGACAGGCTGTGACAGGGGTGGTGATGGGGTTTTGTCATGAAACTCATTTAGACGTTGATCTTGAACAGTGCTGCTCTGTAATGCAAATAGTGTTTTTTTTTTGTGTGTGTGTGGAAGTTTTTGTAGTTTCCTTCACATTGTGTAAAGGAAGCTTGCCTCGTCTGATATTCTCCAAGTAAGAATCACTGCGATTGGATGCCAAGTGGATATTAATTGTTTTTTGTACTGAAGGGACACTGGTCTGTCTTATATGCACATTGTTTTTGCTAGTGCCTACAAACACAGTAGAGGTCAAACAAAGACCATTTTGGAGGTCAACCAAAGGCACTTGTCAGTGCACAAAGCAAACAGTAAATTGGCCCACACATGGATTGAAAAAGAGTTGTCTTGACAAGAGATATAAAAAAACAGCAGGATGACTTTTCACCTTGAAATATAGTTAATGTGAGAATTGTCACTAAAAATAGAATATGAATATGCATGTGAGATAAATTAAAGTGTGAATTACTTCAAGTCATTTTTCTGTTGCATCTAATTTGTGCAGGTGTTTTTGTATGTGATTGATATGCAGATTCATTCCTTTGCCCTTGCGAGGCAGACATGAACTTCTTTGTGGCTGCGCTTCTGATCTTATGTGGGCCACCGCATGCCCTCTGAACATGTGGACGTCTCCCCACCCCGGTGACGAGGCGGCTGGTTGCCGTGGCAGCACTTCCATCCCTTTTTCCTGCCATCCTGCTCTCTGTGATTTAAGCTGTGCCAGGGCCGGCAGCCACCGGGCGATCCCCGGGGTCACCACTCCATGTGCCAATGTGCTTCTCCTTCTCAGTTACGCCAACACCCCCCCCCCCCCCCCCCAACCCCCACCCACACACACACACCCACACATACACGCCCTTTAATTTTCTTGCCCTTACGTCATCACTTCACCTGCTTTCTCTCTGTTTTTTGGTTGTTTGTTTGTTTGTTTGTTCATTTTCTTTAACATATTTTCCCTATTCATAACACTGTATTTATGTGTTAGCCATTAACACGAAACTAATATAGATCTGTGTTAAGCACAACTAATATAGGTCTGTGTTAAGCAAGATAATATAAGTCTGTGTTAAGCACTAGGGCTGGGCAACGATTACAATTTTTAATCGCGATTAATCGCATGGTTTCCCTGATTAATCACATTACCCAAAATCCAACAATGAATTCAAAAGTAGTGTACGTACAGTGCACATTAATGTTATCCTGTTCGTTATGAAAAAGAAATAAAACTGGCCACTAAATCTGGAGTCACAATCATATCATTAAAACAGGCAATTTCTGAGGTAACAGCAGAAACGTTTTACTTTCGTCAGTGAGCAGCATAACCAGTCTATATTCAGTACCAAATGTCCCTGTTAGAATGAGAAACCAGAAAACACTTTCAGTGCAGTTTGTCAATTCCTAGAACTTGACACTGTTATAAATGTACTGCCATATGAACTAAAGTGCCATTGCATTTGTTGTGCAAACACTTAACATCAGCATTTCTATCTAGTAGCAGTTACTACTACATAAAAGTATACATATATCTCATGTTGCCATTCTGTATGCTGAGTATACATTGCATAAATACCTTGTGCATGTGTGTATTCATTGCACTTATCTGTTCTGTTTAATGTTATTTTCATATGAAAACCCATGGTTATAATATAGCATAGCTAAGTTAGCAGTGTCATAACTACATTTCTGGCGTTTATAACATACCAAACCGCTTAAAAATCGGTTGAAAATTGAGCAAGTTATCGTTATTTAAAAAGTACATGTACCACTACCAACACAATGTTACGTGAGCAAGCTGACTGTGGCAAGATGGCCGCCAAGTGTGGACGTTCAACTCCGTTGGCCGGCACCGCGACGAGACATCTGTATATATATATATATATATCTATGGTTTATCCGTTTGCGGTTTTGCGGCAGACTTTTTCAAAATAAAAGCCTTTGCGCAAAATAATAAAACCTGCGTTAACGCGCGATAAAATAATTGTCGTCGTTAAATAATTGATGAATTAACGCAAGATTAACACGTTAACTTGCCCAGCCCTAGTTTTTACACATTTATCCGCCAATTTCTTATTGTTATTGAATAGGGCCTCGTTTCCCGATAACGACATATCTTAACGGCCTACGTGGATTTTGGCGACATCGTAGACTCATCATAGCCGTAAGTGCGGCGTCGGGAAACCGCTCTGCAAGGATCCCTCTTACGACCGATTTCAAGTCCTTTTTAGCGTTCGGGAAACTAGGCCTAGGTCAATTATTACAGTGCATGAAATGCCCTGTATTGTTATTCCTAGGCTTCTTCTTCTTCTTCTTCTTATTCTTGTTACCTTTTTCTGCGATTAATTCAGCCCGAACCGCTTAACGTAGAAACTTCATTCAAACTTTTTCGCGTAGGTCTTGTAAACGACACTTATGCTATGTATTTTTCACTTTTCTAAACTTTATACTTTTTAAGATATTAAATAAAAACGAATCGAAATTTTCCCATTGACTTACATTGGGCCATTATGACGTCATAATAGGGTCTTTAAACTGGCTTGCACCTGTGCTTTACTGACAGCTGCGCCAAATCAAAGGAACCTCTTTGTCCCTCTCAATTTAACTGTAACTACACTGTAAAAAAAAGCAACTTGTATTTGTTGGCCTAAAACAGTACTTTATGTTGGTAAAACTTGAAAATATAAATTAGTGACATTTTAGGCAATAATGTAAGTAAGCACAACAAAGCAAGAAAGTTGTATGATCCAAAACGATTTGGTGAGTTGTTAATACTTAAGTCCTTAAGTTGGGGTTCAATACGAGGGACAACAGTTCTGCTAACTCTTATTTCTGTGTTGTGAATTGCGGGGAAAAGCCCTCTTTGTTGTGAAATGCGGGAAAAGCCAACTGTCCGTTGGCACTTTACAATTGAAGTCTCATTCTGGCTGTGCTGCTGCCTCTTGCTGGAGTCCAAACAGGTACGTTTTAAATCAACCTTTAATTAAATTAAAATGATGCGCGAATTTTATTCTGAGTTGTGTTGTGCAGTAGGCCTATGTTGTACGTCGTTTAATGGAGAAAGCGACCTAGACATTTACACAAAGCTTTTCAGTCATTAGAGAAAGCTAGCATCAGTCAGGCAACCTATTCAAACAGGACAGGCATGTTATCTTCTGACTGTTGGTATTGTGTTAAAGTAACACAATGCAACAATTATACTTCAGGATTATGGTTAGGATAATCAGTTTAACCTAAAAATAATAGCTTGAAAAAAATTGGGGCGCTACAATGACTTTTAATATGGAGAATTGCATCCGCGCAATTGCTATGCAGGGTCTATAGGCACATAACTTCGTTCTGTAGTTTTGCCGCCCAACTTTCCACTGTCTGCTGAACTAGTAAGCTTATTTGCCATCTTGCTTTGTCTTGTGTTGCACTTGCTTGACTGTGTAAGGACAGTTGTTGAGTAACTAGTTTGTAATAATGTCAAAGTCAGCACATTTCAAGAGATTTCGTCAGTTTTAGCTGATAGCATATAGCTAGCGTATAGCTATTGATCCGTTGTGCTGCTTTAATTTGTGTTTGCCAGCTTGTTACAGATACAAAAAACACATTAGGGTATTAATGCTAACTCAAAATTGTGGTTGCAACATTAGCTGACATTTTATGCCATCTTTCAGAAGTGTACTGTTACTACTAGTGGTAGTCATGCTCCGTCTCTGCTCCAGGTAGCAGGTGAGCAGGCTGGTTTAGTAGGAAAAGAGAGAGCGCGGGGCCAGCGACAGGTTGCTGCTCGGTTCTGCAGTCAGTGTGCTGCCTGCCCCACCAGTGGCGGCTGCTGATCTTTCAAAGAGGGGGAGCTCATTTTTTGCGTACATCATACAAATATTAGCATTGTCTGCCATCGTGTGTAGTTTGTTACCTGGCTAGTTCACACTTACGACCAGTGGCGATTTCTTTAAAGCTTGGCTTCCCCTAATAGGTGGTGGGCCGAGGTGCGATTTCGTGCATTTTAACGTTCCCTGGATATGGAGAAGCCATGTTTTTGTAAATATGTTCTACGTTTGTATTCACGTTTAGACAAAAATTGTTGCCACTTGCAGTTATTGCTTATTAAGTTGTTATCGATAACTTTATTCCCGAGGCAAATGGAGAGGGCAGCTACACTTTGGGTCCGATAATCGTGACGTTTTGTCGTTGTTATCCAATCGCGTTCTTGGAATTGCTCCAGTGAAGTTAATGAGCAGTCCAACAACACTGTTTACATCTTTGTCCATGAAGTGTGAATTGTGGAATATATGGGTCATTTTTAGACGTTTTTGATTCAGTTTTCAAATCGAGGTGATATAGCGCCCTTTTCTTGTTAAACAAAGGGTATTTTAATCTTAAAAACAAAAAGACATTGCTCTGTGGGGAGCCTTTTCATAATGTTGTCAGACACTGATAATGATATGAGCCTGTCAGTGACACAAAAAGCACCTCCAGTGGATATACCTTCACAGTGAGCAATCGTAATCGTAGCAATCATTTTGGATATTGAAAAGGACAGCTGCCTGCATGTTTACTCTACTTCTTATATGTCAATTACATCTTGTAATGTTTCATGCAACTCTTGTTTCAGACATCTGACATCTCTGCACATAGACAAACTGCAGCTTTAAAGGGCCTTCCCTTGTATCTCCGTGAGAGTCAGGAGAAGCTCTTCAGGAACTGTCTTGTGAGTGGCTATGAATAGAAATTGTAAATATGTTATTATACTGTATTTATAGTGCTGTATTTAACGTTGTCTTCAACCATAACCTCTCTGTCCTCCTGGTTCCCTAACCATGTCCAGAGTGTCTTCTGTAGTTTCACTGTCCTGCCCTTGACTTGATGTAGCCTAATTGATGTCATATGATGTGTGTATGAGGGTTACATTTTTGATTGTGGTGTATGGGATGGAAATAGTTAATATGTCAAACTCATAATTAATTCTATTTGGAAAAAAAATGTTTATACAATATTTTGAGTTATTTTAGATTAAGAGCTTATTCTGATTCACAGTATTTTAATTACTAATGTCTTGCAATTCATGTATGGGTGTTTTCTGTCTGTCAACACAAGGACACTGACCCAGAAGAGGGACAGACGAAAGGCCTCATTGTGGGTATCCTCACTGTGTTGGAGGATGATAGCAGAGCAGTCTCTAAAAGTGTCAGGAATGTTGCTCTTGTGTTGGAAGAAGAGATTGTCCTCCAAGATCTCCCTTACCTGCCAACTGCATTTGCCTACCTTGTTGGACTGATCTATACATTAAACCTTAGTTACCCAAAGGATTTGAAATACACCTTTGAAACTGTCCAAAAGGTCATAATGGAACTGGGGTCGGACCTCTCTGCAACGGTCAGATCCCTAAAAAACAAACTTCTTCAGTGAAGTAAAGTGTTGGATCTGGAATTGTTCCCTTCTGTCCATCCAACACCATGTTAATTAATCAACTGTTGTGTATTCTCGATCTCCCACTTTACATTTACTTGGATCTGGAATTGTTCCCTTCTGTCCATCCAACACCATGTTAATTAATCAACTGTTGTGTATCTCGATCTCCCACTTTACATTTATTTTGCATCTTATTTTATTTAGTTTTTTCTGAAACATTTTTTTTTTGGTTGGTTTTTCTGAAACATGTTACATGGTCTCGATAGTTTGCATTTACTTGCCCCTTTTGGAAGGGATTTGATACAGTATAAATAAAACAAATGTTTTGAATGTATATGTTGCGTCTGTAATTATCTTTACATTTGATTAGAAGTTCCTGGTTATAAATTATAAAGTTGAGTTACATTATAAACTATTGCAGTGTGTGATTTTAAATTCCTCTTAAATTATTCTGCTATACTAACTAAACCCATTTAAAGTGAATTCTGTACAAGAACTCATTACAATGTAAAATTATAAATTACTACAATTTACAGGACAGTTAGCTGAAGTGAGGATTAAAAGTTATTACAACGTTAAATAATAAGTTAGTACAATTTAGGGGAGAGTTAGCAGAAGTAAGGATTAAAAGTTATTACAATGTTAAATAATAAGTAAGTACAACTTAGGGGAGAGTTAGCACAAGTAAGGATTAAATGTTATTACAATGTTAAATAATAAGTAAGTACAATTTAGGGGAGAGTTGGCACAAATAAGGATTAAATGTTATTACAATGTTAAATAATAAGTAAGTACAACTTAGGGGAGAGTTAGCACAAGTAAGGATTAAATGTTATTACAATGTTAAATAATAAGTAAGTACAACTTAGGGGAGAGTTGGCACAAGTAAGGATGAAATGTTATTACAATTATGAGTTAGTAGAACTTACTCTTGAGTTGACCAAAATCAGAATTCAGAGTTGAGCAAACTCAAAAGCAAAACTTAAAATATTGAGTTTAATTGCCCAACTTAAAATTTTACTGAAGTTTGTTGCCTTAAAATTTTACTGAAGTTTGTTGCCTTAAAATTTTACTGAAGTTTGTTGCCTTAAAATTTTGACCCAACTTTTTTTTTTTTTTTTTACAGTGTAGGAACATTAAGACACCTTCCATTCTCTACTTTTTTTCTCTCCATCTCTCCATCTTTCTCTCTATCCCTCTCAGTCTACTTTCTCTCACACTCAATCTCTCTTCTTCACTCCATTTTTATCTCCTTTTTTCAATATTTTCACTCTTTTTCTCTTTCACTCTTCTTTCCTTCTTCCACTCTTCTTTCCTTCTTTCACTTTTCTTTCCTTTCTTCACTCTCCTTTCTTCTTTCCTTCTTTCACTCTTCTTTCCTTCAACTATTATTTCCTTCTTACACTCTTCTTTCCTTTCTTCACTCTTCTTTCTTTTCTTTTTCCACTCCACTCCTCTTTCCTTTCTTCACTCTTCTTTCTTTTCTTCTTTCCTTCTTTCACTCTTCTTTCCTTCATCCTCTCTTCTCTCCTTTCTTCACTCTTCAATCCTTTCTTCTTTCCTTCTTCCACTCTTCTTTCCTTTCTTTTTTCCTTCTTTCACTCTTCTTTCTTTTCTTCTTCCTTTCCTAACTTTTGCATTTCATGCACTGGTATTACCTTCAGGAAATGCATTTTCTAGTTCCTATTCTTATTATGTAAGATAGACAGGCAGACTTTTTAAAACATGAATATCTAAGTCTCTTAACACTTCCAAAAAACACTTTGTACATTCAATTATCCCAAGCATTATGCACTGCCAATTTAAACCAAACTGTTAATTTACACCTCTATTAACACTTCCCTAGAGAGGCTTGTTCCATGGCCTTAGGACTACATTAGGCTCTGATTGAGATCTCTGTTTTCTGAGAACACAAGGTGATTAATTTGTGAAGTGAAAAACAGTCAAGAATTTTCAAACAAAGACAAAACATATCCTATACATAATGGGAAGCAAATATCCGCTAGCTTTAAGATCTTGATGGACTTTTTTGTGTCTGGTGTTACATGTCTGGAACACCTCTCGGCAAAACCAAGCAATGTTTCTACTGCTAGATCAAATTCCAGTGTGCTGTAGGTCTTAGGGTCGGGCAATTTGTAGTTCGGCAACCTTCCCAAAGGATTTATGAACTTGCCGATTGCGTTGTATCACCTCTTGTGGACCTATGACTTTGAAGAAAATGGGAAACATATGTCACGGGGGGACTATGTTCTGTGGGGGAGGAACCACGCCCTCGGGAATTGGGTCCCCAGGGGAACACTTTGAGCGTAGCACCCTGGACCTAGAAACAACAGCCCAGGTGTAGCCCATTATCTGCCGTATCAAGCAAACTAGCTACAGCTGCAAAGCAGAGAATAACCTAGCTAGTCATTGGCTAACTGCAGGAGTTGAGTGCTTTTATACACAGGTAACCGTCAGTATGTAGAGGGGGGAAGGACTTGGAAGAAGGAAGGAGGTGAAGGAGCTAGAGAGGCAGAGAGGCCTGGAACTGAACGGGGTACGGCGCCTCAGTCCCAGACGACCAAGGAAGGTCGGACGGACTGACAGACCGACATGCAAGCCACGGAACGGAGCTCACAGAACGGCATACTGCCGGAGCTGGACATCGTGGTCTTCCCCAGACAGAAACCGGCATTGTGTCGGAGCTGAACGTCGCGAGCTCCCCCCTGTAACGCTAAGTAACCTACCTCCTTGTCGTTTTACAGACTGTCAACTTCAGGTTAGCCGCTGGCTAACGGTTAACCTGTACTGTTCTCAAGGAAGCTACCTTTTGTCTGCTGCTGCGTTCGCTTTACCCCTGCTCCCCAGAAATGCATTGGTGCACCACCCAGCTAGCCACTGAAGCCTATTGCCCGGACTGTTCCAATTGTTTTACTTAAGTCACGTGAGTTCACTGTGTTGAGTGCCACTGTTGGAGTGACGTTACTGAGTTACACGTAAGAGTGATTGTTACAAGTTTCCACCAAGTCCCTGCACTGTCGTTCTACTACAGTTCCGGGTGACTGGCTACACGTAGCCTGGGTAGGCGTTACCAATGCATATACAGGGCTCGCCTGATGACTTGTTTCCACTAATCTTCCACGGCCTAAGGTCCCCTGCTGAAGGAGGCGAGGAGCAACATGCACCAACTGCCCCAGACCCCTCTACAGGAGGCATGGTGAACGACCGCCGTGCCACGGACTAGGCACCCACTGCACCATTCCTCGGCACTTTACACCACCATTATAGAGACTCTTCTTTTTAAACTATTTAAATAAAGTAAACTTTTGAAATGTTGATTCCTGCAGTCTGGCATCATCTTTGGGGTGGGGATATGGTTTTGCTCCTCAGTCAGGGTGACAGTTTATAAATTAAGTGGAGGCCCCAGCGCCTCCCACCTGTGACACATACATACATGGACATGATGGCTTCCATCAAACTTTACTACTATAAATGTACACAAAAAGGGGTACCACTTTACACCAAGGCTCCCTTTATAAAGGTTTATACATGGTTTATAAGTAGGTTATTAATTAGGTTGTAAACACTTTGTAGGTCATTATTAAGCCATTATGATTTAGTTGTAACAGAGTTTTTATACATCAATGCGGGCTCACTATTTGGGAAGATCCCCATCTTTGCAACCCACTGTCTATCCCTTAACTGGCTATACTAGCCCATTGCACACTCCCTACCATTCTTGTATCTGTTACTACCAGACCCGTAGAGATTACCCCCGCAGCCCCAGCACCGTTATGTCATCATTACCATGACTTTGAGGGTTTATCACTCATAAATATACGTTTAGTTTCTTTGACATGCCTCTCTTCAGATCAAACTGAAACCGTCTTGTCAGGAGGTTTTTAAATTAAACTATGCAATGCTCCCCAAATAATACTCACTTCCATAATACTTAACTGGCCACAATATATAAATAGTGACCACTTGTATGAGGGGGGAGGTGAGACTCCTCTGTCCTGTAGTGTTTTTTCTTCTTCTTTGATGTGAAGACCAGAGGGAGGTCTGACTCACTGTGACTTGCTGAAGATGAACGACCACACACGTCATCATGGCCTTCAGCTTCTTTCATTTCATTCAAAGATGCTGGAACAAACCATCAAGAATGACTCCTTTTGTGTTTTGAGAAGCTTAAACATACATTTAATTTTGTTCAACTGGTCCAAAAGGGATTACTTTTTCAAGCCTATAGTCTATTTTTATTGTTATTTTTTGTTACCTGTATTGATGTATGGTATTTCAGCTGTGTTGGATTTTTAGCACCCTCTCATTCAAATAAATATTGAATCTGCTCAACAATGCTTTTGGTTGTTAAGAAACAAAGAAATGCATTAGCATTCTTCTGGAGTAATGTACACTACTGTAGCAGTAACTATGCCATGCATACAAGCAAAGCAGGGGCTAATTATTTGTAGCAGTAGGAGCCAGGTGTTACAGGTTTCTAAAAACCTTTAAAATTGCTACTCACAAAATGCAAATGTGATGGCAGAGGGGTCTGTGTTACACTGAAACACTGTTAATGCATTTGTTTGTCCAAAACACTGTTAATGCATTTGTTTATTCCTGAATGAGCAACATTTAAGTTTTGTATTGCATGTTGTTTGTAACTAGATACTTGTTTTCTGTAATTGTCAAATAAAAACATGGCAGATAGTGTAAACATTGCAACAGACTGACCTAATCAGTCAGTTACGTAAATACTATGCAATTTACATATACATATATACTAACATGTTCTCACCGTTTTTACTTATAAGGATATGCCATGATTCTTTCCACAAGAAAACCCTCAGTAAGAACATCCACAGTGGTTTAATATTTGCCATTTAACATTAGTCTGCAGACTTTGATTCATTCAATGTCTGCATTATTCACATTACGTATGGACTACACAGTAAGCCAGATTACTTGAGTATGTTTCACAGGAATATTAATGTAATTTGATTTTTAAGGAATGGAGTTAATGCCTAGGTTTGTTTCAGGTTCTCTAAGGGTTTCCATCTGCCTCAAATAGATGTGCAGAAAGAGGGTATTACTGGAGGTTCCTCAACATTGACTATGTTGTGGCGCATTGTCTGCGTAACGTCTGCAAGGCCACAAGGCTCCAATGAAAAGAATAAGGATAGGGGTGACCAGAGACTTGGAGAAAGACTTGAAAGCAAATTTGGCCATGAAGAAAAAAGTACTGTGAAAATATTTAAATTTGTTTATATATTAGTCTAGTCTTGATTCCATGATACTAATAGACAAAGGGTTATTCTATTATGAGTTTTATCCATTTTCAATTGGATGTGGAAATGTTATTTTCTTTCATATGTCATAGTACAACAGGGGCTGACACTGCAGCCACAACTCTTGGATCTGGGCGGGTGCTTGGTGACAGAGAGGAGAAGGCCTGTCTTGAGGGTTGTAAGAAGTCATTCAACGCAGCAATTCATGCCTATAGTACAGAATTACATCTGGCCTGGAGCCACTGATGTATGGAGGGCCTATCAGTGCCTAAAAGTGCATATGACACCTCAATACAACATTTTTCAAATAAATAAAACAAATGAGGTATTACACAATCGATATATACGTTTACTTAAAATATATACCTATACTTGTTAAAATCAACATTTGAATTCCGCGCCACTGAGCGTTATAAAAGGGAAACGACGGCAATGGCGGGACTCTTTTGAACTTGGTCACTGTCAACAAGGTCAAAGTCGTCCTTACCATTCGGTGTTTTGCAGTCTCTGCATATCTCTCGGAATTTCGCCTACCGCGTTTCCGTGCGCCCCATCCACATGCACATTGTCAGGGGCGAAGTGGGACACAAAAATCCACCTGGACAATTTTGTCTGCACCGGCCCACCACCAGCTCACAACGAGCCCATCTGGCCCAAGTTACGTTCACTGTACAAAGGCAGAGCGATACGCAGGTGCCATTTCCCATGAGGCTTTGCTTTGACCATTCTACATGAATTTTTGAACAAAAAAATAATAATTGAAACGCTGGCCAATTTATATTTGTGGTCATGAAAGTTATATAACGTCTGAATAAAAAGAATTAGATCAAGATAGGAGGTTAAACAAAAATCAGTAGGCTGGATTAATGAAAGTGAGGTCGGCACCCACCCTGAGTGAGAAGTAGATCGACAACTAGTGTTATATATATTGGTTGGACTACACCCAGATTAAGCTGTCGGAGAACATTGCGATTTTCACGGGAACACAGGAACACAGGGCTCGAATCGGTAAGACTCAATGCCCGCAATCTCATGTACTAACTGATCCGGATCATAGTCTTCCTCAATTTCTGAATCTTCGCTCGAGTCTGTGACAGAAACTTGCTTGAAATCACGGACTTCTTCACCCTCCATCACTAGTTCTAGAATGAAGTCTACCGACGCTGATGTCACGGGATCACCTGACAGATTTCAGGTAAGCCGGCAACTGTTTTACGATAAGAGTCGTGAAAACCACACTTTGAAACTCCGTACAGACTTCATTTTTCAATCTTCGGGTATAAACATGACTTCAAAGTACTACGTTTTATATATAGTTTTTAGGGCTGGGCAATGATTACAAATTTTAATCACACTTTTATACGCAAATTCAAAACATGAATTAAAAAGTAGTGTATAGCGATATATTAATGTTATAATATATGAATTTATGTACTGCCATATGAACTAAAGTGCCATTACATTGGTTGTGCAAACAAACACTAAACATCAGCATTTTTATATAGTAGCAGTTAAATTAAATAAATAATTTGTGTTAATTTCAACTTAAACAATTGTATCAAACACAAAACTAAAGCTTATTGCCACTGCATTAATGTTAGAGTGTGGTGAAGCACCAAAAATGTGATTACATTTATGTAAACCAGAAACAGCAAACATAGAAAGAAGTTAGCCAAGGTGTATTTAATTGTAAAGACATTTTTTTTTTCTAGCATAGCTCTTCCTACAGTAGGCTATGAACAAGATTCACAGTTCAATCAGAAAAACGTAACCAACAGCAAACGTTGAGGGTAACATGGGTTTCATGTGTAAGCGAACCAGTTATTAACAATGCGCCATGATTCAGAAACCCGTTGAATTGAGAAAACTAAGTTGAGGGTCTAATCCTGAAAACATCAGCCCTCTTCTCTGAGAGAAAGACCTAAAAAAATAGCAGCAGGAAACCTGAAGAAGCCCAACGGCTGGCGTGTGCAGTGAACCCAGGAGCACTTTAACACAAAAAGTTCACTGCTGTCATTAACTGTGCGGAGTACTTGTACAAAAAGATGTGTGTGCGCATTTGTGTGCATGAACACATGTGCGTGTCTATATTTGTGTGTTGTGTGTTGCTTTTGTGTGAGAGTGTGTGTGTGTACATGTTTGCATGTGTGTGTTTGCATTTTGTGTGAGAGAGTTGGTTTGTAGATTCCTTAAACTTGATGTTTTTTACTGCTCTGCACTAAGCCAGTTGCTAAGGCACACCAGATTATTTACATTTTCAGATGATAAGGAAGCTCTCTTCTTCTGGACAATATGACCAGCAAGAGAAAACAACCTTTCGCAGGGGACGGAGGTTGCCGGTGTGGCCAAGTACTTCTGTGCACATGGGGCCAGCCTGCTGTGTGAGCCTGCATGTTTGGACCACCACTCTAATGGACAGGAATCTGAGCTGATGGCGGGCTCTGCTCTGTATCGGCGAACACTGTTCTCAATTGAGTCTTCCTCCTGTTCAGAATCAGACTCAGATGAAACAGACAATAGGGTTAACTTTTTCTTTGGTGGCTCATTTTCTTCCCTAGGTTCCTCTGCAATAACCCTCTGTTCCTTGACTAAATTGGAGACTGAGGCCCACACCTCACTCCTCTCAGCTCTGGGTATACATTTAAGGTCCTTAAATCTAGGGTCCAATGCAGAAGCAATCTTAAGATATGCAATGTTGGCATTTCCCTTGTGTGTCTCCATGTCGTCTCTGAATGTAGACTTAAACTGGGTCACGTAGGCAGGGTCATCTTCTGAGCTCTCCATCACCCGGGACAGATGGCAAAAAGCAGGCAGAGCCACAGAGCATGAAACATACTTATCTCCTCCCAAAAGTTCAGTCAAATACCTGCAACAGAAAATCAACTCCAAATCAGTCAAAATAAATTGCATTCATTTACCCTATACACAAAATATATCCTCTACATATTCTGCATTTACACATTTACACTACTTCTCTCTTGCATGCACTCAGATAGTGAGACATATGATGTAAAACATACCTGCAAGGCTCCAGTAGCGTTTCCAACCTCTGCAGTTTGTCCATTTTAGCTGTAGTTGGCATGACGACCTTGGTGTTTGTGGTCAGGACGTCCCTCAGTGGCTGTTCGTTTCTGTGGATGCTCTTTTCATGTCCAGGGTGGAGTTCCATCTGGTTTGAACGTCTTGCATCAGCGACTCTTTCTTCTGTCCATGTTCAACTTGATGTTGCTCCAATTCAGCTGCACTTGCTGGACTGTGTTTAAAGTGACCCACAACCTTTCTGCACTTGGCCAGTACATTGTCAATAGCACTGTTATGCAGCGACACTGTGACAGAGCGCTGGAGACTGTGCGCGAAGCAGGGGATATGATCATAAGGCAGTTGCCTTGCAGCAGCGATCATATTTCTTGCACTATCTGTGCTAAGTGTGGCGACTTTATTTGACACATGCCACTGCTTTGCAACGTCAGTAAAGTGTCCCGCGCATGTTTCAGCATAGTGTCTCTCCTCAGTTTTCATTACGGTCAAAGCATGTGAATGCAGCGCCCACTTGTCATCGATATAGTGTACTGTTACTCCGAGGTAATTGTGGTTACCGAGTGATGTCCAGTAGTCTCCAGTGACAGCAACAGCGGGTGCACGTTGTAAAGCTGTCGCTTTTGCAGTCCTCTCCTCTTCATATAGCTCGTGAATTCTCCGTGTGATGGTGCGTCTTGAGGGCATCTCATACCTGCAGTCATTTGTCGCTATTCGTAAAATGTTTCTCAGACCGACGTCTTCCACAACACTTACGGCCTGCAGTCTGTAGCTATCCACTTCGCTATGGCATTGGTTAGCTTCTTTTGCCTTGGTTTATCCATATGCTGGGTGCCCACGGTAGATATGTCTTGCGTTTAGTCGGTACGCGAAAAGTCGGCTGGGGGGCGTGGTCAGAAAAAATGATGTTTGGCTGTAAATAAATCTCAACCGCTGTTTAAAAAAGCGCAATAAAGAAAACCCACACCCCTCCCCCCTCCCCCATGGGACATGATAGGGATAGCTTTTGAGCGCTCGTGGTTTTGGAAGCACCCAACACAGTACGTGTTGTAGCCGAGGTTATAACCGCCTATTTTGTGCTGCCAATAAAGTCATCATTAAAATACATAATTAAAAACTCAAACTCCACGTAGTGACTGAGATCGCTAATATTGGAGTGGGTCATTTGCCCCAAAATCTGCTCATATGCAAAGTAAACAACAATCAATGTAATGTTATATGAAACTTATTAGCAGCCAGCTAGCTAGCTAGCCACTATGTGTTACAATGGGGGTTTCGGTTAAAGTTGTAGCGGCAAGCTAGCAGTAATAGTTCAGAGTTCAGTTAAGATGTTGTGCTGATTACTTTAATTTATAATTTGTGTACTTATTCTATCTAAACCATATCAGCCAGTTCAATCACGAAAACGTTGTATGTAACATATTTAGCAGCTAGCTAGCTACAATGCTACAATGTGTTTTCAATGGGGTTTTGCTCATAGTATTAGCGACAAGCTAACTAAATGTTGAGAGCTTAATTTAAGACCTACAATATTCAGTTTGACCTCACAGTATTCGTGTAGCATATAAACAACAAACCGAGTCAATTAGACGTATACAAGTCGTGTAGATAACCTTTATTCACATAAAATATGTCACGGTAAATGACTCCCGATGTCCGCCATCTTGTTTCAAAATTTTTGTTTGCTCCCGCCCCTATGAGCTACGTTGACTTCCAAATCACACACACGCCGAACTGATTGGCTCTCAGCAGGCAGCAAGTCGCCTTCATTTGCATAGAGTTAAAAAATCCCCAACTTTTAGCAGTCAGCAGAGCCGACTTTTTCCTCAGCAGGTGACGGCAGCCGACAAGTCGCCTCCATTCTATCCCAATGAGAGCGACACAAAGTCGTGTCCCGTGGGCATCCACCGATAGTCCTCCCTGCATCTAACGTAGTCTGTCGTAGCTTCGCCCCACTGTGTGTTTGGTTGTATGATGTGCTACTATCAACTGTGTGTTTAGCTTTTAAATGATAATTAAGACTAGTAGTACTCCGGTGATAAGACAATTTAACTTTGCAGTGTTTACAAATTACTTTGTTTCTGTCGACTCCACCGTCTTTGAGAACTTTAAATTGAAAATGCCCATTTAAAATATGCGTACCCGTCTCCATGTTTGTTTAATCAAGTGTTTAACCGCAAATAATTTTCCTTTCCGGTTCCACAGCAGTCACCAGCAAACTTTTACAAAATAAAAGCCTGTGAGCAACAAACTTTTACAATAATAAAATAAATAATAAAACCTGCGTTAACGCGTGTTAAAATAATTGTCGCCGTTAAATAATTGATGGATTACGCGAGATTAACGCGTTAACTCGCCCAGCCCTAATAGTTTTTAATACTAATATGACTTTTACCTTTTTTTAAGGTGTCATACGCACTTTAAGGATGCTGACTACAATCATATGCCAGTCAACCATGATATGTTTTTTGTTGACCCTGATACGGGATCACATACTCAAAATATGAGAGATTCTGGGGGTTATGCAACGCTTCTATATGGAGACTAAGAGGAAACAGAACTGAGAACATGCTGAAAGATAATCTAGATGATCTAGATTAAATGTATTTACTGGCTGGGATTGAGACATAGAGATGGCTCTCTAGGGATGCTCTTCCATGATACAAAAAATACCCTTTGTGAAAGGCTCATGAAGTATGTCGGTGACACAAACTATTTGTCCTCTAATTTTCACAAGTGATACCTGCCAAGAACTGATGGGGGATTAAGGTATTAAAGAGAGACTTCTGTCCTGTGTAAACATTGTTTGAGATGATTTTTAAAAGTTTGTGTTGCTGTAGCTCCATGTTATAATGATGTAGATACACTATTATCAGCTTATGTTCTTTTGAAGAATTGAACCATTTGCAATACTGTTGTCATACTTAAACGTAACAAATGTTAAATATTGACCACACAAATTGCTGTTTGTGTTTATTCTTTTAATAGATTTAAATTTCAAAATGGTTGAAAATGGTTCGATGGTTCTAACAAGACCATTGTTTGGTGTCACAAGACACACATCCTTCAGTGACTGATAAAGGTGTAAGGCTCTTGAAGTTACTTTGGATTGGTCTGGAAGGGTACTTCTGATGCATTCATTTTCAGAGATATTGTGTCTTGTGAACAGTATTTTGAAATAAAGATTTCATAATCATACATACTTGATTTAAGCTTTTTAACATTGTGAACACTAGAGCACTACCCGTCTCTACTTTAGAACGGGGCATGTTTTGAGTGAACAATGGGATATTACTGTTTATTAAGGATGAATGTGTCTTAATTGCCCATGGATCGTAGTTATAGTAGGCCATTTTCCTCTTTCTTATTTTAAGAAAAGCAAGCCTTGACTCAAGAACAGGGAACCTATGCTGGGTAAGTAATGATATATAGGCAGTGATTGAATCTTAATGAGCACGCCAAAGTTGAAGCAGGGACTGGAAAACGCAGTCAGGATTCTGTAGTTTATTTCAGCGTGGACACCCCCTCTTAGCTGGTGCTCAGAGAATGGCCTACCTGATTGTCGAATATGTTGGTATTTATGCCATTCAGTCAGGTAGAATACAGGAGGGGAGGGGGTGACCACACCCTATACGTGAGTGATAAGAGAAGGGAGAGGGCAGTTGGGTGTAGGGGTTCACCTATGGGGGGAGGGGGTTGATAACAGAGGACAAAGGGTGATAGCAGGAAAGAGGCTATCTGGAGGGGGGGGGCTGTCACATGCTAATTGTTCAGGTTTCAGAGAGAGGCAGAGTACACATCCAAGGGTATGTGTGACAGATCCAAATGATACAAAATAACAGTAGAATAGCTATTTTGCTGTTTCATCAGTTCCCCCAATAGCATTTCTATGCAAACACAAGCACCATGGAACAACCTAATCAGAACCGGAAAACATATATGCGATTCCATTAGTGGTATTACTGTTTGATGTGTGCTCATTGTTACCAAGGAATGTTTAGGCTGTGATTTGTTTTACTATTCTGCACTACAAGTAACATATTCAGACAATATATTAGAAGGCTATAAACTTTTATTTTGATTCTTACTACATATCAGTTAGTATAGATTGAGACTGACTAGTTGTTATATTTATTTATGTATATTTATAATTTGGTGAATACAGGTGTCGTAACCATGATTGATTGTGATTACCAGAGACCTTATTGGTCACTAATACCGCCATATATCAGTTACACGTTAATGGTTAACAGACAGTCCTCTCTTTCTCTCTCTGTCTCTCTCTATCTCTCTATGTAGCTCTCTTGTGGTCATTGCATTCTTGAGGGTGCCTCTACTGTATGCTCTCTGTCAGTCTTTTTTTATCATTAGCATAAAAAATATACAGCACCACTACACTAGACTCAAAGTTGTGCCAATGCTGGTACATAGTGTGTACAATAGTTTTAGTTTTTAAGGTTTTTAAATGTCAGCTAAAAGAAAAACAAGAGAACGTGTATCCGAGTCTAAGGAGTGTTGAAAGTCATACATGCATGAGTGTACAGTCTTGTATTACCTATTCTCACAGCCGTAATAAAAACCCACACTACACCCATGAAATCTATGTTTACAGTCATGCATTGCAGGGTTTTCTATTACAACATCGCAATAAGAATGACTGATTCTCCTTCAGGCATTCTTGCGTGCATTCCTGCGCATGCCCGCGTTCTTGCTTCCTTGCCACTTGACATGCGAGTCACCTTTTTATGAGCTTGTCTGTTTTATGTAATTCGGAGAATCTCCGTGTCCCTTGATACTCTTGCCACTGCACATTATTTAAAGTCACATCCGTGAAGGGTGTTTATGACACTTTTAGAGGTTCATCTTTAAAAAAAAGATGGGAAAAGATATAATTGAACAAATAAATAAATATTACTCAGTGGTGAAACTCATATATTGACATTTCACTCTTGTCCCGGCATGGTGCGAGGGTCTCGTCTGGAATGCTAAGCAGGTGTGACACGGCGCGGTGATTGTAAATAATTTGGCACTGCTCGGAGGGGTCAGTGGACTGCGTGCGCGGGCGGCCGGCGATCACTCTCCGCATCAGCCCCTTCTGCTGCTCCAGCTGGCAGAGCCTGCGCATGCTACACTGCCTCACTTACCAACCTCCTGCTGGACAGGTGTCCCCACCACTCCCCCTTCCCTCTTTCTCTCTCCCTCTCTCTCCCTGTCTCTTTCTCTCTCTCTCACTCTCTGTCTCTCTTTCTCTCACTGTCGCTCTCTCTCTATTTCTCCCAGTCTGTCTGTGGGTGTAACTGTAAGCCATCACCTCTCACCCACTACATCCTCTTCACTGTCACCACACACGCACAAACATAGACATGTACGCACACAGTACACAGCCACAGACAAAGACACACACTCAGACACACGGACAGACACACCATTGCGGGAACACCTCCCATGTTTCCAGAAAGCCGTCTGATGGTGGCAGGGGAGGCGGCGGCCTGTCGGCCGGGAATTGGAGGACATGAGTGATTACAGGGACGTGATGGGTCGAGCGGCGGCCGAGACGCCCGGCACACTGAAAAGTGAAGCCGTAACTGGAATAGAAGAGCCATAAATCAATGCATTAAAGGAAGCCCGATCTTTGGCCAGGACGCCTTCGGCTGCCCGGGAGATGCTGTGCCACAGAGAAAGAGCCGGGGGAGACTTGAGTGGGCAGATAGAGTTACACTTGCCAAGGCAATGGCACGACCTGCTGCTACTCCGCTAATGTACCCTTAGCTGAACTCCAAAGAAAAGTTCCAGCCTGACATTAGGCAATTAAGTTTGAGACTCCTAGCAGTAAATTCTATCAAGCTAATCCAATGAATGACACTATAAAGTGGTCTAATTTCATTCTGAGGCGCATTTTAATTCTAGTTTACTGGCATACTTTGATGAAATGTGATGGTGGGTGTGGGGGTAGGGGAGTAAAAAGGAGTAAAAAAAGAACCATACATTAGTGAGACCTTGCAATAAAAATGCCCTCAAGACCAGCCTGGTCACTGAACCTCAGTGTTAATTAAAACAAAAAAAAGTTGATCATTTCAGCGCTTTATGATTAATTGCCTCATGTTGTGAGCGGGCGCCACTAACAGTGATGAGTCTCGCGGAGGAGTTTAACGCCATTCATCAAGACCTCGAGGTCAAGAACAAAACAGCGGTCTGGCGCTAACATTGTGCTTCTTAATTATATCTCCCGCCAGCTCTTCTCCTTGCTTCCTATCCATCTCTTTTTGTCGTTTTTCATTGTCCCACTCTCGCTTACCTTTCTGCTGCTCTGATTCCCTTGCTCTGATTTTGATTAATATGCTTTTAATGTGCCGATAACTCCTGGCTACTGAGGTCGATGGTAGTGTGGACGAGTTTAGAAAAAGCTCTTGACTGTCAAAGCTCTTGACTGTTTACTAGGTCATTCTCCACCTTGGTACTTACCTGATTTGGCTAATTTGCCACTTTTTGAAGCATGTTTTTATAGGCAGCCAGTACTGGTATAATTTTCTCTCAATTTATTTTCATGCCATGTATTTTGGGGAAGGACAGATGCACACCTGCCATTCCAACTAGTTGCCTAGGCTACGCGCTACGCATGTCTGTGGTTGGACCCCCCACAAAATTACTATATCGCCAGAAGACAGTCAGCATGCTAGTGAGCTTTGGATCAGTGCTAACTGTGCTGTTGTTGGTGTTTGTAAGGATTTTGCGTTAGCCTTTTCAGTAGATTGCTTATTGCTGCTTAAATTCCTTACTGTTGCTTTAACGCAAAACACAGAGAAAAAGTTTACAAATAACTCTCTGGCTCTTGGGGTGGGGTAAAATGTATAGTTCAAGGTCAAAGGTCAAATCGAGCTAACAATAATGTAAATGGCATTACACACTCCAACACGCACACACAAACAAACACAAAAAAAATCACACACTAGCCTGCATGACCCCTATGTGCATACACACTCTGACATTTTTAATCCAAAGCTAAATTCAAAAAATGTCAATGTGAGAGTAAAACCTCCTCTGATATCATCATGTTCCCTAGAGCTGCCTGTGCCCCCCGCAGAGGTTCTATATTCAGCCACAGCTACAGCAACAATGGATAATGCAGTTGATTCTGCAGCAAATTGGTGTTGGACTACTTTTAGACATCCAAATCCAAAGTTTGTTTGAGTGGTAAATTGCAGTCCAGTTGTCACTGTTGACACTAAATTCACAAACCTTTTTTCATGATTAAAAAAGTCCCCTGCAGAGATAAACAACCTCATGTGACAATTTAAAAGAACAGTTATTTATGTACATCAGAGTAGTGATTCCACTTTCTTGATGGGCAACTGCCAAAACAAACAAGTAACCACAAAGAGATTGGTTTTACAGGCATTTTCACTGACTCAGACTATAGACACAGAAAAGCCACCTAAAACTTCATCTCCCAAACACATTAATCTTATCTGTCAAGGTTTGTTTAATTAAATGGTATTTTTTAATCTGTCCTTTGTGTGAGGAGTTTCAACTGCATCCAAAAAAAAAAAATGATATTTCTTTTTTTATATATATATATTTTTTTTGGCATATGACAGTGGGAGCATATGGAAAAATGCATCAGAAATGCATTTAGCTTTGAATGGTGGGAATATCATTGAGCAAAGCCGGCACCAGCTGACACCTTAATGATGAGATACCTTCCAGATAGGGAATGCTTTCTGAATCTCTGTCGGAGCGTGACAATAACCTTTAGCGTTACACTTTACACACATTATTCTAAGGGACAGATTGTCTATAGGGCGTTTTGCTATCATAACTCATCTCGGAAGATAGGACACTGGCTCTGTTTATCACACACATGCATGCACACGCACACACACACACACACAAAAAAAAAAACACACACATATTCAGAAATAAAGAAACAAGCAGGCACACACTCACGCACAGGTGACATTAAAAAGCTTTTGCATGTGTGGTATAGAAATGTACCCACAGTCTTAAAACCTCTGAAGATAAGGCGTTTGTACAGCTCAATCCCTTTGGCGCTCTGACACGAATGCTTCTTCTGCTTGAGATAAAGGTCACGTGAGCGATGCACAGGTGTTCCACTGCAAGGTCATGTCCGCTGTTTAAGACCCATTGTGCGAGACATCTGCTAGAACTTAGAAAACAGCCCCTGAGGGTGACACTAAGGTCAAATCCCTCCTTTTCCTCTCATGATGAAGGAGGTCAGTGAGGTCAAGTGGTCACGTGGGGAGCGCCCGATAAATCCGGCACCGGGTCATCCAGGTAGCTCGGCCGATGTTTATGAACACATGGCCGGTACACAATAACAGGGTCCGCAGCGAGCTCATGAATTTAAGAGTCGTTCAGTGCCCAGGGAGAGGGAGGCTTAAGAGCTTTTTAAATCAGCATCCCTAACTCCATCATGACTCTCCAAGGAACACGGCTCTGCACTTTGTTTTGTTCTATACTTTTAGAGCCTGTGTGAGAATGACCGAGGTCCAGTTGCCTCTCTCCCAGATAATTTCTTATCTTATCTCTATGAATCAAACTGCTGTATCCGAGGAGTATAGCGAAGGCTTAGCATGGTGGGTCAGGGGAGTGTTCAACCCGGCCTCTCAACAAGCTGCATGTGTGATGGACCAGGGAGGGTTCCAGAGGGCTGGTGTTCCAGAGTGTGCCTGTCTGAAGAGGACATGAGGAGTGGTGATGGGGGAAAGCGGTGGGTTGTCTGCGATGGGATTAGGGGAACACTCAAGAGGGGCAGGTAGCATGCGGTGGTTTATGCATGGGCAGTGTATGGGAAGAGTGCTTAGAGACTATGGGCCCTATCTTGCCAATCAGAAACGCAAGTAGGACGGCGCCAAGCGCAAGTAGCTGTGTGGGCGGCTCTATGGCGCAGTTGCTATTTTAACGGCGGAAAAAACACACTTGCGTCCAGCGCAAGTGTCAAAAGGGTTGGTCCAAAGGAGGTTAGTCAGCCATAGGTGTGGTTTGGGCGTAATATGCAATAAACCAATCCGAGCGTCATTTCACATTCCCTTTAAGAGCGAGGAGCGCATAGTCCATAGCGGCTTGTTATTTTGATGGCGGAATTACCTGGTGGAAGACCGGAAAAGTTCACAGCCGAGGAGACCGACGTGAGATTTACACCAATTTTTTGGCAAGCCATATATAATTACAAGGAAAATAAAGTATTTACCACTTGAGGAAATCATTGTGATATCCATATCCAAGATATTTTAAAAATAGGCATACATCTAGCGTAGCCTACACATTGACCAAAATGATTCAGGTTAATTGAAGCTGCGTGACATTTGATTTATTGTATGGCTTTGTAAAAAGCCGGGAGATAGATGGGGATGCGAGAAACCCTCCAAAAGTAAGCAAAGTCAAGCAAGCATGTCAAGATATTGCCGTGATTGTTTCTGCAACGGGGCACCCGAAAACGTTGCAGAAAACGCTATAATGACGTCCGGAGACGTGGGACATCCAAGCTGGAAGGTAACACACGTTCTCGTGCCTTCACGGGAGGTGGATCTGCCTCGACCCAGGATCTGACGGCAGCAGAGGACATCGCCACGTCTACCCTCACGCCTGAGCCTGCAGGGATTTGGGGGCATGGAAATCGGCACCCAAGCCAGTGCACCAGCTGACCAAACCCAAGGTACATAAATAAAGTCCACATACACAAAGATGAGTTTACAAGATTTATAATAATACTGGCATTAAATAAATGCAACATAGCCATACAATAAATCAAATGTCACGCAGCTTCAATTAACCTCAATCATTTGGGTCAATTGTGTACGCTAGATGTATGCCTAGTTTTAAAATGTCTTGGATACGGATATCACAATGATTTCCTCATGTGGTAAATACTTTATTTTCCTTGTAATTATATATGGCTTGCCAAACAATTGGTGTAAATCTCTCGTGAAGACGACAGAAGTAAAGTGTAGCCTATAGGTCCTATACTGTGCGGGCAAGCACATGCGCCCTTAAAATAGCGTTCTGAATACGCGTTACAGACTTTAGACATTGCGCCTCACATTAGACCAGCTTTTTTTTGGTCAATGGCGCACGGCGCACGGCGTTGTTTTGAAACTGCAAAATACCACTTGCGCCAGAGAAACGCCTTCTCTGTTCCGCCCCCGCCCATGTCGACGCAAGTTCATTTCGAAGCGCGCCTCTGGAGGGAAAATCGCGCTGTGCGCCGGGTGCAAGATAGGAATTATACATGCGTCGGTGACAATGTCAATTGCGCTGGGTGCAAGATAGGGCCCTATGTGTGTGTGTGTGTGTGTGAGTATGTGAGTGTGTGTGTGTGTGTGTGTGTGTGTGTGTGTGTGTGTGTGAGTGTGTGAGCGCGCGTATGTGTGTGTCTGCATGTGTGTGTGTGTGTGTGTGTGTAAGCGTGGGTGTGTGTGCGTGTGTGTGTTTGCGTGTGTGCGTGTGTGTGTGTATGTGCATGTGTGTGTATGAAGGGTTTGGGGATTGTTCAAGTGGGGAGGGTGGATCAGACAAGTGTTCACATCACCCACTCATTACAGTCATTTCAATTACTCTATCTAGCTTTTTTACAGGCAACCTTTACATGTGCAACTAGGGTGATGGTAAAACACACTGAGTGTGCTGGGTCGTGGGAGTGTTCAAGATCGCCTGGCAGCAAGCTGTGAGCTGAGCCAAGCGGTGTTCAAGAGGACAGAGTCCAGGCCGTGTACTAAGTTGTGGGGGAGTTTCTGAGATCACAGCCTGTTGTGTGATGAAGTTCTCTATTTCCATTACATACATTATATATTCAGAGGGCAAGCACCGGTGCAGTGTGCATTAGTGTGGTGGGGTTATTGTGGTGCTGGAGAGGACAAAGCCAGGATAGGCCTGATAGCCTGATGGGGTATAGATCATATATGTATCTGTTAGCATGTGAATATCTAGGGTTATGTCTGAGGTCTTTGCTAATGAGGAGCAGCGCGTTGCCAGCCATAGGAGGGTTCAAGAAAGCAGCATGCAAGCTGTGTGGGCTGTGCCAAGAGGGAACTCAAAGATGGAAGGCAACCAAAGATGGCTGAGGCTGTGGGGGCGTTCCTGAGGCCAGGGCGCAAGCTGTCTGTGGGGTCTGAAGAGAGAGTGCGTGTCAGCGAGCAGCAAGAGACCAGTGATGGGCTTAGGGAGTGTTCTAGAGTGCTTGAAGAGTTCATCGCTCAGTAGCCGTAGTGAATTGTGGGTGTGTTCGGGGTGACACGGTGTGAGCTGCATGTAGTGAGAAAGAAGCTTTCTAGCGTCACTCACTCAGAGTGCTTGTTGAGGTAATGTCTGGAACTCTTGGGTTCCCGCCCAGTGCCTCTCCCTCAGCTGTCTGGCTGGAGGAGTGTGTGTGTGTGTGTGTGTGTGTTTGTGTGTGTGTCTGTGTCTGTGTCTGTGTGTCTGTGTGTCTGTGCGTGTGTGTGTGTGTGTGTGTCTCTGTGTGTCTCTGTGTGTGTGTGTGTGTGTGTGTGTGTGTGTGTGTGTGTGTGTGTGTGTGTGTGTGTGTGTGTGTGTGAATGATAGGCAGATGACCTGTGTGATGGGTCCTGCGAGATGGCAGCAAGCAGGCGGTCTGTGATGGGCTTGGAGAGTGTTCCAGCCTGCAGAGAGAGAAACAGTGTGCTGCAGGGCCAGAGGCCTGTCAGCAGGGACTAATGCATCAGCTCATATGTTATGGGTTTGAAGAGTGCTCATGAAGGCAGGTGGTATACTCAGCAAGTGGGTTCCCCAGAGGGCGGGTCGGATTCAAAGGGGGTTAGCAGTAGACTGGCAGGTTGTGTGGTTACTGCAAGCTTCTGAAGATGGGACGCACGCCAGGGATGGGTGGCAAAACTGGCACTGGCACCAGCACTGAGAGGGGCCCTTTGCCAGTGTGACGGTATGTGTGTGTGTGTGTGTGTTTGTGTGTGTGTGTCGGGAGACAAGCAATGATGGGTTTGAGAAGAAACACAGATTGACATGCTGTCTCAGTACACAGCACCAGCAGGGAGAATGGATGATGTGCCAGAGCGCTATGATGAATGCTACAGGAAGGGGTTTAGCATCACAGCAGCACCTCATCACTGGTGCTTACCAGCCCCTTAGAAGAACCAGCAGATCACTGATGGGGCACAGGAACCCTCCACCACCATGAAAAAAAAAAATCGCACGCACACCCACCCACCCACACACACACAAACTCACACACACAGTCATTATTGATGGTGTGAAACTGAGCAGATGTGGACATTTTGGATGACTTTCAAAGTGAGCTCTTGACTACCCAATGCCAGGAAAAGAGGATCAGGTCATTAGGCACTAAGGTCTGATTCAGAGGAGGATGAGTCATATTTATAACACTTAATGATAACTGGTCCAGATGACATTTCTGATCAGTCGTGCATTAAAGGTTAATCATAAGCAAAATTATGTCATGCATGATTGGCTGGATTTTCTATCCAAGCATTTCTAAAAGAGAAGGCTAAGAAAACATGAATGCTCAGTCTAGACTTTAAAGAGATACAATAAGACATTTGTACATAATTCTCAATTTTGAATCTGGAACTGTAAATAAAAATGGGATGTTGTACTTTAATAAAGTTCAATGTTGACTCTTATTTGTAAAATAGCAGAAAAAGCAATGCCTCAAAATATAATCATTAATAAGTATACACCACACATATGCAGAAGTAAACTTTTATGTGCAGTGAGTGACTGCTGCGGTGAGTGATTGCTCCGACTGAGCAACAGCAGGTTTTATTTTCTAAGGGAAAATTACTTACTAACCTTCTTGCCATGGGCTGTAGATGAGAGTTGTCAGGTTTTCTATAGCACTATTAACGGAGTGGAAAGATTAACAAGGTGAGTGCTGTTTGGAAAAGCTAACGATGAAATAGTGGAGAAGTGGAAAATGCTGTTGTCTCCATAATTCCCCTTGAACTGCTACATAATTAAACATTACATTTTACCTCTTCGTACCTGTCTTCCAAAGACCATCAATAGCTGCTCTTAACGCATAGAAACACCAAATGTTCTTTGTGATGAAACACCAACCATTAGCCAAATGGTATGAAAAATCAGACTGAGAACAGCAATGAGTGTTTTTCTGCCTTTAAAACTTATCACCAGCCAACTTCTGCAGATGGGCTCTGCCATCCTCAGCACTATTCCAACTCTCAAACCTGCTGTATAAGTAATGCAAACAAACAGACGAGGGCCCTGAAAAATAAAAACAATATGTTGAAATAATGAATAAATATGAGGGGTATATCTGGAGGCATTCCCAGGGAACGGTGCATTTTTAAACAGGCTAAACAAGCAGGCAGCTATCCCTGTGGGTAGCCCGAACCTGCCTCTGCTGGTTCACCAGTGGCTGCTGAGGCGAGGCCTAATTAATCCCTGCCCATCCCAAACTCTGACGGACTTCAGCCCCACAAGCCCCATTCAAAATATATTTGCAAATGCCCCTCTTCTCTCTCTCTCCCTCTCTCACTTCAGTCACACAAGATTTTCTCTCTCAGTCTCAGTTTTGTACACTCTGTCCTCTCTCACTTATGGTTTTCTTCCCCCCCAACCTCTGACAATTTTCCTCAATTATTTTTTCCCCACTGTGTCCTTTCCTGTTGTGCTCTCTATCTCTCTCTCTCTCCCTCCCTCTCTCTCTCTCTCTCTCTCTGTCTGTCTGTCTCTCTCTCTCTGCCTTTTCCCTCTTTTCACTCAATCAATGTCTCTGGATGTTCAGGCCAGACCTGGGGTCCCTGGTATCTTTTGGGGCCAGATATAGTCAGAGATTGATCCAATGACTTTCAGGCAATGTATTTTTCCTACCCATTCCTCAGAGCATATAGTGCAGGTCTATTCTCACACTATAAGAAAGATGTAATTGTAGAATTCAATGATGAGATGGTTATATCAATCACTCTCTGGGGTTTCTGATGTAGGGGACTGCTGAGGGTATATTCATGGTTATTGAACGCTATTCCCACAAACACACATACACACATACCCAGCCTACTCTATATCTATGCATCAATCCATTCATCCAGATAGGGTTTGTAGCCCGTAACAGTCCAACATTAAAAGATTAACTAGTTTCAGGCATTTACTCAGCATGTCTGTATTCTAAACAGGTATGTCAGAACAAGTGTATTTGTCAAAATGCATTAATCAAACACAGTAGCTATGGTGCCAGACTGAAACTCATCATTTTGGCCACCCTTTAAAAATGTCCCAAAGTCAAAAAAAGAAAAAAGGGAAATAACATTGTCAGACCACCTTCTAAGATATAAACTTCTATGTGATACAAAACACATATCCTGACATGTATTTTTCTCCCTCTCTCAAAATTGCTGTGCTTCAGGCTGTCTGTCAAAGAGAGGATTAGCTCTCCTAAGAGTCTCTTCTGGCCACATTATCTTCTGGGAAGTTGACGTGACATAATAGATGTATGCTGGGTAGATGACTCTGCCAATCATACTTATCTCCTGCTCCCTGGAGAACCAGATATGGACTGGACTCTCCATCTCACGGGAATAAGAGCAATTTGAACTTTTTAAAAGTTCACCCTTTCATGCGATGTTATATGATGATAATCTATTAAAAAAAATAGAGAAAGGAGGGGGAAAAAAACAGAAAACAGCTCTCCATGGTAAATAACATTTATTTTAAGTCGAACAAGAGCCATGATGCCCCAAGTATCCACTCCAGCAATATTTCCCTGGTCAATGATGAGGCTTGAGCATGTTGCTGCCTCTCCAAGTCTTTTTGCAAAGCCTGGGGCTAATTGGTGTGTACTTGTTTCATTGGCTAACTAGTACCACAGATAGTGTTCTTAGCCTCAAGGGGGGATAAAAAGACACAACCAAATCCACAATTAATAATTAGACGGTAATGGGACTGAAGTCTCCTTATATCTGAGACTGACCTAAAGACATAGTCCGTGTACCTTCAGAGCTAAGTTCAGACTTTAAGTTTCCTACACACACACTTTAACCATAGCATGAAAACTAATGGTATTTTCATAACTCATTGTTCATAGTTGAAAAAAGTCCAGGAATGTTTTAATTGGTAGATTTTGTCTGTCCAAACCACTTGGTCATTCCAGGGTCGAGCTGGCAGAGGATGGTGTGGGCAGTCTTTTTTTTTTCCTCCTATGTGGGATGTTCAGTTCAGTGAAGCTGAAGCCCATGCTGTTATCTTGGATGAGCTATATGATTGCACCATGCTAACTCCGGTGCTAGCGGCTCATTTGCCAAGACAAACAAGCTACCAGGGCCACAGGGTTGCATTCGCTTTGCTGGATGACCATGCCAGTTGCCATGGCGATGGGCCGGAACTGTGGGCCGGGTCGCCGTGGGACAGCGTTTTGTCGGACTGCGGGGATGCAGCCCTCAGCGTGGGGGTGGGCTAATAGCCAGCAGTCCACTTTCATTTCCGCCCAGACACAGACATCCCTGGAAGTTCTGCCTGGGTGGACTGGCCTGGAAAGGATTCCCTTACTATGGAGACACTGATGGCCGAGAGCGAACTGCATGACTGGTCTGTACATTCCATATATATATAGAGAGAGAGAGAGAGAGAGAGAGAGAGAGAGAGAGAGAGAGAGAGAGAGAGAGAGAGAGAGAGAGATCTTTAAATTATTATCTTGCCAAATTACAATAAAGTTTCAATGGGTATGGAAATGAAGAGTGCAGAAATGAAATTACTCTGCAACAGCCCGGGGGCCAAAAGCTTTTTTTTTTTTTTTATAATACAGTGTAGACTGATTGAATAATTATATCATATCACTATTAATTATTCCAGGTCATAACTCATTACATTTAAGTAAACATTGTTAAATTGAAAATCTGAATTATGAGCAGGATAACACAGTGTAAGATTGAGTGGTTTGATTTGGGCAATTTGCGAGACTGTCTTGCACAAAAGCCAGCGCACAGAAATATTTTTCACTTTTGGCACTCAATTACAGTTTCCAGTGGCAACACAATGTGATTGATGCAGGTGCCACCATGTAAAAAATGACCCCTACATCATAAAACATGTTTCAACTGTCAGGCTAAAAGGCCAACACATGCCAAGACCCTCTGGATACTGTAGCAAAACAATATACATGCTTCCTGACGTCCAGTATTGGACATTTTTTACATGACTATTTCCTTTCAAAAGCAATAGTTTTAATACCTTGTGTTGGAAGCATATACCGCTTACCAAACACTTGGGAAATAATTATGTTTAGTTCTATGTATGTTATGTAAAGGATTGGAATGGCAAGCTGCAACAAAAGAGCTATAACTGATCATCTTTCTTCACAGTTTAATCTCACAAGACTCTTTTTAAATCAATCATTTAATTCATTCCAATTTTGTATTTTTAATGAGCGCAAATAGGAATAATAGATAGGGACAATGACTGTGTTCTCCTCACCAGCTCACATCTTGGACGTCTCCCAAGAAAGATGTCAGATATACCCACAATCCCTCATTCGAGAGAAATAATGCATTTATTTAGAATGAATACAACCTGTCTTCACCTGCCTGTTTGAGAGTGGATGTTTAAAAAATGTTTTTTGTTATCTAATAAATTAACTACATAAAGGCAGTCTTTGAAAAGGCTCCTTCTGCCATCTCCTTGGCTTGCTCTTTAACAGTAAGGCATTAGCCCTCTTTGGCTATCTCCTTACTGAGGACTGCTTATGTTGCACATCAATTGAGTCTTAATGCAGACGCTGGCTCCTGACAACAGCCTTTCATTATTATAATTGCCCAGTCTGTCCATCACTGATGGAGGCACATCTTGGTGAAGAAATGGTTTGATGTGTGGAAAGGGGAACGTGTCAAGCTCCATTTTCAATTTGGAGTTGCTTTCCTTTGAGTGGAGGCCATGCAAGGGCAGCCCATTATTCGAATCACTGCTAAACTATGGAAATCCAAACAAACACACAGATTTTTAATGTTTGATATTGTGTGTGTGTGCTTTTCTTTTTGGCCCCATCACGTTTTTGCAACCAACCTTAATGTACTGTAAGTAATTACCCAAACTCTATCCATATACTACAAGTTCTATCTCACTATCTAAACACTCAATGAAACACTTGAGATCGCAGCTGCTACATGGTGATACTGCAATTGGGTTTCGCTTTTGCAAACGTTTATATTTGAGCTCGACAGCTCCTCAAAATTTGCAAACTGAACAGACAGCTAAAGGAATTAGCTGAATTTGACAAAATGTAATGGAGTAAAATTGCTGAATCCACCTTAAATGATCACATGGATCAGGGTGAGGGTGATGGAGAGGGTGATGACAAGGCATATTATGCAGGGGTGTTAGCTAAATGTGTTCCTTCATGTCTTCTTAACACATAATCAAAGCACTGATTCGTGTGGGAGGGCTGCCAAACTTCCTGACATGTGTCATTCTTCTATAGGCGCTGGGTCGCTGACTTCTACCACAGAGAGAGCTCCAGTGTGTCATCTTCTCTGACAGTAAACACTGCTGTGCTCTGCAAGACATCAGGATATGACAGGGTGACATATGAGGGTATCAGGGTGAGAGTATTTCAAGTTCTGTGTTTGTGAAAACCCACAAAGACACACACACATACTGTGTATGCACACGCGCACACACACACACACACACACACACACACACACACACACATACACATACACAGTCTTTGCTCAGATGTACCTGGTTTGTCTTATTCTGAACATCTGTATTATGCCAACAGCAGCCTACCATCTATCCTGAAAATTTAAATATATTAAGTAAATAAGTCCACCGTGTCCCTGTGGGTATCGTGGGTAACGTTCTCTGCTAACAAGCCTGGCTATGCTCTCATGCTTGACACTTGCTTTCAATGGCAGCGTGTTGAAGAGCCACTCATCTCACCTCTGAGAGACTTCTAATTAATCAAATGTGTCATCAAGTGTGTTTGCACTCTGTCTCATAAGCAGACACACAAGCGTGCGTACACACACACACACACACACACAAACACGTGCGCTTAATATAACCATACATCAGGACTACATCAAGTTTTGACTGCTTGTATATATTGAATCTGCTCACTTGAGCTTCAACTTGGATTATTTATTACTGAAGCAACTGCATACAAATTCACACACCCACATGCACGCCAATTCAAATTCTCTCTCTCTCTATCACAAACACACACTCTTAACACACACTCACACACACTAAAATATACACAGGACCAGTCTTATGTTTCTCTGTGATGGATGACTCCCCTTCTGTTAAAAGAGCAGTGATAGAAATGACCTCATCAAACACATAGACTCATACACACACACACACACACACACACACACACACACACACACACACACACACACAAACAGGCAAAAAAATAGCTAATATATTGTGCCTGTTAGGTACTGTGAAATCCTTTTCTCTCCCTCTCTCTCTAGCTCTCTCTTTCACACACACAGACACACAGACACACATGCACATGCTCAGAGAGACTCGGAGGATGATGAAATAGAGGTCAACTTTGGGTAACTTTGGCAAAATGACTCCGAAATACCAGGCCCAGCTCAGCCCGATCTAAGCCACTAAACTAGGGGCGCTCAGTTCACGGAGAGAACTGTGTAGCCTTTTTGATTGCGTGGTGACCTCTAAAGATTCCATGTGCTCCCTGTATCCCTTTGGCGCAATTGGATATGTATGAAATGCAGCATATTATATTCGAACACGGCATGATATATGTCAGCATCTCGGCTTTGTGTGGACTTTCTCTGTCTCCTATTTTTTACGGATTTTCACTTTGCAATGGCAGACATTCAAACAGAGACCTGCATTAGACTCATATGCCAAAACTTCCTCACCTCTTTTTTATCCAAAAAGAGAGACACAATCCCCATTCACCTGCCCTCCTGTTAACCAGTTTTGTTCAACCTCACAAGATGGATATATACCAGACAAGACCAGGCAGCTATTTTACTGCACAACCCAAGCTCCCAACTCTTCAATATGATTATCTCGGTGACATATGCATACATCTGTGTACAGGCAGAGATAGTTTGTATTCCACGATTAAAAGTTTTAGAGAGCGAGTGCTGAGGATGTCTTCTGTCCAGTGGGATCTCAGTTAAACTTATTGCATATTCCTGCCATACAATATTGATTTTGGCAGAGAATCACCGTGAATTCACACAGTCTGTAGGCAGAAACATGAACAGCTGCTCTGCAGAAGTTTTTGGGTGTGGATATCTAGACCCAAGGCACCAGGCCCCTTTATACAAACTCTCCAATTAACTCACTTCTTAGTAGCGAATTTTCAGGGACCTGTTTTTTTTTATGTTGTTTTTAATATAAACTACTTTTAGGTAATGTTCTTATTACAGTATTCCATGAGTTTTTCAGCAGGCCAGGCTTATTTGCTGTATTTTCCTCCAAGCACAATTTAATCAATAAAGAATCATACAACATCAAGGGGAATGGGTTAGAAAAAAAGACACAGTGATTAAATATCTTTTAGTACTCTGTGTGCAGGCTCATAAACCAACACACCTGTCAGGCATGTGGCTGTCTGTAGTAGGTCCAGATGTACTGTCCAATATGAATGATTGTGTCACAGCTTGGTGGACTGAGTGACTGTAATTGTTCTCTAGGGTTGTGTTTACTATGTAGGAAATAAGACATTAAATCAACAGAGAGATTTTGGACACTACATTACAAAACATAACATGTCATTACCTTAGTAACATAGTAACACTGACATCTCATAGCAACGGAACTGCTTACCTTTGATAAAATGTTAAACTTGTTTCAAAGCAACAAATGTGATATTTAGTTATAATGCAGTCTATATTATTTATGTTTTTCAAAGGTTTCTTTCAGGCTGTTTGCTTGATTTCCTTTCCTGTACACAAATGTGTATATGAAATATAATAAAAAGTACATTTAAATGAAAACCTTTTGAGGTGGACTCTTTTCTAAACATTCTCAAGAAAAGTTTCAGTTTTAAGTTTCAGGCATCATTCGGGAATAAACGGCCGTTGAAGGAATGTCTGGTCCTCTTTAGTTTGTTTTTAGTCATGTTTTAAGTCATTTTATAGTACGCTACATAGCGAACAAAATATATATTGTCGAATTCGGACAGCGCTAAAAAATGGCTGATTCGCTTTATAGTGGGCGAATGGATGTTCGGAAAAATACCTCAAAGCATGCTCACTTTTGTCTCCTTCCTGTAGTTGAGACATTGTTTGAAGTATACTAACAGCTTATGATGGGACAGATGGTACAGATCAAATGGTGTCTGAATCAGCTGTTCCAGAGGCAAGGGGTCAAGTCTGCAAGGGGAAACGCAACCTCTGGTTTTATTATAGATGCTTGAAGCCAAGAGTTGTTCAGGGGCAGGTTTAAGGGGCAACTCCAAGCAGGAGAGGTTTAATAATTTCTGGCATACAATTAGATGCAAGGCCATCTAATACTTTATAAGACTCGGACAGTTTGCTGTATATGAAGTGATAAATTCAGCTATCAGCCCAGTGATCTTGGAGGTGGATTTAATGATTTTGGAGAGCACCTAAGGGACTAGAGGTGGGCCAAAATGTCAATACAGGAATGTGTTGTAATACCTCTTGCGATATGTGATCGATTCACTGGCGCTAAGTATAGATATTTAATTGAAACATGAAGGCGATCTAAACGGATTCCCCAGCCAATTTGACCTACTCCTGAGTCACTTCTCCATGACTCCTTATTGTGGCGCTTTTAAATGAATGAGGGTAAACTTGCAGTGAGGAAAAGGAAACTTGCGCAGGGGAAAATGGCAGACAGTGGGGGAAAGCAAATTAGAGAGGCACTGCCATCTTTCAAGCCCACTTAGGCTTTGCCAACACATGGTGGGACAAACAAAATCGACACACAATCTGACTACACAATCTGCATGAACTATAATATTAAAGTGAAGTACACAGGCAACACAACAAACATGCATAGTCACCTTTTTCGTCATCATCCTGATCTCGTTGTGGAGAAAATGTGTTTTTTTCCATTACTTTTTGTTGTTGTTGATTTGTTTTCATTAAACTTATTTTAAACAGATTAAAGACATTTTAGTGAGGGATAGATGTATCCTTCCTTTAAACATTTTAACCCCACAACTGTTCTGTGTTCTGGCAGTTCGGCTTTCGCAAGTTTATAGCTATAGCTACATCGGAATGATGCAACGCATGTTCATGAACTTGCAGTCAGTATGTGTGTGTGTTTAAAGAGGCATTAAGATAAAGGCCCCGTCACACCATAACGTTCTGGTCAACGTTGTATGATGTTAGTGAAAACGTTGGTAGTCGTCCATGGTCGCTGGTATAGCGCCAGGAGAGCGTTGTGTGAAAGCTGGTGAACGCTGTCATCGTCGGTAATCGTCAACGCTGGTCTGAAAATACATTTTTGACCAAAAACAAAAGTTCTCATGGAGACCAGCGTTCTTCAACGTTTAATTTAAACGCTGGAGAACGTTCGTGGAACGTTTTACTAACGTTGCATACATTCGGCTATCATGAGTCAGTCGTTACCCTAGCATTACTTGGTTGTTATTAATCGTTTGCTTTGCAGTGAACGACTCACTGGCGACCTGTCCAACGACCACTGAACGGACCCCTAGCGCAAGCAGCGTGTGACTAATGTCATGTTAGAGTCCAATGAGCTTCATTTAGCGTTTCCCGAACGTCCATGAATGTGGGTAGGGTAGACTGAGCATAGACATGGATAGACTGCAATGAAGAGACTGCATGAAGACTGCTTGAAGAGACTGAGTACAGTTGATACACCCAAAATAACTTGTGTGTGCAGCAATCCTGAGACGTGATTTTTAGTTTGGACATGCCTACTAACGTCCTCTTTGATCCTACGAAGATATCGGTGAAAGTTTTTTCACCAAGCAAAGATCTTGATTTTATCATGTCCCTTCTACAATTAATATCTTATTAACCATAGGTGATCAACAAACACAACTTACATCATAGCAAACGTTATTCTGTGCACTTTATATCTACATATTCCATGCTATTATGTCATGCAAGGTCATTGCATAATCTAGTGAAAAGCGTGAGGTTGTCAGCGGGGTACAGTTGAGACATAATGTCTCAACTGTACCCGCGATAAGCAAGTTAGAAGTCAAAGTTAGACAACAAGCAAAGCAAATGAAAATAAAATGTTAAATTTTTGATATTTGAACTGTCCTTTATTAATGGGTGTATTTTCAAACATGAAAGTAATAAGAATGATTTATCTTTGGGTCTAAATAAGCAAGGTAGGGGGTGATCGGGTACAGCTGATACAGCTTGATTGTGATATAGCCTGTATTTTCAATCCTTGGTCAGTCACCATCAATTGGTTTAAATGGGTGTCTCAACTGTACTCAGTCTACCCTATACAAACCAATGCTTTTAAAGTAGGGTTCAGTTGATTTTGGGCTACCGTAGAGAACACCCACTATGGAGGATCCAGAAAGACTAAGGAGGGTATAAATGCTTGCTTGAGCCCAGCATGAAGGAGATGTACTTAACTTGAACAAAGCTGAGCCCTGTTATAGCTGGTGCTGTTCCATGCCAGATGGATATGATATGAAGACTCTTGTGACATGGACAATGTGTGTGGATGTTTTCTTATATTGAACACTGAGAAACACAAATTCAGTGTAAAATTTAAATAATTTATTGTAATATCATAAAACCCCAGGAATAATGCCCGTTATTTCGTAAATCACGATAAATAATAACAGTAAATCTTCGTCCAAAGACATTGCTAGTGACAGAGGCTTTGCATTTTGCAGCATTTATCATCTTCTTACTTGCAGCAGCGCTAGTAGCAGAAGCCCCCTTCACACCTTTTCGTCGTCTTGACGGCATGATGTTCACTGTTCAGATCAACTGAATTCACAATTATTTTCCAGCGTTTCATACCCGTTTTACCATAAAACCCACACACCAGCCAAACGCTATTCTGTCGTTATTCACATCGACTTACTCTCGTCTAACGTTGACTTATCGTTTGTCGTGCGAACGATAAGTCAAATATTTTTAAAGCGTATGGTTTAAGTTTAGGACATTAGACTTCTTCACCGACAAGGAACCACCTGAAACTCACCTTTTATAACATTCACAAAAGCCATCGACATGCTGTTCAGTAGCCTATGGTGGTGTGGTACAGCCTTCTTGTGTGGAGAAGGTACACTAAGAAGGAGAAAGGAAGACTGATTAGAAGTTCATTGAGATTTATAATTTTGATTTTTATAATTCAAGTTACTGTCTTGAAACATTGATGATGATATGCATACAAAACACATACCTTGTCAGTGGATCATTTTTGCTTGTGTAGTTTCAGTGTTATATTTAATCTCCTCAAGGCTTTGTAAAAAGTAAATTAAGTAAGGGTAAAATTCAACCACATAGAGCAGGTAAAAAATGTAAACACACTGAAATGCATTTCAGTCATGCAAAAGAACAGCAGCCCAGAGAGATAAACCTACCACAACAGAGATATTTCCAGCCCAAGCATTGTCTTTCGAGCAGAAAACTCTTGCACCTCCCAGATCACTTGTGTCTGATTCGATCCAGTCCAATCACCATAATATGTTATCTTCTTTAAAATGCGTCCAGCTGTTTGTTTGTTTTCATTCGGACTTGATGGAATAATTAAATATTCCCAGCGTGTAGAAGTAGCGTCCCCACCACGCATTTGAATATTCCGGTGTTCTTTTTTCTTTTTTTAAGCGGGGACAATCCAAGCAAACAAGCAAGATTTCCTCCTGTAGCCTGTTATAATTGTTTCACCACACATGTAGTGCATCTCCATCAGAATACGTAGCCCAGTTGACCCTTGATTCTGTTTGGGGAGTCTTTCATTTATAATCATTTGTATTATGTTTTATAAGGTTTTATATGCGTTTTGGTATGTCCATTCGAAGAGTCTATCTTAATTTAGTTGTAGGACAGAGCATCGAAATAAAGGCCATAGTTCTATTATACAACACACCATTACATATGTTAGACTAGGTTTATTATACTGTATGCTATTGTAGCCTACTATAAACGTGTGAATCACTGCATCTAGCACGTGTAGTTATGAACATAAAGGACTAGGCTATAAATGATTAGGCCTACATGTAGGTTATTTGAATGAAAATTGGGGGATGAGGGGCACCAGTTCCCACAGCTCCACCCAGACCATTGACTGTTATTACCATTTGTAAAGCCAAGCTATCATCTAACAACTGTGGTAAGAATGGTTCCTGTTATCCAAAGAACATTGGATTTTTGCAGGATTTTGCAAGTCCAAACAAAGATCTGTGGGCATTCAATTGTCTCCACCAAACAGCAGATTCGGCGGGCATTTCCCTTTGCCAATGTAGCAGTACGGATTTAAGCTGACATCACTGCGCCCTCTGTTAACTTCTCCCCGTCTGTCTAGTTTGCCAGTAATGAGGTGGCAATCTTGCTAGTCTGTACAGCCCCTATAAATCAACAACGAGGCTCCAACTGGGCATACATCATACTCCACGGTACCTGTTTGCGTCAAGCTCAGGTCCACCGGTTTGTGGTAGGTATGACCATGTCTGGTTGGGTCCTCATTCCCAGCCTTGCACTGTCCCCGGTTTCACTCCCGGAGTTGGGATTGTGCGTTATTTGTGCACTACGGCAGGTATGTTTGGGTCCTTGCTGGGAATGAAGGTTATTTGGTTTAGTTAGCTACTCACCCACACTCTACTTTTGTATGCAGCTAGCGGACGAATAGTAGCTGCTGCCCGTGTCGTCCTGTGTTCCGTGCTCTCAGAGGCTAGGTAGGCTACCTTGCTTCTCTGTTTTTTTATATGTATTATAAAATTATATATAAATATAATTATTATTATTAGCGTTGTGTGGCGGTAACATTCTTCATCTCTCCCATAGGAATTGGCCTGGGTGGGTTGACGCCGCTCCTGTTTTGCTGGGAGTGTTTTGCTGCTAGCTTCCCTGTTTTGCTTAGTGATTGTAACATCTCGTCTCCCTTCACGTCTCGTCCCACTTCCACGCAGCTGCAGTTTGATAGTCATCATAAAAATGTTTTTAAGGCATGGACAAATGTAGGTCTAGATTTAGGTTAGTAGATCATTCATTAATGATGAATGAAAAAAACACTCATAAACATTTTACATGGGCTTGCTTACTATGGACATACCATTTACTAACTGTATTTACAAATGCTTTACTGATTAGAAGGAATGCAGGAACTTTGCTTTACAAATGATGAACAAAGAAATTACTAATACTTTGCAAATAGTTTATAAAGGGACAATTATGTAATTTACAAATGGTTTTCGCAATACCTGTTAAGTGTCAAACTTCTATTTATAAAAATAATTGAGGACAGCCTTATTTACTATAAACAAACCATTAATGAGTGTGTGTACAAATGCTTTATTAATGATAATTAATTTAGGAGCAATGATTTACAAATGATGAGTAAAGCATTTAGTAATAGTTTTCAACTGGTTTATAATGGGATAGTGATTTAATTTATAAATGGTTATTTTGTTATTAATAAAGTATAATTAATGTATTTACAAAAAAATTTTGATAGGCTTATTAACTATGAACAAACCATGTATAATTGTGTGAACGAATGCTTTACTAATGATTAATTATGTATGAACAATAAATAACTAATGGTGAACAAACCATTACCTAATAGGTAACAAATACTTAATAAATGATTAATGATTAATTGTGTTAAGTTATTATAAAATGTTACCGAAAGTTTACCTTTAAAAGTGGTGTTGTGCAAAAGAAGCGAGCTTCACTGTTGTCTGAAAATGTCAACAGGCAGCTGGCTGAAAGCACAGAAGAAGTAGGCTTACCTTTTATTGGTAACCTAACTGTTACGGTTCATTGTTTTTTTAAAAAGAGGCCTGACTTCTATGTTCACAGCAAACTTGAAAAAAATATAATATTAAGCCATGGTTTAACTGCTGAGTCCTCCATCTGAAATGTGTACTTTATTTTGTACCGCCCTGTTTGGCAATGTTGTTTTTCAATAAAATAAAACATTGCATACAGCAAGCCAATCCACTTTTCCATGTTGTAAAAAAGTAATTGAAGGGACATTGAGAATAGATAAAAATTTGCGATTAATCGCGATTCATTTTGAGCTAACTATGACAAAAATGTGATTAATCGCGATTAAATATTTTAATCGTTTGACAGCACTAATATATATATATACCGTAAATCCTCAAATAACTGCCGGGGTTCAATTAGAAGCCGGGCTTCAGATAGTAGCCGGGGTCGTGGTCCATACGGACAAATAATGGCCGGGCCCAGAATACAAGCCGGGGGTAAAATAAAGTAGCCTACCGGTATATTACTGTAGCCTACCAGCATCAGTCCGTCGGTTCAAAGTAGGCATCACAATTTCATTGAATGCATATCACAAATACATGTTCTCCTCATGTTTAATATTATATTATATAATATTGTTGGCTAATCTCATGGGCTGTTTGCAATAAAAAAAGAAATTTCCTCACGTAGGACTACTAGGCGAATGTTTAGCCTAAATGCACGTATCGTTTAGCCTACTGTTGTTTATCTGTAACGTTTTAGTTGGCTAGGCTACGTTTTCCAGAAGGGATCATAAAGCAGTAGTAGACATACGTAACTTTGATATTAAATTCAAAGAGGTGGTGTATGCTGATTGCTGAAGAACATTCCGGAGAAAAAGCAGCAAAGAAGTTTGACATTGACCCGAGACGAATGCGATAGGCTACGACTAGCAGGTGGAGGTAGAAAGAAAGTTAGGCTGAATATCAAACTAGCTCGTTGAATAAATGTTTTCAGTCCGCGATAAGCATAATAGAGTGTCTAGAAAAATTATTAAATTCAAGGCTTTGGAAATATTTTCCTCCGTGTCTGACAGTGGAGACATAACTCCGATGGTTATTTTTTATGTTGACACACCCCGACCTAAAGCGCTACGTGCGCTATGTGCAGGAAGTGTTGAACGCATATGCAATTAATTATATTCGCCTACTGCAATTATGCCCATTATTTAAATAATACAATTCTATAACATTAGATAAGTAAGAAATAAAGGCCTGCCCCTAATACAAGCCTGCCCCAAATAAAGGCCGGTGCGCTGTGCAGCCTAAGTAAATACAAGCCCCGGCCACTATTTGAGGATTTACGGTATTCAGCTCATATTGCAATATTATGCAGCTGTAGGCATGTTACAGACAGTTTATAAATGTGTAACACTACATACACATGATGACATATAGCCTGACTCATTCCCAATAGTCGCTTGGCAAACATTTTTGTAGAAGAGAGAAATCCATACCCATATTTCGTTGTTTCTTTCTCGGTTTATAGACCACGCCCAGTGATTTGTGAGTCTGTTCCTTCATTATATAAAGCCTGTGCATGGATTTCTAATATTTGCTCTCAGTTAAAACAATTTGTACTCATGGATTTCTGTGGAGGGAATAGATTTTTACATTAAAAATGGGGAGAGGGAGAAATACATTTAAGCTCTGGGCTGTTCACCTGTAGCTCTCAGCCTGCTCAGATATAAAAAATTAAATCTGATTTTAAATTGAAGACTAATCGGGGAAAATGCACTTTGGCATAAATAACCTATTCCAGGATTTGACCGATGGCATGCTCCCTGACCCAACTCATGCCTGCCCCCATGTGCTCAGCCCATGATTGACATCCAGCAGGCCCAATCTCTGACTACCTGCGAGACGGTTGACTCTGACCGCCATACTGTATTGGCTGCCTGGCAGGTTTGTTTCCCTGTAGACCTGGATTGGGCATCTCTTCTTACCCCTAGAAACTTCTGTTTTAGAGTGTTGCTGGGAAACATCCGCTTCTGATAACATCTCATCATTTTTAAAACAACATGAGCGCTGCTTAAATTAGTTCGATTTACTGTCTGGTTTGTTGTGAATACACATTCAAGCAGAAATAATACACTTTTGGCCATAGTTGTGTTGTGTTAATAATTGCTGACAAAAGTATTTATACCAGAAAGACTTAGGAAGCAGGAATGAAAGTAAAATATTTTAATCTTCAAAGGGATTTTACAAGTTGCAAGAAATTCAGTCTTTGCTGCTGAAAAACCTGCGCCACGACCCGGCAGGGTAGGAGCTTACCCCTGGACAACCAAACAGGGACCAAACTGGTAGTGGGGGAGGAAGGGGATCATTGAAAAGTCGTCACCTGAAAGCAGCAGAACAGGAACATAATTGGAGTCATTTTAAAGAAAGGTGTAGGCCGCTGATCAGGAGTGATGAATGAATGAATGATGTGGGTTTACAGTGTTCCTGGCTCCTCACGGTTAGATGTTGTGGTAAATCTTCCATAGACTGCTCCTCACGGTTAGATGTTATGCTAAAGCTTCCATAGACTGCTCCTCATGGTTAGATGTGTTGCTATAGCTTCCATAGACTGCTCCTCATGGTTAGATGTGTTGCTAAAGCTTCCATAGACTGCTCCTCACGGTAAGATGTTGTGGTAAAGCTTCCATAAACTGCTCCTCACGGGTAGATGTTGTGGTAAAGCTTCCATAAACTGCTCCTCACGGTTAGATGTTGTCCTGAAGCTTCCATAGACTGCTCCTCATGGTTAGTTTGTGCAGAGATGCACCCTCTACTTCACAATTGTATTCATGTCCTCTATATATGGGTGTGTTTGTGGCAGTACAGTGGCTCTTAAGTTTTGCCTTGTATTTGCACTGCATTCCTCCACCTCTGCTCTTCCTCACTTACACAGTTAGCCTTTTTGCACCAGCACTGGATCCTGACCCCAGCTTTAGAGGACGGGCAGGCAGACACAGCACCTGAGCACTCTGGCGGCAGAAGTGCTGATGGTGAGAGTCCTCGGACGGATTGAGTCAGCCTCCATACGGGTGACATATTAAGGTCATAGAGCCTTTTCTTCAGCTCCTATGCCATCTGCTGCTAGATCTAAAAATGGATACCGGTCGATCTGATGGGCCCCGTCCAGCCATCAAATATGCATGCTGCTTTAATGTTAAACATGACACACTACAACGGGGGGAATCAAATTTCACGACTGCAATCTTGTCTGTGTAGGAACTCAAAGCAAGCCAAATATTTCGCCATCCCTTGACTTAAACCTCATCTCTTCTTACATAATTCGTTTAAAGAAGAAAAGAAAACAAAAAACACTTGAGGAATTGTGGCCATTCAAAGCAATTAACTTAAATAAGAGAAAGCTTTAAGAAGATACAGCCCCTCTCGTATTTTTTAATTTTTAATTTATTTTTAAACTTCAGCCAATGTGATTTTCCAGCCCCGGTGCGTTCTGTTTGAAGCTCAATGAAACGCCTTCATCCTGGGAGCGCCGCGCATTAATAATGCACCAGCAGTGCAGGCCGCCGCCAGGACGGGAGATGAGGGACGGGCGAGTGACGGTTATGAGGCGTATCGGCGGGGGCCCAGCCTGGCCGGCTCCCCCTCAGCTATAACAGGACCGCAGGTGGATGAAACCATAGACCGTGTCCTTCAACAACAAGGGATTATGGGCCTCCAGAGAGAGAGAGAAAGAGAGAGAGAGCAATAGAGAGAGAAATAGAGAGAGAAAGAGAGAGCGAGAGAGAGACAGAGTGGCTGGTGTGAGGAGCTATTTAAAGTGCACTGACTGGGGAAACTTTTGCTGCGTGGTCTGGATCACCATTTGTTTAGCGGGGGGGCGGGGGGGGGGGGGGGGGGGATTTGAAGAGAAGTAGTCTACCATCCTGTTTTCTTTTATTTTGCAGAGGAAGGCATATTCCCCCACGATTTCTCCTTCGTTGTTTCTCTCTCTCTCTCACTTTGTGTGCGAGAGCAAAAATAAAAATAGATGCAGCAGTATAGGCAAACTGTAAACTGTATTTAGTGTACATATTGTTCTTTGCCTGACAACTAGACACAGCCTTGTTATCAAAGAACAAACTGTAGCTACTGTTACCACTAACTGCCGACAAACTATTGAAATGATAAAAAAAAAATACTACTCAACATGGGTGGAAAATGAGAAAGCCATACTTGAAAACCACTAAGTGTCGTTTGAATTTGCTAAATATAACTGCATGTGGGAGTACATGGTCTTTTGCACTTCTTCTTTCTTCATCTTGTTTCTCCATAAAAGCAGATAGCAGAGATAATTTGCAAACAGAACAGTGGTACAGGGGCTAGAGGGCAACAGTGGTACAGGGGGTAGAGGAGTTGTTAAGTAATTTGAAGGTTGCTAGTTCAATTCCCCACTCCTCCTTACCAAGTGTGTAAGTGTCCTTGTGCAAGACACTGAACCCCTAAACTGCTCCTGATGTATAAATGCAATTTCCTTGTAAGTCACTTTGGATAAAAGTGTCTGCTAAATGACTAAATGTAAATGTAAACAGCACGTCTCGAATTAACTTAATTTCAACAAGAAAAACAAAACAGTTTGTATGTCTCAGTGTGAGAAGGTGAATTTCCCCATCTCACCGCTCTTCACTGGAGGTGAGTTTGCCTCCCCCACTACAATGGTTGAGTCTAACGAGAGCTAATTGAACCAATTTAGTGGCCACATTCCTTGAGGGGAAAATATGAGAAGTATGAAAGAGGCATGAAAAGACGTGAGCAAGAGAGGACTTACTTGTTGTGAGGTCAAGTGTGAAGAAGTAGGCTGGTTCTGTTATCCTTAATCCAAGGTTCGCTCGCAGAGAATCAGACTCGGGAAAGATGTATAGCTTACAATACATTTATTCCAACGTATCACACAAACAACTCGTGGTAGTCGCGGTAAACGAGAGAATTCTTTCAATATCATTACGGAGGGTTGTGACCCTTATAGTACAGAATTAACATGTAAACAATACCGAGAAATGAAAGGTGTGTCCATAAATGAAAGTAGGAAGTTACCTTATTTGGTCTTACTCAATTAAGTTTAAGTTAATTAAGTGTCTGTCTGGGGTCCTGGCAACCATTGATCTCCTGCTGTCTTTAAGACAAAAGACAGGATCTACCTTGATGTACCATTACCAAATGGTCAGGGAGGAAGCAGGCCTGACGTTCCGTCTGTGTGGCCCATATGCATATTCACAGAATGGGCCATTGCTATGAGGCATATGAGATTACTAAAACCTTTATATTTAACTGAAGTGAAAACAGTGTTTAGAAGAGTGAATAATATGTGCCTAGTTTGTGCCTAGTTTAAAGAACACTAACTTGTTGTGGGGTCAAGTGAAAACAGTGTTTAAAAGAGTAAATACTGTGTGCCTAGTATGTGCCTAGTCTTTGCCTAGTTCGCCTAGTTTATGGAGTACCTTGAGTACTGGTTGTGGTTTTTATTTATGTTTGTTTTGTGAACATGTTTGGGGTCAATGAATGAGATCCCCCCTCTTAAAATAAACAAATAAATATTTTTGTAAGAAGCCACCATTTTCTGCAACGTTTCTTCCTGACTTCACCACCGACTCCAGTCGCCCACATCCCAACACGTCAGGTGCCGCCTCAGTCCCTCAAACTCAATCCACTCCGAAAAGTGGCAAGGCAAGTAAAATAAGTCACTCTTTCTCTCTTCTAACAACCACAGTACCTTCCAAAGGTGTAACATGTAAATGTCTGAGCAGCGTCACCTACCTGACCAGCTGTTCTCATCAGACGCCAGGGTCCTTGGGGAACAAGCACACCCCTACCCCCCCATTGCGCCCGTGCCATTCAAACTCCAGTCTGGTTGTTTCCCCATGTTCAAGTTAACTTCATCAGATAGGGCTGTTATCTCCTGGGACCCCTGTTTCCGTCTGCGCACCTTCGCTGACAGAACCCGCTCGCTCGTTATTATAAGCCAAGAGGATTTACAAATTAATGCAATGCTTATGAAGGTGACTGTAAGACATATGGACGGGGCCTAAACAAGTCAGACGATAAAAAAATATAAGTCACTCTGAAAAGTTGAAGCTCCCTCCACCAAGGAGATGGGAGAAGTGAGAGGCAAGGTTGTTTTTTGGGGTAGAGAGTCAGGAGAGGAGGGAGAGGGAAGAAGAACAAAGTCATCAGGAATGATTGCCTTGTTGTTCACTTGCAAATTAGGTTATTCATGTTCTTGCTGTGCGACTTTTTTGAAAGCACTGCAGCAAACAATTCCGAGAGCAAACAAGCACACAAACAAAGAAATCAACCACAAAGAAGCAAACTGACTGTTCTGTCATGCCACATGGAGTCGTACCTAGCTGTGTGGTCAAACACTGCCACCAAGTGTTACAGAAGTCAAACAACAGGAATAGTTTCTTTCCATTAACAGCTTGAAATAAGTCAATATTTTTACAGTGCATGCTATTCTCCCTTCGGGAATCAAGTCAGAAGGCCTATTAAGGCTGCAAATGTTGCTGGAAGCCCGCCGTCAGTGTGAAAATAATGGCTCTTAAAGGGCCCGTTCCATAATGCATTTGACTTAAAGACCTCATTTTGAGTGGACTATAATTGTGGTGATGATTATAATGGTGGAAAATACCACAACACGCCTGCAATGAAATGGTGCACCGATAGAAGTGTCTTGAGGAGGAAAAAAAAATCATTACTGGTAGATGTGCGTAGAGACCAAAGCATAAAGTCAGAGAAACATTTACAAAAATATACAAATGAGAAATAAATGAAATTGCACACACACTTTTATATGTGTCTTTACCTTCACCAATGCAAATAACCATATCTATTTATACATAAAGATGCTCAAATGGCACATATGTACAAACAGACATAACCACACATGTGCACACACACACACACACATACACACACACACACACACACACACATCATCGGTCAGATACCATACTCCTACCATACATTTAAAAAACATTTTATTATTATTATTATTAGAATTTAGTTTGTATAGTGCTTCTCATCCACTGAAACAATCTTGAAGCACTTAACAGGTAAAAGACTAGGGCGATGCTTTTTTTAAGGATGAATAACAGACTTACCTGTAACAAGAACATACATAGGCCTTTATGCAGACATGAAGACATAGGCTTTGATGCCTACAAATATTTTTGCAAAAAACGAATTATGTGCCAAAAATGATGCAAAAGATTTGGTAAGTAGAGACTGAAAAAAGGACGGTTGTCAACAGTCAACTTTGGGAGATGAAAATAAGAAAACAATGTTTAGTTTACAAAGCGTTTCAAGTGCATTTGCAAGGTTGCTCCAAGGTTAGCCAAAAATCAGACCAATGGAATGATAGATATCTATTGAAACTGTCTGAAAGAATAAAATCTGTTCCACAGGCTATAATAGGCACATCTTTAATATCTTACAATAAAATGAAGCAAGTTGTCCTCATGGCCAGCATTATGGCCTTGATTGGAAAAGGAAACCAGCTTTCTCACAAGAGCCTGGTTTGTTTTTCACCCGTATTAAGATTTTTACAGACCCAGGATGTTTGCATATTTGTAATAATGTGTCATTTTAGGCACAGACAAGGATACCTACGTGGGGATGCTGTTTTATATTTCTCTTTTAAATTCTCATGGAGCGGTTAAGTGCGGGGCCTGTGTGAAATGTAGCAACGGCGGATTCAACACAGCCAGCCTTTTAGATATCCCACAGAAACACGACGCGTCTGAAAGAGAGTATTTTTAAATATTACCCTTCATTTTGTGATTTTACATTCTGGCCTAATCTGGGTGTTGCACATGTCAATGTATTCATAGGCAGAAATGCTTGGGCATATTTAGCTCTTATGACACTTTCATATGGAACACATTTTTCTGTCAAATAACAGAGTATTATGTCCAGGTACAGTAATTGTGAATACAATGCCTTGAAAACTCACTATTTCCAGTTACCTGAAAACATCAAATGATTGCGTACATTCTAAAACCTTGCTGGTGTGTCGTACAGTGTCCAGTTTGCAAATAACATAATTATTTGCTTGGGGTATTAATATTTAACATTTGTCAGTACAGGTCTGTATGATCTTAGGTTAAATGTTTAATTAAGCATTTACACCTGTAACTCCTAAAAGTGTTTATAGATCTCCGGAAAGCGTTTGACACGGTCAACCACAACATACTTCAGTCTAAGTTTGATCAGTTTAACTTTTCTTCTTCTGCATCCAACTGGTTCAAATCATATTTATGGATAAATCATATTTATTTATAACTCAGTGTGTTAAAATAAACAATGTATTATCCAACTTCAAAAATCTGTCTACAGGTGTTCCCCAAGGTTCAATCCTGGGTCCACTTCTTTTCAGTCTTTATATAAACGATGTACCATCCGTATGCCAAGACTGTGAGGTTCTGATGTACGCAGACGACACTGTGATCTTTATGTGGTAGGGTGGTGTCATTACACCTACACTCCCTGATTTTGCAGTCAATCAGCGTCAAACTAGCGTCAGCCTAGTCATTGGTAGCCTCTACTTAGACACTGATAAAAGGACCAAACATTGTGTGCGTGCATGACGGTGTCTGTAACCACACCCCTTCCCCCTGTTGAGGTGATTTCCTGATCAGCCGGGTAGGTGTTGCTCGCTAGCAAGTGGCATAACTTTTACTTAGAACTTTTTGAGCTTACCTTTCCATGTTTGTTTTGTAGCCCAGTCATCATAGCCTTCCTTCTGCCGCTTACCTCGGGTATGCCCTTGTCCCTGCATGTTCAGGTATGCCTTGTTTGTACTACGTAACACTAGAAAATGCGTAGCTTTATGCATACTGTCATACATACTTTAATTAGCGTGTATTTTATAGATAGGAGCCGTACTTCGCCGCTGACCTCGCCATTCCGGCTGTGTTCATTGAATCCAATCTGTCTAGCCTGTGAGACTGCTGGAGAGTCTGAACACAGGGGTGCTGCTGTTTTGTTTGGTCAGAAAACAGTTTTATGATCTAGCAAGTGCATGAGTTATACTACCCTGTTGTGCATGTCTGTCTGACGTATTTCTGAGGAGCTGGGTTTTCGTTTTGTTTGTTTGTCATTTTCTTTTTTTGTCTTGAAGCCGTGGCAATGCATCTGTCTTGTGTATTTTCCGTTTGCATGTGACTGGATAAGCCTGGTGGCGCTGTAGCTTGTCCCGGTGCATGTTTGTTATTTGTTATTTGTTCTGGTCCGTGTTTAATGGCTATGAGTAATAGCTATTATTGTCTATGAGTGATTCATGTTTACTATTGATTGTTGGTTTCTCCTGGTGCAATAAATGTTTTAGTTTTCTCCATTTAGCAGTCGCTGGGTGCTTCCAGAGGGAGGCTAGGCGCATGGTGGAGGGCCCCTGTCACTGCATGCGGGTGTGTCAAGCTGGTTAGTGTGCTGTGCTTTGGGTGTGCTGTGTGCTGTGTTGCGCTGTGTGTGCAGTGTGCTGTGGGTTGCTTGCCGTGTAATAGTTCACCTTAGAACCACTTCTTTGTGTGTGTTTGCACGTGTGCGGTGTGAATCCAAGAGCACGCCGTCTGCTAGTCTGCCTCCCTCAGGTAAGTTCTCCTTAGCACTGCATATAGTCTAGTGTTTCCCTGTTTTAGCCTTACGGGCATAATTATCAATAAATATATTTTTGTACCTTGCTAACTGGTCTCGTTCACAGGTTACTTCACTATCTACCTCTACTCCCACTACCCTTTCCCCTCAGTTATCAATAAACTTTCTTTAAACTGGAATCCCGTCTGTCGCCTCGTGCATACGAACCTGTTTTGCCTTTGTGTATATGAATTGAATTTAACAGTGTAATCAACACTATACTGAAAATTACTTAGAAAGTATTCCCTGGGGCTTACTGGTGTAAGTATTCCCTGGGGTGGCGTAGTCGGACTCTACTTTGGGGTATAACCATCATACCCTTTACTGGCCTCACTACAATCTGGCGTAGTCGGGCAGGATTGCACAGTAAAGGTAAAAGACGTGGATTCCTATTTATTTTGTTTTTGCACCAGTTGATCCAGTGTTGTGAAACTGTTTATTTTTTTGTGTATTTATTATCGCTCCTGTTGTAGGCCTACTAATTGTGTGTTTGATTGTGTGAAAAACAAAACAGCAGCAGCCTTCGTGGAGCAGATAACAGGTATAGTTGATCCCCTCTCTTTTATAGTTAAGAACGCTTCTCCTTATTTATTTGTGGTAGTGGGTTACAGTTACCATGTCTAATGAAGAAATGCAGCAGCTTAGGGATATGGTCGCACAGCTTCAGGCAGACAATAACCTCTTGCGGCAAGAACGGCCAGCACGCCAAGCAGACCCACCCCCTGCAGGTCCTTCTAGTAATGTGCAAACTGAGAGATTTGTTTTTATTCCTAGAGACCGAAAATGTCCAATCTTTAATGGTAGGGCTGGTATAAGTTTTGACGAATGGGAGGAGGAGGTGCAAGCCTGCATGCGGGCTCGTCACCTCTCCTTAGTTGACCAAGCGTTCTTTCTTTTTGACCACCTAGAAGGAGAAGCAAGGGAGGAGATCAAATATCGGCCTGCTGATGAAAGGACAGACCCCAAGAAAGTTCGAACTATCTTGCGTGAATTGTATGGTTGCACCCAGTCTCATGTGTCCTTACAGGAGGCTTTCTTTTCGAGAAAGCAACAGGATGGAGAGAGCTTACTCGAATTCTCCCTCACTTTGATGAGTTTGATGGGGAAGATAAGGCAGGCATCATCTCAGGCTATCCCAAACGCAGAGGTAATGCTACGTGACCAGTTTATTGAGCATGTTATTGATGGGGGGCTACGTAGAGACTTGAAACAGTTTGTCCGTCGCCAGCCTGACGCCACTTTACTTGATGCTCGGGGGGAGGCTATGAGATGGGAACGGGAGGGGATGCCAATAGCTATGAGAAACAGGAGTCAGTCTGTCCCTTCTGTCTACGGTATACAGTATGGGGTGAGAGGTCACACGCACCCAGCACCAAGTAGCCCGGCCCCTAACCCTGAGTTGGTCGAATTAAAAGAGATTCTGAAACGCCAGCAGGAACAGCTCGACCTACTCACTCGTAATGTCGGCCTCCTCCAGGCCTCTAGACCCCAGAACAGAGTGTTTCCTGGTCCAGTCATTTGTAGGAGGTGTCAGGAGCCAGGTCACTTTGCCCGAGATTGTGAAAGCCAAAGGGTCCCGCCACGTCCTAGGGCTGCTACCTTTTCTAATCCATCTCAGTCTTTTCAAAGGGCCACCCAGTCCAGTCAGGTTCAGGAAAACTAGCGCCCACCGACCTGTTGAGCCGCAGCTCGGGTGGGGTTTTTAGTGGTTCTGGAACTAGAAGGGGGGATGTAGGGCCTGCGCCTCAGCTGATGTCCTCATGTCCCCATGTGAGTGTTAGCATGGGGGGTGTAGAGGTTCCTTGTCTGTTAGACACCGGATCCATGGTGTCTACCATCACTGAGACTTTCTTCAGAAGTCATTTTGAGCCATGGGGTCAGGATCGTCTCAGGCTGTGTCATTGGCTGCAGCTTCGTGCAGCCAATGGCCTAGCTATTCCATATCTTGGCTACATGGAGCTAGATGTTAAGCTCTGTGATAAAGACATACCAGGGTGCGGGGTGTTAGTAGTCAAGGACCCCACAGGGGGTTGTCCATCTCAGGTTCCTGGTATCTTAGGGATGAACATCATTAGTAAATGTTATAACGAGTTGTTCAGCCAACACGGCCCCTCCTTGTTTAAATCCCCTACTGTAGGGCACGCCCCTGGTCCAGTACTTGAAGCCTTACAGCGATGCCACCATGCCAGTTTAACTTCTGAGGTCCCGGACAGAATTGTCAGAGTACGTGGGGGGAGGGCTCACCGTGTCCCTGGGGGAGCACTTAAGTTCATAGCCACTACTTGTTCCAGCACAATGTTAGGGGCATCTGCCCTGTTTGAGCCTCCATCTTCTGGGTTGCCAGGTGGTCTTCTGGCATCTTCAGCAATAGTCCAGGTAACTAGGGGAACAGCTTATATCCCTGTAGTTAACGTGGGTATGAACGATGTTTTACTGTATCCCCACTGCATTCTTGGTAGCTTGGCGGAAGTTTACATCACCAGCTTGCCCCAAGGAGTAGCTGAAGTAAGGGCAGTACATGCATCTGTGTCCGAGCCGATAGCCCCTGACTCTGTTCAATCCAAGATAGAAGCCCTTGACTTATCCGCCCTAGCAGATCAAGATCAGGAACAGGTCAGGTCAGTGCTGCTGCAGTACAGCTCAGTTTTTGCTGCACATGATGGGGATCTGGGCTGTACCAGCCTTTTAGCTCATGAGATTCCTCTAGTTGACAATACCCTTGTCCGGCAGCGTTATCGCCGGCTCCCACCTTCTGAGTATGAGGTAGTCAAGTCGCACATTCAACAGCTACTTGAGGCGCAGATCATACGGGAGAGTTGCAGCCCTTATGCGTCCCCTATCGTACTGGTAAAGAAGAAAGATGGGACACCCCGCTTGTGCGTAGACTACCGCCAGTTGAACAGCAAAACCCGTAAGGATGCGTTCCCACTGCCCCGCATCGAGGAGACTTTGGACTCTCTTTCTGGCGCCTGCTGGTTTTCTACGCTCGATCTTGCGAGTGGGTACCATCAAGTGCCCGTTGCTGAGTCTGATAAGGCCAAGACTGCTTTCTGCACGCCATTCGGACTTTTCGAGTGGAACCGAATGCCCTTTGGACTCTGTAATGCTCCTAGCACGTTTCAAAGGCTAATGCAGCGTATTTTTGGAGATCAGCAGTGTCAGTCACTATTGCTGTATTTGGATGATGTGGTTGTCTTTTCCTCTTCTGTCTCACAGCATTTGCAGCGCTTGGAGGTGGTACTTGGCCGCCTGCAACAGGAAGGCTTGAAAGCTAAACTAGAGAAGTGTGCTTTCTTTCAGACAGAAGTCAGCTATTTGGGTCATGTGATCTCCAGCCAGGGTGTCTCCACAGATCCAAAGAAGGTGGATGTAGTGGCAAACTGGCGGCGGCCAACCCATACTTCAGAGCTCCGTTCCTTCCTGGGTTTCGCCAGCTACTATCGCCGCTTTGTGGAGGGGTTCGCTAAGCTGGCGGCTCCACTACACAAGTTGGTGGCAGAGCTGGTAGGGACCAAGTCCCGTAGGGCATCGGGCAAGAGTTTAGCCGCAGCATGGACTGAAGAGTGTGAAGTGAGCTTTGAGGGCCTGAAGCGCAAGTTTGTGGAGGCACCTGTGCTGGCCTACGCAAACTTCTCCCTCCCATTCATCCTAGAGGTTGAGGCAAGCCATAGTGGTCTGGGAGCAGTTCTCTCTCAGGAAGAAGGTGGTCGAGTTCGTCCTATTGCATATGCCAGCCGTGGTTTGAGGCCCACTGAGCGCAATATGTCGAACTATAGCTCTATGAAACTAGAGTTCCTTGCGCTCAAGTGGGCCATGACTGAAAAGTTCCGTGAGTACCTACTTGGCCAGAAGTGTGTTGTCTTTACGGACAACAACCCACTTAGTCATCTGCGTACGGCCAAGTTAGGTGCTACGGAACAGCGATGGGCGGCGCAGCTTGCCGTTTTCAACTACGACCTCAAGTACCGATCTGGCAAGAGTAACAGTAATGCTGATTCTTTGTCCCGGCAGTATCTGGACCCAGGCCCTTTATCAGCTGAGGCCCCTGGGAGTGCATTTCCCACATCCCTGCAGCAGGCGGTGGTTGACCAGAGCTCCACCCAGGTGACTCAGGTGACTCAATCAGCAATTGCTGTATTCCCTCATCATTCTTCCTCTGAGTTGCAGGCTATGCAGAAAGCAGATCCGGACATTCAGGACTTGTTGGTCTGTTGGGAGAGGAAGGAACGCCCGACTGCCACAGAGCGACGCAAGTTGCCTCCTAATGCCCTTGTGCTGTTGAGGCAATGGGATCGGCTGGTGGATAAGGATGGAGTCCTGTACCGTCGGATCCTCCGCCCAGACGGTGGCGAGGAAATTCTCCAGCTAGTCCTGCCGTCCCCATTGAAGCCAGTGGTATTGGCTCAGCTCCATCAGAGCCATGGTCATCAGGGCATCGAGCGGACCAGTCGATTGGTGCAGCAGAGGTGTTACTGGCCTGGGATGTTTGCAGAGGTTAAACGCTGGTGTCAAGAGTGCGAACGCTGCCAGATCAGTAAAGACACTCAGCCAGTAGCGCACAGCTTCATGGGACATCTTCTAGCGTCTCGTCCAAATGAAATTCTGGCTATTGACTTTACCGTACTGGAACCTTCCCATCATGGGGTTGAAAATGTCTTAGTAATGACTGATGTCTTTAGCAAATACTCCTTGGCGATCCCTACCAGAGACCAGCGTGCCCAAACCGTGGCGCAAGTACTAGTGATGGAATGGTTTTATAAGTTCGGGGTTCCCAGCCGTGTCCATTCAGACCAGGGTCGCAGTTTTGAGAGCGCACTGATACACCAACTATGCGTCCTTTATGATGTTGCCAAGTCCAGGACTACCCCTTATCACCCGGCTGGGAATGGCCAATGCGAGCGATTTAATAGAACACTGCACAATCTCCTGCGGGTGCTCCCCACTTCACGGAAGAGAGATTGGATCTCTTGCCTCCCCCAGGTGGTGTTTTGTTACAACTCCACACCCCACCAGTCCACGGGTGAGTCACCCTATTTCCTTCTGTTTGGTCAAGATCCAAAGCTGCCAGTGGACTTTTTGTTGGGAGGAGTAGCAGAGCCAATGGCAGGCACTGTGAGCGATTGGGTTGTGGAACACCAGACACGACTTCACCTCGCCCGGGAGGGGGCCAGAGAACGTCTGGCCGCAGCTGCAGAACAGCGGGAAAATTACCATGCCCATCGGGTGAAGGACGTGTCATTGCAGGAGGGGCAGTTGGTGTATGTCCGCAATCATGGAGTTCGGGGCCGACACAAAATTCAAGACCTGTGGAACTCACAACTCCACCAAGTGGTGACGGTCCCTAAGCTGGGAGGGGTGGTGTACACAATTGCGCCAGTCAACAACCTGGAAAAAGTGAAGCGTGTCCATCGCACAATGTTGAAGCCACATGTAGGTGCCAAGACTTTCCTCCAGCCAGCTCCTGTCCTACCCAGTTTGGCCCCTTCAGAAGAGGAACCTGATGATCCAGGGTTCCTGCTGCTCAATATACCTGACCCCCCTCCACAGCCCGAACCTGCAGTTTCGGTTGCCCCTGCAGCAATGCCAGTACCAGTGGCTGCTCGTTCTCCTTGCCCAGCCCTGCTGTCTGGGCCTTCCAGCTCACGACCCCAACCTGAAGAGGGACCGGAATTGCCAGCTGTTGCAGATGTACCCATCTGCCTACCAGACGGCAATGCCACCGAAGTGCGAAGGACTGCCCGGACCACAGCGGGTCAGCATTCCAACATGCATCACCTCCCAAGACCAGCACTGGGGGTTGCAGTAGGGGCTGTCGACTCTCCCACATCTGTGCCATAAGTCCTGTGTTAAAGATGCCCGTACCCTTTTGTTAGCCCATCGTCGGGACGACGATGCAAGACCCCTAGGTAAATTGTGGTAGGGTGGTGTCATTACACCTACACTCCCTGATTTTGCAGTCAATCAGCGTCAAACTAGCGTCAGCCTAGTCATTGGTAGCCTCTACTTAGACACTGATAAAAGGACCAAACATTGTGTGCGTGCATGACGGTGTCTGTAACCACACCCCTTCCCCCTGTTGAGGTGATTTCCTGATCAGCCGGGTAGGTGTTGCTCGCTAGCAAGTGGCATAACTTTTACTTAGAACTTTTTGAGCTTACCTTTCCATGTTTGTTTTGTAGCCCAGTCATCATAGCCTTCCTTCTGCCGCTTACCTCGGGTATGCCCTTGTCCCTGCATGTTCAGGTATGCCTTGTTTGTACTACGTAACACTAGAAAATGCGTAGCTTTATGCATACTGTCATACATACTTTAATTAGCGTGTATTTTATAGATAGGAGCCGTACTTCGCCGCTGACCTCGCCATTCCGGCTGTGTTCATTGAATCCAATCTGTCTAGCCTGTGAGACTGCTGGAGAGTCTGAACACAGGGGTGCTGCTGTTTTGTTTGGTCAGAAAACAGTTTTATGATCTAGCAAGTGCATGAGTTATACTACCCTGTTGTGCATGTCTGTCTGACGTATTTCTGAGGAGCTGGGTTTTCGTTTTGTTTGTTTGTCATTTTCTTTTTTTGTCTTGAAGCCGTGGCAATGCATCTGTCTTGTGTATTTTCCGTTTGCATGTGACTGGATAAGCCTGGTGGCGCTGTAGCTTGTCCCGGTGCATGTTTGTTATTTGTTATTTGTTCTGGTCCGTGTTTAATGGCTATGAGTAATAGCTATTATTGTCTATGAGTGATTCATGTTTACTATTGATTGTTGGTTTCTCCTGGTGCAATAAATGTTTTAGTTTTCTCCATTTAGCAGTCGCTGGGTGCTTCCAGAGGGAGGCTAGGCGCATGGTGGAGGGCCCCTGTCACTGCATGCGGGTGTGTCAAGCTGGTTAGTGTGCTGTGCTTTGGGTGTGCTGTGTGCTGTGTTGCGCTGTGTGTGCAGTGTGCTGTGGGTTGCTTGCCGTGTAATAGTTCACCTTAGAACCACTTCTTTGTGTGTGTTTGCACGTGTGCGGTGTGAATCCAAGAGCACGCCGTCTGCTAGTCTGCCTCCCTCAGGTAAGTTCTCCTTAGCACTGCATATAGTCTAGTGTTTCCCTGTTTTAGCCTTACGGGCATAATTATCAATAAATATATTTTTGTACCTTGCTAACTGGTCTCGTTCACAGGTTACTTCACTATCTACCTCTACTCCCACTACCCTTTCCCCTCAGTTATCAATAAACTTTCTTTAAACTGGAATCCCGTCTGTCGCCTCGTGCATACGAACCTGTTTTGCCTTTGTGTATATGAATTGAATTTAACAGTGTAATCAACACTATACTGAAAATTACTTAGAAAGTATTCCCTGGGGCTTACTGGTGTAAGTATTCCCTGGGGTGGCGTAGTCGGACTCTACTTTGGGGTATAACCATCATACCCTTTACTGGCCTCACTACATTTAGGTGGGTTAAGAATAACGTATAGGTTGCTTACAAAGGTCATGTGTCTGACTGGTTAAACAAATGTTGTCTTCAGCTTAACAATTTCAAAACCGTTGATATCCTTTTTTAAGTCTCACACTGAACTTCATGTGTTTATTTCTGATCAAAGAATCAAGATTGTGACGGAATACAAATATCTTGGTATCTTGATTGATAATCAACTTACTTTTAAAAAACATGTTAAAAAATATGCAAAAATTTAAAATTCACCTTGGCCAACTATAGGCCTCTTAGAAATCACATGTCCACTGAGGTTGCTAAAATGTACATGTTCTCGCTGATTTTGTCTCACATGAACTACTGCTTATCCACCTGGTCAACTCTATCTTTACAAACAGGCTCTCAAAATACTATTTTATTTTATTTTTGATTTATTGTATGGTTTGGATGTATGTTTCATATATTCGTTGATGCCTTTTTTATGGTTGTATAGCCTTTGTCACTCTGGCAGGGGGACTGCAAATGGAAACTAGCCTTTTGGCTATAATTGGGTGCATTTACATCTTAATGTTTATGTACACTGTCCCTCTTGATCAAATAAACTAATTGTATTGTATTGTCTTAAAAAACGGAAACACTCACATACACACACTATCTCTCAAATACACACAAACATCAACACACAAACACACACACAAACACACACACACACATTTTCCAGCCTCTGGCTTCAGACAGAGCTGTTCATTTGGCCCTGGAAGTTGGCACGGTCACACAGTTGGCCCACCACAACACTAACCATCCTCTTTGCTGCAGTTTAGTGAGATGCTGCTGCTCTGAATGTACACCCACCCTTTCAAGCACCCTGCATCTTTCCCTTTTTCATTCTTTCCTTCTCTATACCTCTCTCTCTTGTTGTCTCTCTCTCTGTCTTTTTGTAAACCTCTCTCTCTCTTCTTTCTTTCCTTCTCGATAGCTCTCTCTCTCAATCTCACTACTTCAACCTCTTTCTATTGTTGTCCATCTATCTGTTTGCATACCCCTCTCTCTTTCTGGCTCAGCATCCATCCACTTCTCAGTGCTTCCCTGTCTGTGTTGTTGCCTGGAGCTGTAGCCCTGCAGCCCTGTGATTCTCTCAGCAGGCTCACTTTCACCGTCTCCTGGCTGAGTGGAGCATGACACCACCTCTCAATGTATGTCTGTCTCTGTGTTTGCTGTGAGGGGTTTATGTGTGTGTATGTTCAGATGTTGTGTGAGTCTGTGTGTGTTTGTGTGTGTGTGTGACGTCTGACTTCACAGGCTGATGTAACTGTGTGTGACTTAGAGCCTGACAAACTGGTGGTTACATCATGGGTGACAAAAGAGAGTTTGTATGCACTACATGTGTGTGTGTGTACCTGAGTTTGTGAGAAGAGTGTGAGAATATCCTGCATGCATACCTAGTCTTTTAGTGTAGATGCATGCTGGATGTGCTGGATGGATGCTTGTTTAATTTTCTGAGTCTGAGGATGCACTGCATACCTGTATTAGCACAGGGATGTGCTGTATGCGTATGTCTACTGGTGTGAGCAAACAGTTGCTGTGTATATGTGTGTGTGTGTGTGCGTGTGTGAGCAAACAGTTGCTGTGTATATGTGTGTTTGTGTCTGTGTGTGTGTGAGCAAGCAATTGCTGTGTATATGTGTGCGCTTTCTCAGCTTCCATGCTTGGGATGAGCGGGAGTAACTCTATCTGCAGGTCTGCTTCAGAGTGACTGCGCACACACACACACACACACACACACACACACACACACAAACACACACACACACACACACACACACACACACACACACACACGCGGTGGCACTGGCAGCTTGTGCCCCTGGCCTCTCTTCTGCTGCCAGCATGGATGCTTGGGCACTGCCTCGGCCACACACTGACCCTGTGAAGAGCTGACCAATGAGTCTGTGTAGTCTGAGAGGCAGCAGAGTGCCGTCATTTGGCCAGACAGAGGAGCGTGAGGCTGAGCTAATGGAAGTGATGGCATCGCTACTGACCACTGGGACATCCTCAGGTTTCTGGACCTGGACAGGGCTCAGCCTGCTGTTACAGGCATGCACCAATAGAGGGTGCACTTGTGCCATCTTGACTATCAACATACAGGTGCATCTCAATATATTAGAATATCATCAAAAAGTTGATTTATTTCAGTAATTCTATTCAAAAAGTGAAACTCATATATTATATAGATTCATTTCACACAGACTGATTTATTTCAAGTGATTATTTCTTTTAAATTTGATGATTATAACTGACAGCTTATGAAAACCCAAAATTCAGTATCTCAGAAAATTAGAATATTACTGACGACCGTCAGAAAAAAGGATTTTTAACACAGAAATGTTGGACTACTGAAAAGTATGAACATGTACAGCACTCAATACTTGGTTGGGGCTCCTTTTGCATGAATTGCTGCAGCAATGCGGCGTGGCATGAAAGCAATCAGTCTGTGGCACTGCTGAGGTGTTATGGAAGACCAGGTTGCTCTGATAGTGGCCTTCAGCTCTTCTGTGTGTTTGGGTTTGTTGTCTCCCATCTTCCTTTTCACAATACCCTATAGAATCTCTATGGGTTTTAGGTCAGGCGAGTTTGCTGGCCAATCAAGCACAGGGATACCATGGTCCTTAAACCAGGTACTGGTACCTTTGGAAGTGTGTGCAGGTGCCAAGTCCTGATGGAAAATGAAATCTGCATCTCCATAAAGCTGGTCAGCAGAGAGAAGCACAAAGTGCTCTAGAACTTTCTGGTAGATGGCTGCGCTGACCTTGGACCACACAATGGACTAACACCAGTAGATGACATGGCACCCCAAACCATCACTGACTGTGGACACTTTACACTGGACATCAAGCAACTTGGATTCTGTTCCTCTCCTCTCTTCCTCCAGACTCTGGGACCTTGATTTCCAAATTAAATGTAAAATTGACTTTCATCTGAAAAGAGAACTTTGGACCACTGAGCAACAGTGCAGTCCTTTTTGTCCTTAGCCCAGGTGAGACGCCTCTGACGTTGTCTCTGGTTCAAGAGTGGCTTGACACAGGAATGCGACAGTTGAAGTCCATGTTCTGGATACGTCTGTGCGTGTAGGCTCTTGAAGCACTGACTCCAGCTGCAGTCCACTCCTTGTGAATCTCCCTTGAATGGGCTTTGTTTCACAATCCTCTCAAAGATGTCGTTATCCCTGTTGCTTGTGCACCTTTTTCTACCAAATTGTTTCCTTCCATTCAACTTCCCATTAATGTGCTTGGATACAGCACTCTGTGAACAGCATGCTTCTTTAGCAATGACCTTTTGTGTCTTACCCTTCTTGTGCAGGGTGTCAATGATCGTCTTCTGGACAACTGTCAAGTCAACAGTCTTCCCCATGATTGTGTAGCCTACTGAACTAGACTGAGAGACCATTTAAAGGCTCAGGATAGTTAATTAGCTGATTAGAGTGTGACACCATTGGTCATCAATATGGAACTTTTTCACAATATTCTAATTTTCTGAGATACTGAATTTTGGGTTTTCATTAGCTGGCAGTTATAATAATGAAAATTAAAAGAAATAAACACTTTAAATAGATCAGTCTGTGTGTAAACAATCTATATAATATATGAGTTTCACTTTTTGAATAGAATTACTGAAATAAATCAACTTTTCGATGATATTCTAATTTATTGAGATGCACCTGTATATATATTATGGCATGCCGTTCAGGAAATTAACATTTGAATATTTATATACAAAAGTCTGAATATATATACAAAAGTAGGAATATATATACAAAACTCTGAATATATATACAAAAGTCTGAATATATATACAAAAGTAGGAATATATATACAAAACTCTGAATATATATACAAAAGTCTGAATATATATACAAAAGTCTGAATATATATTCAAAAGTCTGAATATATATATACAAAAGTCTAAATATATATACAAAAGTCTGAATATATATACAAAACGAAGTCTGAATATATATACAAAACTCTGAACTCTGAAGCGCTCACTCCGTCTGTGTCCGCCATATTGGATTGAGCGCTTCCTATTAAATCAATGGTACCAAAATGTTTGTAATTAGGTATTTTCTGCTTCATGAAATACTGTTTTTCTGTTATATTGTAAAATTTAGACATTGATTTCCCACTAGAAATGCAATTATAACACGTTTATTTTACACCGTTTAACTTCACGAAGGATATTTTTAGAGGCAATTCTCCCCATTGAGTTTGACTGGGGTCTCGTCAAAATCTTCGTAATTCCTTGTTTTCTGCTTCATGAAATACTGTTTTTCTGTTATATGGCTCAAATTAAACATTGATTTCTCGCAAAAAATGCAATAATAACACGTTCATTTTGCATCGTTTGACTTAACGAAGGACATTTTCTCCGCCACTATGGTAGAATGTAGTCCAACATTCATCTCCCTATACATTCACTGGATAAAGGCATTTCCCATGAGGCTTTGCTCCGACCATTCTACATTAATTAAAAAAATAATAATAATTAAATCGCTGGCCAATTTATATTTTTGGTCATGAAAGTTATGTAAAGTCTGAATAAAAAGAATTAGATCAAGATAGGAGGCTAAGCAAAAATCAGTAGTCTGGATTAATGAGAGTGAGTTAGACACACACCATAAGTGAGCTGTAAAGAGACAATGAGTGCTATATACATTGGTTGGACTACTATCTGCTATAGCGGTGGAAAACTTGGAGATTTTCACAGGATCATGACCTGTTTTTATTAGTTTTAACTCAATGGACTCAAAATGTCCTTCGTTAAGTCAAACGATGCAAAATTAACGTGTTATTATTGCATTTTTAGCGAGAAATCAATGTTTAATTTGAGCCATATTACAGAAAAACAGTATTTCATGAAGCAGAAATTAACCCTTGTATGGTATTCGGGTCTGTGGGACCCGTTTTCACTTTTGATGAAAACAAAAATAATACTTCTAATCATTTTTTCAAACTGAAACTCATTGGCTTTGGCTCATTTTATGCGAAGAACGGATATCAGTCTACATTTTCATTGAGCGCACACCCTAACCCCCCCCCTACACATTTGTGTTACATAGAGGGTATTCGGGTCCACTAGACCCGGGGCAAATAAAAGTGTGGAAATTGTAGGTCCTGTGTACCTAAAGTCAGTTTTCCTCCTGTCTGGGTCTGCTGTAAGTGTGTGTGTGTGTGTGTGTGTGTGTGTGTGTGTGTGTGTGTGTGTGTGTGTGTTTGTGTGTGTATGTGTTTGCCCCGCGTGTGTATGTGAGTGTGCCTGCAAGTGTGTGTGTGTGTGTGTGTGTGTGTGTGTTTGTGTGTGTGCACGCACACTTGTGTGTGTTTGTGTATGTGGACCTTGTTTGCATGTAGGATAAGTGTGTGATTGAGTGAGTATGTTAGTAAGTTAGAGTAAGAGTTTTGTGTTTCAGCCGCTGATGCCATTTAGGGGCCCCTGCCCCTTTAGACATTATATACCATCTAAACTTGCAAAATATGGTATAAAGATCTGGGCTGCCTCTGTGATGCGACTTCCTCATATGCTTGAACTTACAAATCTATATAGGGTAACCTGATGAGGACACCCTGAGAAAAATCAAGGAATGAGAGGTGTCCTGGACGTGGCTCAGGGACTCAGTGGACACATCATCACATGCTAATTTTTTTTACATTCTACAAGCTGGGACAGGAGCTGACCATGGTGGGAACAATAAGGAAAAACAGATCTGGGCTCCCACCCCAACTGCTGCCTACAAAGAACAGGCCTGGCAACTCTTCTAAATGTATGTACACGGCTGACGCGTCCCTGGTATCCTATGTGCCAAAGAAACGCAAGAATGTTGTACTCATGAGTACACTGCACTCGGATGGGAGCATCTCTGGCCTGGAGCATCAAAAACCAGAGATCATCATGGATTATAATGCTACAAAAGGTGGGGTGGACAACATGGACAAGCTGGTGTCTGCCTACAGCTGCAAAAGGAGGACCCTACACTGGCCACTGCCGATTTTATTTTACATATTGGACATCTTGGCGTACAACGCCTTTGTCACCTGGATGGCACTGAACCCGGATTGGAAGATAGGGAAGCTCCAGAGGATAAGCCATTTTCTCAAGGAACTGGGAAAGACACTGGGGAAACCTTTAAACCCTGAGAAGACAACATGTTCCAAGAATCTCAGCCTCTCAAGCCACCATCAGGAGGATTCAGGAGGACGATGATGGTGCCCCAACCACCCATATTGAGCTATGTAAACTGACCTGTTTTCAAATTAAATTCACATAAATCAAATAGTTATGAAAACCCTTGCTTAATTTGTAAATTTGTTGAATTTTGTCCACTGATATCTTAATTATAATTGATTTTCTTGATTTTTGTAAAAAAAACAAAAAAAACGGGTAGCACTTAAATTCATAAATGTGATATAACAAAGCTAAAGGGCCAATATTAACCATATTTGCTGTTCATATTGGTTGTAATTGAGATGAAGTAAACATCTGTTGAGTATTTTACGCAAAAAATTGTTTGATTGTACTGAATTAAACACCCCAAAATCGAGCGGGTCCACCAGACCCGCAATACCTTCTGTGTAACAAAAAAACGAATACCATACAAGGGATAAGTCAAACTCAATGGGGAGAATTGCCTCCTAAAATATCCTTTGTGAAGTCAAACGGTGTAAAATAAACGTGTTATTATTGCATTTCTAGTAAGAAATCAATGTCTAAATTTTACAATATCACAGAAAAACAGTATTTCATGAAGCAGAAAATACGTAATTACAAACATTTTGGTACCATTGATTTAATAGGAAGCGCTCAATCCAATATGGCGGACACAGACGGATTGAGCGCTTCAGAGTTCAGAGTTTTGTATATATATTCAGACTTCGTTTTGTATATATATTCAGACTTTTGTATATATATTCAGAGTTTGTTTTGTATATATATTCAGACTTTTGTATATATATATTCAGACTTTTGTATGTATATATTCAGACTTTTGTATATATATTCAGTCTTTTGTATATGTATTCAGAGTTTTGTATATATATTCAGACTTTTGTATATATATTCAGACTTTTGTATATATATATATTCAAATGTTAATTTCCTGAACGGCATGCCATAATATCTGTATATATATATTATGTCTACATGTGTTTGTGAAGGCAACATCCTTAACTTCATGTGCTTATGTTTAGTTTGTTTGTTCATTGTTGTGTAATTATTGCGGTGTAAACGGTGCAGCAAAATAGACCATTGTAGTTTTTAGAAGGATTTCTTGTTTTCCCTGAGATCTTTCTCAAGAGAAAATAATCCCTAGGTAATTGTATTTTAGTCAGATACCTCATAAAACATTGTTTGACCTTGTGACTAACTGACTGCTAATAGCCCAATCATGCCCAATCACATTGTGTTCTTTTGACAGGGTGTTTATGTTCTGGCAAACATCGCCACATGAGGCCTGATTTTATGCGAATATATTTGCAGTAATGACAAAAGCAAAAAATTACCATTTGCAAGTAGATATTACATATTAACCTGTTTGTAATAACAGGCCTCTCAATGCAGTAAACCAATCTTGCCCTCAAACAGAAGTAATCAGCCACAGATTCATTTGGATGTGATCTTGCTGCCCTCTCATGGTGTAATGAAGGAACAACAGTGGTACACTCATGCACACACACAACCACACACACACACGCAAACAAACAATATGCAATTGTCTCAATATTTAATTTATATTCAGAGACTAAGCCATGTGACTTTTGGGGAATGTAGAACACAGTGTTCCAGACAGAGAGCTCCTGGGCTTTTCCCCTTGCTTCTTGCTAATGCACTGTGTCATTGAAACTATAAATAAGCACAACTACCTGACTAATGCTGCGCTTATCACACTGTCTGCATGGCTTAGGGGGGAACACTCCCCTTTGTTCTTCGATGTCTTTTCAGTGTGTGCGAGCTACCTGCTGAGTACACATCATATGGTTTATTTGCTCAGGCACAGGGATGTCAGACTTATTTCTTTGTTTGGCTGTTTCAGAAAAAGAAATAGATTACAGCAACTGATGTTTCTTTATGTGTGGGGTTTGTGTAGGGTGTTTTACTTTCCCTTGGACATATTTAAAACAGCACAGAGAAAACGTATAGACTCTGCACACATTGTGTTGAGATAGTTTGTTTCGATAGTCTTACTATGTTCTCTTCACAAACTCATTGTGCATCACACCAATATTTGTAACTTGTGTGTAGCCAGCAGACTCAATAAGTACTTTTTATTCAGTCCATGGTAAAGCAATCTCATAACATTAACATCAAAGCAGTTCATAGAAAAAAATATAGATTATGGATTAATGGAGGAAATGTAATAGAAATGATGCCAGTTAAAACATTTGTCATGCAATGACCACTATATTTAGAATTTACTTAAAATGTTGTCAAAGGCCTTACCAGGTGAAATAGGCTGTAGTCCCACCTGTGAAAGCAAGTCACTAAATGAGGTTTTCTTTTACCATTCGGAAATGTGAAAATGCTAGGGATTGTGGAAAAGCTTGAAATTTGCATGAAGTCAAACAAGAAATTAACTCTTAATTAATTCAGGGATTAACACGCAATTATGGTAAAATGCAACTACAGATAATGTTAAAGGGTTTATTCGCATCAAATCACATTTTTTCACACGTGTTTCCGTTTAATCTCAAGATTTGAACCAACAGCTGTTCATAACTCTTCCCTTGATTAGGGGAGTGTCCATATTTTTTTTTCAGAACACGGTGGATGGAAACAGGCACAGACTAATTTCTTTTAGCCACATTTTCAGAAGTTCACTTGTCCTTCTGTGATTCACCTGAACATACGTGGATTCAGTGCTCATTAAAAAAACTCCCAATGAACTCCTTGAGCTAGTGGTAACAGCATGTATCCCACTGATATAAGACCTGTGGGAGCCAATAAAGGATTTTCTATCTGTGTTATTAAGTCTGAAATAGAGGCTAGTACAGTCACGTCACATCCACAGCTCAGTCACAACAAATAAATGCAAATAAATGAACCTATTAGTTACCTAGTGTTTCTTACCAGTCACTGAATACAACTGACATCCACAGGAGGTAGATAGATAGATAGATGGATACTTTAATGATCCAGAGGGAAATTAAGGTCGTCCAGTAGCTTATACACTTAACTTAACTCACAAACATATATACATGAATCACAATAAAAACAATACACATAGGGAGAACATGTACACAGGGAGTGAGGTGTTCCCAGGTACAGGATAAATATGGCCCTATATAACAGTGTGCATTAAAGGCACCCAGTGCAACTTTCGAGGCTTAAAAATAAACATTACATTTCTAGTCTTTTTTACACGTAGTAAGTTTCAATTACTCTATACTCATACCATTACATATCGACATTCAAGGAGCTAAGATGAGACGTCGTTGTGTGGTGAGAACTGATAGAAAATCGATAACAACAACAATCGCCGCCATTTTCTTTATTTTTTGTGACCTACAATAAATAAAGCAGAATTCCAGTAAATGGAAAAATGACCTCTCCCCACCGGCGATTGTTGTTGTTTACGATTTTATATCATGTCATGTCAAAGCGGAAAGCAAGCACTGGACGAATAAACGCAGATCTTACTTCGCAGATCTTACTTCACCAGTGCAGAGGTCAAGGTATGGCTATATCAACGCGATTGAGTATTGAGTGATTATTCTGAAGTTCAAAAGTAACACAGAGTGAAGTCTTACACTAACTGTAAGGAATTACACTATATCCTGCCTGAGCATACGACAAACATAACAAAGCAGCCACTGTTACCACAAAACATGTGCTTACTACATCTTCCAAATGGCCCTCTTATCGTGATCACAAAGTAAAAGGTCCACACCCTGGGATTGCTCAGACACCTGGGGACAGGAAACACACTGAGGTGTGAGCAAAACAAACTGTATTAGCAGAATGATTTGGTAAAAAATCAAGTAAAAATGCAGTATGGGGGGCTGAAATGTCAAGAGTGATCAGAAACTAAATAAATATTTGGATGGATAATGCCAGAGCACCTCAGAGGTCAGATCAAACTTACAACACATGTATCAGGCCTCCACTGATTTACGATTAAACCAGAACTAAAACCTACCTTGTGTAATTCAGGGAATTCAGAAATGTTTAAATTCTCTTTGATTTACATACTGGGCTTTTCAAAAAGGGAGATCTCAAAAAGAGATCTGCAAGCAAAAAATATTGATTTTTTTCGCCCACATTGTTTTCAAGCAATGCTTTATGAACCATAGGTTAAATCTGTGGTAAGATATTTTTGTTCTCCACCACAGTGCCATCTAGTGTTACAGTTATAAGTTGCAGTCATCTATGTGCCTTAATATTTGTTCTGCTCAAACTAGAATGTCCATGACAGTTACTCTGTTATTGATAAGACAAGGTTAACTTGAAAACCCAATGTTTTCATATGCAAAGTATTGACATAAAGATACAGAATGTGTAAATGGCTTTTTACAAATATGTGTTGAGAATATGGTATATAGGGCCCGCCCGCCGGTGAAAAGGGACAATTACATGGATTTTGGATTATAGGCGTGGTGACATATTCTTCTCTGTCAAGGAGCATTTTTATGCACAATGACAAACCATCACTGCCCAAGTCTGATTCATCTGTTTCATAAAAATGAACTCTGCCCCTTTATTGGAAGACTGCCCCATTATGCCTACATATTTCTGCATTAGCAAGGATGCAGGAGCTAAGCAATCTGTCTTGGATATCCTCGAAGATAACACATATCCTGGCAAGCAAAAGAATAAAATGTTTGTTAAAAAGGTTTAACCCCTTGAAACAATCAAGCACCTGGGATGAGGTTATATCATTTGCCCGACTTCAGTTACATTTTAAACTAGAATGCGTTTCGTGAACGAACTGCGAGAGTGTGCTTGCTCTGTGACAGAGAGAACAAGTGCCAATGAATTAACATGTATTTACATCTACTCAATCAGTGTAGTGGGGCCTTCTTCCAATATATTTTAGCAAGCAACCAAGCTCAACCATTATATTTTGGCTCCACTGACGTTTAGACATATGAGGGTATCTTTGTTGTTCTGTTTTTGTTTGTTTGTTTGCTTGTTTATTGTGAAAGGGTCTAGTGTGTTACATTTGGTCATAGCCTAATAGTTCCAGAGTCTCGTTATACTGACTTACTGAGCTAAGTGAATTGTTGAAATTGTTATCTTGGTAAAAGGAAACATCTCGGCAACAATATTGGAATGAATGCGGTTACATAGCCAGCTTTACTTAAAGTTTATTGTAAGATAGGCCTATATGTTAGACGTAATGCAGTTAGAGTTAGACTGTAGGTCTAGTATCAAACGTAAGCAACACTTTTACTGTATAGCTAGAGAGCACGTGTATCACATTGGTTTATAGTCTGTCAAATTAGTTCTAGTTATTGGTGTTCGTTGGCATAAAAAGTTAGTCTTCTCTTATAAGCCTATAGTACATCTGATTAGAGCTAGCAACCATGAAAAACCTCTTCTGAAACTAAGAAGGATAACTATGACTAAATGTGACTAAAACTAATATGCATTTTTGTCTTAAGACTGAATCTAAAATAGCTGCCAAAATTAATACATCTCAGTGTTCATTTTGGCAGCTATTTTAGATTCAGCAGCTATTTTAGATTCAGTGCATATTAGTTTTAGTCACATTTAGTCATAGTTATCCTTCTTAGTTTCAGTCTAGTTTTCGAAAACTGAGCACACTGCAACAGCTACGCTGTGTGTACATCCTCAAACGTTTTTCAGTTAACCTAATGATTCAAGGTCTCTCATGAATCATTACTCCCAGGACACGGGTTAATGTTAACTCACGCTATCGGTCACAACAAGTTACTTGAGATATGCTACCTCATAGTTAGCTAACGTTAGCTAGCTAAACGTTTACAGAGGCTAACGTGAAGCTTCAACCAAAAACTAGAATGCGTTTCGTGAACGAACTGCGAGAGTGTGCTTGCTCTGTGACAGAGAGAACAAGTGCCTATGAATTAACATGTATTTACATCTACTCAATCAGTGTAGTGGGGCCTTCTTCCAATATATTTTAGCAAGCAACCAAGCTCAACCATTATATTTTGGCTCCACTGACGTTTAGACATATGAGGGTATCTCAGAGTTTCGTTATACTGACTTACTGAGCTAAGTGAATTGTTGAAATTGCTATCTTGGTAAAAGGAAACATCTCTGCAACAATATTGGAATGAATGCGGTTACATAGCCAGCTTTACTTAAAGTTTATTGTAAGATAGGCCTATATGTTAGACTTAATGCAGTTAGAGTTAGACTGTAGGTCTAGTATCAAACGTAAGCAACACTTTTACTGTATAGCTAGAGAGCACGTGTATCACATTGGTTTATAGTCTGTCAAATTAGTTCTAGTTATTGGTGTTCGTTGGCATAAAAAGTTAGTCTTCTCTTATAAGCCTATAGTACATCTGATTAGAGCTAGCAACCATGAAAAACCTCTTCTGAAACTAAGAAGGATAACTATGACTAAATGTGACTAAAACTAATATGCATTTTTGTCTTAAGACTGAATCTAAAATAGCTGCCAAAATTAATACATCTCAGTGTTCATTTTGGCAGCTATTTTAGATTCAGCAGCTATTTTAGATTCAGTGCATATTAGTTTTAGTCACATTTAGTCATAGTTATCCTTCTTAGTTTCAGTCTAGTTTTCGAAAACTGAGCACACTACAACAGCTACGCTGTGTGTACATCCTCAAACGTTTTTCAGTTAACCTAATCATTCAAGGTCTCTCATGAATCATTACTCCCAGGACACAGGTTAATGTTAACTCACGCTATCGGTCACAACAAGTTACTTGGGATATGCTACCTCATAGTTAGCTAACGTTAGCTAGCTAAACGTTTACAGAGGCTAACGTGAAGCTTCAATCAAAAATTATTAGCTAGCTTTCCAAGCTAGCTGACACAACCTAAACACTCGACTGCCCCTTTGAAGTCAACTTAACGTTGGCTAATATATTCTAATAACTAGTTATCATTGACAGTTACAAGCTAATTTACCAAACTCCTTTCTGTCCTAAATTGAGCAGTTGCTGGTGTGAGCTACAATATGAGAGCTAGCAAAGCCATTTCTAGCTCTACTTCACAATACTGCTGCCTAGTGTAATAAGTTAACGTAAAACATAAATGTTTATAAAGTATCAGACATAAACAGGATACAACACACCAGTTACCAATTGATATTATGTGTTTATATATACCGAAAATGTCAGTAAATCCAGATGATGATTATGCTGCTGCTGCTGTTGGTCCCGTCGAAAACCCTGGAGTCGCGACCCTGTCAGTTGTTTCCATGTGAAATCAATGGAATGCTTCACTTTTTGGCGCCGTATTGACAACTGTCTGTCACTCGCACACTGTGCTTGTAAATTATTTTTCAAGTTTGCACGTACCTATTTATGCGAGTGAAATACTCGCACTGTAGAGCCCTGGAAGGTGTCTCTTAATATTCCTACAGTTGAATGGAGAACGACTGATAGAGCGGGTGACGTCACAATGGCTCAACCTTCCCCATGTTAGTCAATGAGAGAAAAAGGGGATGAAAAAATGGAATAAAAAAGGAGTGGCAAGGGGTACCGCCACGAAAAGTCATAGCAGCTTGCACCGGATCGGGCCGGACGTTTTGGTGTTTGAATGGCGTCTCTAGCTCAATCGGGCGAGGAGGAGTTAGCTGCAAGAAAAACGTACGGAATAAAGAAAACTTGACGATAACAATACTGTGCTTCCCTTCGGGCAAGCACACTAATAAAGAAAACTTGACGATAACAATACTGTGCTTCCCTTCGGGCAAGCACACTAATAAGTCAGCAGTAAACCAATAATATCCATTATGTAATTAATTAGCAACAATGATCTTGTTATTTCTATTTACAACTAGAATGCGTTTCGTGAACGAACTGCGAGAGTGTGCTTGCTCTGTGACAGAGAGAACAAGTGCCAATGAATTAACATGTATTTACATCTACTCAATCAGTGTAGTGGGGCCTTCTTCCAATATATTTTAGCAAGCAACCAAGCTCAACCATTATATTTTGGCTCCACTGACGTTTAGACATATGAGGGTATCTTTGTTGTTCTGTTTTTGTTTGTTTGTTTGCTTGTTTATTGTGAAAGGGTCTAGTGCAGGGGTGCCCAAATGCTTTCTTGTCAGGGGCCAAATATTAATCGGAGTGGAGGGCCGCGGGCCAAAACCAGAGTTTCATGTTAGGTCAGGTCCCATTATATTGAAATGTAGTGCATATGTGTACCCAATTAACATTACCATTAATATTCTTACCTGCAAACTAAGAAGGGCTAAAAAAGGTGACAAACCAAGCCCCTGTAGGTAGGTCCGGGGGTATCCCCCCCAGATTTTTTTGTTATTTTAACATGTAAATTAAGCATTCTGGTATACTCCAAGACGAAAATAATGGGGAAAGATAACATTTGCTTCAGGTTAAAAAAAGAAACATTTATTAACATATCATACTAATTTAATGTAATCTATTAGTATACACAGGGAAGATAGGTAGGAGACTTATATAATGGCCAATCAACTAACAGCAAGTTAAAGGCTAATAAACATGATTGCAGGCAACAAGAGTGACTACTGATGTTTCGATGGAAATACTCCCATTATTTTCTATTTGTATCCGTCAAAAGAGAAAGATATAACAGTTACGTGTAAGCTGTGCCGTGGAAACAAGCGCCGTGACAGCACTTGACTCCAAAGGCTACCTCCACAAACATTTGTTAAGCCAACACGAACAGGTGAAACTTGTAGCAAGAGAGCATCATGCCTTGACCTCAACTGAAGGACAGACTGCCCCAACTCAGATAGAGAGAGAGAGAGCTTGCACATTGACTACTGGTTGATTTCATATTTCATTTCAACATTCTTTACACAAACATAAGTAAGGTACTTACAGTTGGCAGTTGCTAAACTCGTGTTGACATGTGTGAATTTGAACACATGAATATGAACTTGTTCTACCTTTTCCCATTATACATGTAAGTTGAGAAGACTATAACATCAGCTAGATAACTAGCTATCATTTCATGCAAACGGAGCTCTTCCATTTAAATCGTTTAAGGTTAAGGTAAAAGCTAGCTAGTTAGCTAGCATAGCAACAAGATAACCATAGATATGGATCTGTATTGACAAAAGGTCAATAGCGCCCCCCTTGACCCATCTGAAACCATGTTAAAACTGTGGCCAAGCAGTGAACTGCAACCAGTCTTAGTTAAATATGACGTTGAAACAGAGACCCTGTTAAAACTGGGTTAAAATGCTGTCTAACAAATGACGTTCTAACTATAATTCTGACCGGAGCGCGGGCCAAAATAAATCCAGCGCGGGCCACATTTGGCCCGCGGGCCCCAAATTGGGCAGCCCTGGTCTAGTGTGTTACATTTGGTCATAGCCTAATAGTTCCAGAGTCTCGTTATACTGACTTACTGAGCTAAGTGAATTGTTGAAATTGTTATCTTGGTAAAAGGAAACATCTCTGCAACAATATTGGAATGAATGCGGTTACATAGCCAGCTTTACTTAAAGTTTATTGTAAGATAGGCCTATATGTTAGACTTAATGCAGTTAGAGTTAGACTGTAGGTCTAGTATCAAACGTAAGCAACACTTTTACTGTATAGCTAGAGAGCACGTGTATCACATTGGTTTATAGTCTGTCAAATTAGTTCTAGTTATTGGTGTTCGTTGGCATAAAAAGTTAGTCTTCTCTTATAAGCCTATAGTACATCTGATTAGAGCTAGCAACCATGAAAAACCTCTTCTGAAACTAAGAAGGATAACTATGACTAAATGTGACTAAAACTAATATGCATTTTTGTCTTAAGACTGAATCTAAAATAGCTGCCAAAATTAATACATCTCAGTGTTCATTTTGGCAGCTATTTTAGATTCAGCAGCTATTTTAGATTCAGTGCATATTAGTTTTAGTCACATTTAGTCATAGTTATCCTTCTTAGTTTCAGTCTAGTTTTCGAAAACTGAGCACACTACAACAGCTACGCTGTGTGTACATCCTCAAACGTTTTTCAGTTAACCTAATGATTCAAGGTCTCTCATGAATCATTACTCCCAGGACACGGGTTAATGTTAACTCACGCTATCGGTCACAACAAGTTACTTGGGATATGCTACCTCATAGTTAGCTAACGTTAGCTAGCTAAACGTTTACAGAGGCTAACGTGAAGCTTCAATCAAAAATGATTAGCTAGCTTTCCAAGCTAGCTGACACAACCTAAACACTCGACTGCCCCTTTGAAGTCAACTTAACGTTGGCTAATATATTCTAATAACTAGTTATCATTGACAGTTACAAGCTAATTTACCAAACTCCTTTCTGTCCTAAACAACAAGTTACTTGGGATATGATACCTCATAGTTAGCTAGCGTTAGCTAGCTAAACGTTTACAGAGGCTAACGTGAAGCTTCAATCAAAAATTATTAGCTAGCTTTCCAAGCTAGCTGACACAACCTAAACACTCGACTGCCCCTTTGAAGTCAACTTAACGTTGGCTAATATATTCTAATAACTAGTTATCATTGACAGTTACAAGCTAATTTACCAAACTCCTTTCTGTCCTAAATTGAGCAGTTGCTGGTGTGAGCTACAATATGGGAGCTAGCAAAGCCATTTCTAGCTCTACTTCACAATACTGCTGCCTAGTGTAATAAGTTAACGTAAAACATAAATGTTTATAAAGTATCAGACATAAACAGGATACAACACACCACTTACCAATTGATATTATGTGTTTATATATACCGAAAATGTCAGTAAATCCAGATGATGATTATGCTGCTGCTGCTGTTGGTCCCGTCGCAGGTCCCGTCGAAAACCCTGGAGTCGCGACCCTGTCAGTTGTTTCCATGTGAAATCAATGGAATGCTTCACTTTTTGGCGCCGTATTGACAACTGTCTGTCACTCGCACACTGTGCTTGTAAATTATTTTTCAAGTTTGCACGTACCTATTTATGCGAGTGAAATACTCGCACTGTAGAGCCCTGGAAGGTGTCTCTTAATATTCCTACAGTTGAATGGAGAACGACTGATAGAGCGGGTGACGTCACAATGGCTCAACCTTCCCCATGTTAGTCAATGAGAGAAAAGGGGGATGAAAAAATGGAATAAAAAAGGAGTGACAAGGAGTACCGCCACGAAAAGTCATAGCAGCTTGCACCGGATCGGGCCGGACGTTTTGGTGTTTGAATGGCGTCTCTAGCTTAATCGGGCGAGGAGTAGTTAGCTGCAAGAAAAACGTACGGAATAAATAAATAAAGAAAGAAACTAGAATGCGTTTCGTGAACGAACTGCGAGAGTGTGCTTGCTCTGTGACCGAGAGAACAAGTGCCTATGAATTAACATGTATTTACATCTACTCAATCAGTGTAGTGGGGCCTTCTTCCAATATATTTTAGCAAGCCACCAAGCTCAACCATTATATTTTGGCTCCACTGACGTTTAGACATATGAGGGTATCTCAGAGTTTCGTTATACTGACTTACTGAGCTAAGTGAATTGTTGAAATTGCTATCTTGGTAAAAGGAAACATCTCTGTAACAATATTGGAATGAATGCGGTTACATAGCCAGCTTTACTTAAAGTTTATTGTAAGATAGGCCTATATGTTAGACTTAATGCAGTTAGAGTTAGACTGTAGGTCTAGTATCAAACGTAAGCAACACTTTTACTGTATAGCTAGAGAGCACGTGTATCACATTGGTTTATAGTCTGTCAAATTAGTTCTAGTTATTGGTGTTCGTTGGCATAAAAAGTTAGTCTTCTCTTATAAGCCTATAGTACATCTGATTAGAGCTAGCAACCATGAAAAACCTCTTCTGAAACTAAGAAGGATAACTATGACTAAATGTGACTAAAACTAATATGCATTTTTGTCTTAAGACTGAATCTAAAATAGCTGCCAAAATTAATACATCTCAGTGTTCATTTTGGCAGCTATTTTAGATTCAGCAGCTATTTTAGATTCAGTGCATATTAGTTTAGTCATAGTTATCCTTCTTAGTTTGTCTAGTTTTCGAAAACTGAGCACACTACAACAGCTACATCCTCAACCGTTTTTCAGTTAACCTAATGATTCAAGGTCTCTCATGAATCATTACTCCCAGGACACGGGTTAATGTTAACTCACGCTATCGGCCACAACAAGTTAACCATTCTTTCAGTATAAGCAACCTTTGCATAGCCCCGCACAGCTAGGATATCTCACGTTACCGTAGTAGGAATACAAGCCTTAGCTCACTTGACCACACAACTAAATTCATGAATTACTTCACAGGTTTACTTAACAACTTGAATTAAGGAAAATGATCCCCCGTTACGGCTAGCTGAAACTGCCAGTGGATACTCCCGTTACGTAGTGTTAGTTAGCCTTTAGCCCCGTACTCAGATGTTACAGCTGCTTAACACAGCTAGGATAGCTCTGCTTAACACAGCTAACGTTACCGTAGTGGGAATACAAGCCTTAGGTCACTATATCCACACAACTAAATTCATGAATTACTTCAAAGGTTTACTTCACAACTTGAATTACGGAAAATGTCGTCTCCAACGTTAACGTAACGTTAATTTATATGTTAGCTGCTACGGCTAACTATCAGTTTCCATTAAAATTTCAGTCAGTACACTGAAAATGCTGCCATGCATTCAACTCACCTTAACGAAGTGGAAATACGGTAGCTAGGTTAGAAACTGTAGTTACTCTTATTCTTTCTCAAAGTTGAATTGAGAGGGACAGAGAAATACGGTTCCTCTTATTCTTTTTCAAAGTTGAATTGAGAGGGACAGAGAAAATGCGGTTCCTTGGATTTGGCGAGCGGAGGTGTCAGTGAGAAGCACAGCTGCAAGCCAGTTTAATGACCCTATTATGACGTCATAATGGCAGAGACCTCTGCCATGCAAGTCTATGGAGAAAAAAGGGGATGAAAAAGAGGGATAAAAAAGGAGTGGCATGGGGTACCGCCACGAAAAGTCATAGCAGCTTGCACCGGATCGGGCCGGACGTTTTGGTGTTTGAATGGCGTCTCTAGCTCAATCGGGCGAGGAGTAGTTAGCTGCAAGAAAAACGTACGGAATAAATAAATAAATAAAGAAATAAAGAAAACTTGACGATAACAATACTGTGCTTCCCTTCGGGCAAGCACACTAATAAGGTTAAGAAAAAAGTGCTGCACTACACCTAAGTGTCTTCCACAAAGGATCTCTTTTAAACGCACAGCGGGCAGCGAAATACAGAGAGAGATTGCATTCAGGTTGGTCCAGATTTATCAACATAAACATAGCTTAACAGGCTTTCACTCACCAGTTTGGTGATGCTGAGGTTCTGGATGCATCAACTGCACCAAATAGCCTAAAGCTTGTGCCCAGAATAAGTCTGAGTACAGCAAAAGTAATGTAAAGGTTTTCAATCTAATTAATGTTGAATCATTCTTTCATGTCACGACACGATATGTATGCTATGTTATTGGTGAAAGGGGTGAAAGTAGCCTACTTTTATTTCTTCTGCTCCTCTTCTGCTCCTACAATTCACACCACAGCATGAGCCAAAATGTCTGCTGAAACATTTAACATTTCAGCAGGATGTAAGCTAGATCTTTACATTTTTCATTTAAGTGCCTCGCTCCAAACAAATGTATTCCATTAGACAATTTTTGTAGCCTATTAAACAGAATATGTATCACATAAATTCGTCAGAGTGGATGAAAGATGGGCCTTAGGTCTACTGATCTTGACAAAAAAGAACATTCACTTATCATGGAATCTAAGCGAGCGAAACACTTTCTTTTTTACAGACACATAGCCTTATCAATATAACATTCAGTTCGAAGGCATGTGGTTAGGGCATTCAAAAACAGGCTAGAATTACGACTTTTTCTGTTTTTAACAGAACAAGGCAATATTTCCATCTTCTTACCATGTATTCTTATCTGATGCATTCAGTTGAAAGGTATTCCTAACAATGTCATTGGTCAGCTCTAACCAAACCTTTCACTAATTAACTTCAGCCTGGCTCTTTTTCATTTAATGCCTTTACTGCTTGCTCCTTTTTTGTGTTAAACACTGCGTATGTGCTGTCGTATTTGCCATCAAAGTAAGGCCCAAAGTTTTTGGTTTAAAAGAATACTCACCACGTATTCTGTGCAATTAGTCTTCTGTCTTAATTGCACCCATGGAAGCCTGCCTTGGAATGCCCTACAACTCATCTCTTTTTGGGAAACACAGCAGGGCCTGAAAAATGAATAAGGATATGCGATGTATTTACATGTGAACAATGTACTGATTTGTAAGTTTGTAATATACTTAATATACTGTTTAATGTATCTTTCATATTTCTGCTAAGCCAGCAGCAAACTATTTCCATTTGGGGGAAATGATGTGCTGTTAACAACTCCACAAGCATTACACAGGCTTTATCAGAGCAAAACATCTGTATACGTCTGCTCAAGTTCTAAGTACTGTGACCGCATGTGGTCAGTGCCCTTGGGCTATGTGGAGATCAGCTCACGTGTGCATAGTTTAGAGGTAGCACACTCTTCCAGGTTACCATGGATACCCCATACAGTTTGTGTTATAGCCTTGGGTGTGTTGAATATGATGTTCAATTTGCCTGTCTGCTTTTGGTGATGAGGAGCTTAGCATGTGCATGTACAGTCAGCTGACAGTGTACTGTTTGCTCACATTCTAATGTTCCATTTCCTTTAATGATTTCTGTGTTATCATGTTATTATGTAAATAACATTTGTATTATCCTTATTGTAGGTCTACTTCCTGTGGATGTTAACGTATCTTTTTATTTCACATTACTATTATATATTTTTTGGGTTTGTTAATCAAACATAGCAATCATCATACAAAACATAACAATTGCAAAGACATCATTCATATACAAACGCTGCACAGAATCACTCTGACTTTGTAGCTCTCTGACTGGTGATCACTTTGACTGCTGAAATCCACAAAACCTTTTCATCGCATTCCTGTCCATGTAAAATGCAGGACACCAGAGCGAATGCTCAATACCAGGCAGATGAATTAATGAAGACACAAAACGTGATTGTAATCAAGGGAACAGTAATTATGCTACAGAACTTGAACCAAAATGTACTGTAGTGTGTTAACTAACATTTTGGCACCACCTTTCCCCCGAAATTTTGGCAGTTTTGGCCGTAATTCATTGAGCTGTTTCTGATTGGATGTTCTGGCTCCACACACTGAAAAGGCTTTATTGGTGTGCCTAAGTCCATTTTGAACAAGATGTGAAATAATAATGACTTAGTGCCTTTCTGGCAAGAGTGCAAGGAGCGTTTCGCAGTGATGTTGTTTAATACATTCGGAAACACAAAACTGTTTTTACACACAAACTAGCAGTAAAACAGGGAAATAAAACAATATAAGAAGACCAACATGAATTTAGAAAAAAAGCAGTAGGGTTATGTAGAAGTATAGAATAAAACAGTGGAAATGCATACTCAAGAACCACGCGTCTAAACGACATTTTTCTCACGAGAGCGATCAGAACAATGAACTCGAATATACACTAAAATGTGAAATGTCATAATAACACTTCAGTCACTTTATCATACTGTAAGTCATTCATGCCATCTCAGTCACCTTATTCACATATTTATATGTATAAAACAAAATGTTACTCTATTTGCAACAGACCTTAGTGGAAGAATTTGTACTCCATACATGCTCTTTGTTCTACTCCTAATCTTTTTTAGTTTATTGAATTGTTGTGTTGTTATCTGTTGTCCCTCATGGCAGCAACAGGAGCAGCAACAGGAGCAACGCTACACATTTAGTTGTATGCAAAGCTATAAGATGACAATAAAGGCCTTCAATACCATGAAAAAGTAGGAATAATTTGTTTCAGAATATAAGATCTCTAATCAACCTCCACCCAGATCACCATCCCTGGACAAATGTGTTTACGAAATGCTAACCTGCTGATAGGTTTAGTTTACACAGTGTTATAGAAGAATCATTATGTGTCCTGACTGAAAATTATTTTTGACCAACTAATGTTGACATTGAACTGATACTAAGTCACACATTGCCTCAGATAAACGTTGACGTTAAATGTAACCTGCCGCTGTTCTCTTTGGCATCCCCGTCCTTGTGCTGTTGATTTCAGAACATGTGCTGTGGTCTAGATGTGTGTGGAATTTGTGTTGTACTGTAGTGTGTGTGTGTGTGTGTGTGTGTGTGTGTGTGTGTGTGTGGAATTTGTGTCGCACTGTAGTGTTGGTGTGTGTGTGTGTGTGTGTGTGTGTGTGTGTGTGTGTGTGTGTGTGTGTGTGTGTGTGTGTGTATGTGTCTGCTAGTGCTCCTCTTTGAAAAGCTAACTTTACCAACAGATGGCGCCATAGACCATGTGATGGAGTCCTACTGCTGCTTTAATGCACTGAATAAGACTCAAACATTCTTCATAAAATAGGACATATCTATTTTGCTCAAGGTATCACACATCCATGTATACATTTGTGTCATGGCTGACCAGACAACACTTCCCATAAATACATCCCATTCACTTAACCAAACAGTCAAACAGTACATCCCATAAATACGTCCCAAGTTGTGTGTTAGAGAAAGAGGTTGTGTTCCGCTGCACTCGCACACTCACAAACACAAACACACACACACACACACACACACTCTCACACACTCACTCACAGTCCAGGCCTCTCACCCACACACACACACACACACACACACACATACACACACACACACTCTCAGTCCAGGCCTGTAACCCACCGGTCGCTTAACAAATGAGCCGTGTTGGCTTATTAAATCTGCTGTGGCGTAAATTGCATTGGCCTCTCTTGCTCTCATCTCTTTACGTCCATTATCACTCTCTCTCTATCTCTCTCTCTATCTGTCTCTCTCTCACACAACCTCTCCGTCTCTCACACACAACCTCTCTCTGTCTATCTTACACAACCTCTCTCTCTGACACACAACCTCTCCCTCTCTCTCTCTCTCTCTCTCTGTCTCTCTATCTCTCGCTCTGTTTCATGTGCCCTTTTCCGCTGGTGCCGCCTGAGGAGTGAGCGGTGTGTGCCGTTGGCATTGTGCGTAACTGTGGCATGATTGGCATGTGGAGTGTGGTAATAATCGGAGAGAAGATGAATGCACATCACTTCGGAGAAAATTGACGGCGATGCGACGCTGAACATGCCAATTACTAGACGGCGTGAGGGAAAAAGAGAAAGATGGACGGAAAAACATGCAATCATTTATTGTGATCTTTAAAGCAACCATGTAGATATGACGAGACGAAAAGGGGAAGAGGGAGGACAAGGCTTGCGTGTGTGTGTGTATGCGCAAGTGTGCGTGTGTGTGTGTGTGTGTGCGTGTTAGTTGCCTGTGTGTGTTAAAACATCCATTCAGGGCAAGTGAATGAAATGAAGCAGACGGTAAATCTGCAAAAAGCCTTAAGAGGCATTTTTGACGTTTTACTCTTAAGATCTTTTAACTCTTCAATTCCCACATCACTCAGTTTCACTTTGATTCAACCTCAGTCTTCTATTGCAGTTTTCTTATCGTCTAACCATCAGTAATTGTATATACTGCACCTTTGGTTTTCATTACATTTTATCAACACCCAAATATTTACTTGCGTATCTAAAATATATATCATGAATAAATACAAGCTGCTGGTTTCCAGGATCGGGAGATCAGCACTGTGGCTCTCATGTGAATGACTGGCCTGGCAATTGAAAGAGATGCCTTGTGTGCAGATAAACTTGAAGGAAGTGACACCCATGTTCAGTGTTCAGAAACATGCCACCGTGATTGTCTGCGCCAGTGTTAGCAGCGTGTAAGCAGCGTGTGTGTGTGGGTGTGTGTGTCTGTATGTGTGTGTGTGTGTGTGTGTGTGTGTGTGTGTGTGTGTGTGTGTGTGTATGTGTGTGTGTGTGTGTGTGTTTGTGTGTGTGTATGTATGTGTGTGTGTGTGTGTGTGTGTGTGTGGGGGGGGGGGGGTTGTAAGTCTTTTTTCTTTCTTTCTGGAGAGTACCAGCCCTGGGGCAGCGGCAGAACAAGCCTCCAATCCCGCTGATTTGCACCAGCGCCAGGCCTGATCATCCGCACAGCCTGCTGGCTGTGTTTCAATCCACCGCTGCCGCTTAAATGCTGCTACACACACCATAGCGGGCAGAGTGGGTGGCATATGTGTGTGTTTGTGTGTGTGTGTGTTTGTGTGTGTGTGTGTAGGGTGGGGGTGTGTCGGCACAGTGACAAGCGGGGCTGTTTTGAACGGGAAGCTCATTCGGCGCGCGACCACGGCTTCGTTGAAAATTGGATCAAAGTGTCGTGGTTTTGGGGGGGTTTATGAGGTGCAGGGCCAGAAGAGACTGTCTCCCGGTGGAATAGCCCGCTGCAGCTGCATATGAATTTCAAATGATTTTTTTTTTTATTGAGCACATTCTGCTCTGAATACTTCAGATGTACTGTATCATTATGGCTGTGAGTGATGGGGATAGAGATAAAAAGTGGAGCTGTGTTTGAGCGTGCTTGTGTGTCGATTCACACTTCTCTGTGTGTACACGTATGGGTGATGTGTTCAATGTTTGTATGTTTGTGAGTGTGTGTGTGTGTGTGTTTGTGTGGTTGTCTGCATGTATCAGAATGTGTAAGTGTATACGTAGAGGAAGAGTGCATGAGTGAGTCAGTGTACTGTGGATGTACATTTTTATGAGTGCTTGTTTTGTGTGTGTGTGTGTGTGTGTGTGTTTGTGTGCCTGACCTCTATACCCAGCACAGCCCTCAGGAGTTCCCAGCACTCCATTACCCGTCGGTCCGCAGAGAAGGAAAAGAAAGAGGGAGAGAGGAAACGAGAGAGCAAGACGGGGAGGAGAAAAAGAGAGGGAAGGAGCAAGAGAGGAAAAGCTTTTTAAAATAGATTTTTAAAGAGATGAGTGCGTCCTGGGAGACACAAGGCTGGATGACTCACATGATTAATCACTGTCCCGGCTGCCTCCTTCACTCATCGCGAGCGCATACACACACACATACACACACACACACATCCACAAAGACACACACACACATACACCCTTGAGGACACCCTGGTGTCTGAGTGTGTGTTTACCGTGCTAAAACGGGGACACGGTGGAGTTTTCACAGATGGGTGGACTGATGGAAAAGAGGAGGAGGTGGAGAGGGGGGCGGAGAGGAGAGGGGCGGAGTGTGTGTGTGTGTGTGTGTGTGTGTGGGGTGGTGAGGGTCTCGCGTGGCTGCCCTGTCCTGTCACAGTGTGCTCACGTTTCCATAGGCCACCTGCATTATTGATCTTCCCAACTTGCCCTGCCCTGAACACAGCCACACACACACACACACACACACACACACACACACACCGACTGACACACACACACACCGACTGGCTTTCAATTGGATGTTTCCACTTCAGAAAACAAAATCGAATCATACATTAAATATCAGGATGTGGTCTTACATTCATGTTAGCGGAGGGTGCTGCTGATTGGAGGGGAGGTGGTGCTGAGCACACAGGTGGTGTACGGAGAGAAGTGTGTGTGATGATGGAGAGAAGTGTGTGTGAGGACGGAGATAAGTGTGTGTGAGGACAGAGAGAAGTGTGTGAGAGGACGGCCTGTGGAATGGAGTGACAAAGTGTATGTGTGTGTAGGCGCCATCAGCTCCACCTGATCAGAAAAACAAGCCTGTGATCGCGCTGGGAAGGTAAGAACAAAGCGTAAGTCTACGAGACCACATCACTACACACGTACACACACACACACACACAAGCATACACAGACACACACTGAGGTTTCAGCAAACTGCCCCGAAGGCAGAGCAATCTGCCATGGCTTAAAACGCTGATGTGCCTGTTTAAGGACATGAGAAATATCAAAGCTATACAGAAATCAATTGATCGGCTCGGGGAACACACACACCCACACACACGCACACACGCACACACACACACACACACACACAAGCAAACTCTCGTCTCTTGCTTTCCGCTTGAGCGTTTTCCGACACGAATGCTGACGTTACCGAACGGAGCGCACCAGCATAACAATGGCAGCACACATTAGGGCCTGCTGACTTGACAAGTCGTGGGCTCTGTACTCTGGGCCGCTGCCTGTGGCCGCGGGGCTAAAGAGAGAGACAGAGAAAGACAGAGAGAGAGAGAGAGTGAAGAGAGAGAGAGAGAGAGAGAGAGAGAGGGAGGGAGAGAGAGAAAGTGAAGAGAGAGAGTGAGAGAGAGAGAGAGGGGCTGGCGTCTTGATAAAAGTCTCCAGAGAGGCGGCAACAGCTCCTTTCCTCTGAAACATCACAGGCGAGTGAGAGGAGCGTCTTTAAGTTCAAGCCGCCACACTCTCCCACTTCTTCCCACCTCTAAAAGCCTGCCTTTCAGCCTGGAACTGGCAGTAATTAGGTGTCAGGAGTTTCTTTTCTCTGTAAGCAGGAACGGATGGCATTAGAGAGGGAGGGAGAGAAAGAGAGAGAGAGAGAGGGGGGGGGGGGAGAGGGAGGGGGAGAACAAGAGGAGCGAGCAGTTGTGGCATGCCATCATTGCCCTGATCCCTGTGATTGATGTCCGGGGTTTTGTCCTGCTGTGTTGCCGTGGAAACCCAGCTGCGCCCCCCGAGGACGGGGAGGCTGTTTCCAACAGTTCATTGCGGCGCGGGTCATTGCTCACACGGCGTGAGCACTGCGCTTTTTTTTTTACCCGCCCCCCCTCACTCCTTCCCTCCCTTCTTTCCTCTCTCTCTCTCTCTCTTTCTCTCCTTTCATCCTCACTCTCTCCTTCTGCTGTGAACTCTAAATGCTGTGATTGTGCCTCCATGACTCCATTTCGCCCCCATGCCACGGGTGGCCAATCTCCGCCATAGAAGAAACCCACGGGTCACGGCCCAGGGAATAATTCCAAATGCTGGATTACATGGTCTACTGAAATAAGTGCTTTGAGTGTGCCTTATACTGTATGTATAAATGTGTGTGTGTGTGTATTTGTGTAAAAGCATGTTTACCTGTGCGCTTGTGTAAAGGTGTGTATACATATGTGTGTGCATGTAAGTGCTTGCATGCTTGTGTGTCTCTATGCGTGTGTCTGTTTGTGTCTATACAGGTGTGTGTTCAGTGAGGTGAAGGTGTCGATATGTGTGTGTATATGTGTGTGCCAGCTAGTGCCGACTGTTCCCCCTGCCCCTGCTAAATATATCTGACATTGTGCTGTGTGCCACTTAGGAGACATTAATCCCCAATTGGAGGGGGCTTAGGGAGCGGGGCCTGCTCATTAGGCTGGCGAGGGTAATTGTGTGAAGTTTGGCTTTGCTCATTAAGACGCTGCCGCTCAGGGCCGGACACGGCGTGGTGACTCAGACTCCGAGAGAGAGATAGAGAGAGAAAGAAAGAGAGAGAGAGAGAGAGAGAGAGAGAGGAAGAGAGAGAGAAAGAAAGAGAGAGAGAGAGAGAGAGCGAGCAATAGCGGTCAGGGACTTCACTTCCCCTTTGCTCTGCTTGCCCCACTCTCTCTCTCTCTCTCTCTCTCTCTCTCTCTCTCTCTCTCTCTCTCTCTCCTCCATGTGTTCCTCACCACTCAGACCCACTGTAATCAGATAGAATCCAAATATTACCTAGACTGCACTCACCTCTTAGTAAGAAAAGGACATGAAAATAGAGAGATGAGGAGAAAAGGTCGAGGAGAGGCTGGTTTAGGATGGACACACTGAGATAGAGAGATAAGAGGGAGTGAGACACAGAGAGACAAAGAAGAACGGAGAGAATATAGAGAAAAAGGAGAACTCCAACGATGACAAAAGAGACAAAAGAAAGGACAAGAGACAGTTAAGAGAGGAAAGAGAGAGAGAGACATACAACATAAAATAGAGAGGATAGATAAAAGAAAGAGACAGAAAGAAAAAAGAGTAATGTTGTCTGATATTCCTGAAGCAGCCCTGGCACTATCCAGCAGAGAGCCGTCACGTCCACTCACAGCACAAGGCGCGGGTAATCCCTCTCGACATCCTCTCTTTCTCTCTCTCTCCCTCTCTCTCTCTCGCTCTCTCTCTCTCTCGTCTGCCCACTCACCTGGGGCAGTGTTCCCTCGCTCTGTTCATTTTGGCCCTAGGGTGCCCCCGACCTGAGCTCCGCAGCCCAGCGTAGGGTACCAGGGTAGCATTGGGGGGCCCAGGTTCCCCCAACTGCCCGCCGCATGACTCAGCCGCCCTCAGGTGAGCAGACCTCAAGTGACACAGGGTGACACAGATGTCGCTCAGACCAGCGGGGACCTGAGGCAAACTGAAACTATTCGTAATGTGTGTGTGTTGTGTGTGTGTCTGTGTGTGTGTGTGTGTGAGCGTGAGTGTGTGTTTTTGTTGTGGATGTACGTGTATGGGTGACTGCCCTTGTGTGGACGTCTTTGATGAAACCTTTTCTGACATTAACAGAGATTTGTCTTGATGTTACATAACAGCAGTATAGGTGCTATGGTGAAAAAAATTGAGCATGATGAAAGAAACTAAATACAAAATAATCTTCCAAATCTAAAGATCAGCCAAATAGTCTGATTTCTTGATTTATATAAAATATTGGCTATGTCTGAGTCATGAAGATTGCGATTTTGTTATCTGTTGTAGTAAAATATTATCCTCTGCAATTCCTAAACATCTACTCTAAGCTGCAGGCTATCAGTTGATACAACCTGACAGCTTCATTGTTTTGAAATGCACTACAGGACATGTTATGTTAGTCACAGCAACACAAGACCTTTTCTCGTAAAAGAAGCTTTTTCTTCTTTATCTGTAAGTCCTAAAAAATATTCAAGTCTGAGAGGAGGATAATTACACCCCATCCCCAGATACTGGCATTCTACATGTATCAGTCTCAGGAAATGACCACATTTAGTAGTGATTCATTTATGTATGCTGCTCAAAGTCCTTTGGCTGAAAACAGCTTTTCCTATACAGAACTAACAGTTGGCAAAATATACTGAATTGTGGGGTCTCTTTATTTAAATCTGTGTACTTGTATGTGTGTGCATGCATGCATGTGTGCATCTGTGTGTGTGTGTGTGTACATGTCTTTCTCTGTCTTTCTCTGTCTTTCTTTGTTAGAACCAGGGGGAGAACATCCACACAGACCAGACTTGTATGTTAGTGTGTGTGTGTGTGTGTGTGTGTGTGTGTGTGTGTGTGTGTGTGTGTGTGTGTGTGTGTGTGAGAGAGAGTGTGTGTGTGTATGTGTGTCTCTGTGTGAATGTGTGTTTGTGTGTGTGCAGGTGAGTGTGAGTGTGTATGAGTGTGAGTGTGAGTGTGAATGTGAATGTGTGGTGTGTGAGCATGAGCTTGTAAGCCTGATGCTTCTTTGTTGTGACACTGTTGTCTAAATCCTGAACTCTATAAAGCTCTGACTGCACAGAACCCTTGCTCTCCACCGAGGGACCTCTGCACAAAACACAGCATCCTCAGATAAGCTCAGCAAAAGCTAAGCAATATTACAAATTACCAATTGCACTTTTGTATGGACTTTTGTATTGTACTTAGTACATATTATATACATGTGCATAAGTGTTTTGGTGTTTTAGAGAGAGTATGTGGTATTTGGTATTTGGATGTATTAAAGAAGCTCTGGGCAATAGAGAGCCTTAGTGAAGAGAGATGGAGAGTGAGAGAGATAGAGAAAGAGAGAGAGAGAGAGTTGGAGAGAGATAAACACAGTCAGATAGAGAGAGAGGTGTGGGAGGCAATTAGGCATGTGTGAGTAAGTGACGATTCATATTTATGAGCAAACGTGATCCCCCCCCCTCCAGATTAGATTCCACCATGCCTCCACCACCACCACCACCTCCGCCTTCACCTCCTCAGCAAGACAGAACAGTGCCTCTATCAGCTAATACACGGATGATTTATAGATATCCTGTATAATAGATAAGCCAGCTCTGCCGCAGTGGCTGAATTATGCATACCTCTATACTATCATTAGCTGTGCTCTGGTCTTACATGCAAGATGCTTTGTACGAATGAGAGCCACAGACAGACAAAGAGAGAGAGAGATGGAATGTGGAGTGTGTGAGAGAGAGACAGAGAGTGAAACAGAAAGAGAGAGAGAGAGAGAGATCTAGAGTGAAATAAATTGGATGGGTGCGAGAAAGCAGGGAGCGAATAAAAACCTATCAAAAGAGAAAATACATCCACTGAAAGGGAGAGGAGAGCTATTGATCAGGGTGAAGTGGAGCCCGAGCACCGGTAGCTCAAGTGCTGATATATCACAGCCAGCGGAGGAGGTAATAACAGATTTACATTGCACACGGGGGGGCCCTCACAGTAAATAGAGCTTTTTGGTTTGCAGCTCCTCTTTACCACCAGGAATAGCAGACGGAGTGAGATTTACACAACATATCACCACCACAGATATATTTTAAGGAACATGTACAGCCTAGATCCACTGGAAGGTAAGCCTTCTCCCTGTACAGCAGTGACCATATGTCCGATAAAGACACAGAGCTATTTGGAAGGACATAACAGTGGAAAAAAGAAACTGCGAAGAAAAAAACAAGAGGAAAAGCCATTTTGTGTTATTTGCTGCTCGGGACCAATTTGCAACACATCTATTTGGGCCTCCTATTATTGGCTTGGTTAGTGAGTCCATTAGTGATGCTCTGAAATTAACAAAGGATGGAAATGGAAGAAGAAAGAGAAGAAGAAAATAAAGGATGAAGGAAGGAAGAAAGAAAAAAAAGAGAACAGAAAAAGAAGTGTAGAAAGAAGAAAAAAGAAAAACTAAGCAGAATTAAACGACAATGAGGGAGGTTTGAACAAAGTTCATCATAACCACACTCTACCTTTTTTCTCTACCTTTTTCTTCCTGTAAAAACGCGTCCAACTTTTCCTGCTGCCAAAGCACAATTCTCACGCACCTCTGCGGAAACAGGAACTTCACGGGCCGGCAATCAGCAAGGGATGCCTCAGTGCTTGCTTGGTGCAACACAAGCGTTTGATGAAACAAGCTCTCTCTGGAGGAACACACAGAGGATGTGGAGAGTGGCTGAAAGACGCGATAAAGAGAGGTCTTCATATCACTTCCTCTGCCATTCAGCAAATTTCTTTTTCTTTTTTTATGTTCAAATAAAAGAAACGGATTGTCTTCAGGTAATTGCAGGCTGGACCATCATGGGTGGCCACATAAGATGTTAAGAAGCTCTTTGAGTTCTTGGATCTAAATAAATGCTTAGTTGCAGAGCAGGAGAAATAAGAACGAAAACAACATCAAGGACAAGGAGATGATTCTCAGTGGTTTCTACCTACAAAGTGACGTGTAGAATGGTTGAGATACAAAAAAAGTATCAGTGATGGGAGAGAAATGCATTTAATGATCACAGAGCTAAAACTGGATTAGGTCTTCTGAGTATTGAAGTGTGCTGACCATAGCAATGATTACATAGTTGAGCACTGAGAAAAAGAATGACAAATGCCATTTTTAGTGATCAATTAATACCCAATCTGTGCTGGAATATATCAGTGACAACTCCATACAGAAATTGATCTATATCAGTCGAAATTAGAGCTTAAAAAAATAAGTTTGTTAATGATTTGTCAATTCTATTTGGCTCATCAAATATATGTTTAACCTCCTGATTGTATTTCAATAGCAAAACAATATGTGTTTATTTGTGTTTGCTGTACCAGGTCTGACAAACGAGTTTGAAAGGCATTATGGGTGGAATAAGGACCAAAGGTTTTTGGTTTAATTTTATTATTAAAATAAGTATAAAAATATAATTATAAAACAGAATGACTCAGCATTCGAACAACATGACTTGAGTGTGAAATTCTACACAACAAACTCCCTTTGTACATGTCTACTTCTATGAGCTGAAATGAATCCACATCTTGACAGAAATTGTACTGTACTGTTCACAGGAACGTTGTTTCTCAAAACAAAGATATTGAATAGTATACATTATGTCCATTGCTGCAAAACATTTTATACACATACTTATTTCAAATGTAGTTTGTCATAAAAGCTATTTTTTATTGAATTTTTTTGTTTCTTTTTTTGCCATAAACATAGATAGTAACAAGACTACTATCGCTCTTCGTAGTAACAAAACACATTTTCCACACCATTGTTCACAATGTACTCCTACAATTTGAAGGCATCTTTACTGATTAAAAAAAAAAAAAAAAAACATGAAAAAAATCCTTAAGAGTAGTGACTGGTTACACTGTCAGCTGAACTGGAGTATAGTATATTCCAGTCTCCAAATTTACGATACGAGGGGCAGGTGGTGCGTATTATGATTGGCCGGCCCCTTTTGACTGACACAATAGTGGACCAGTTCTTGATGACTTTTTTTCTTTAACCCCTCCCCTGCTCCGCTTTAAGCCTCTCTGTCCGTGTCCTTGCCGATGTACATGTCAGCCAGTTTCCTGAACTGCGGGCCCCAGTGGCTAAGGTACTCAAAGTCCTGGTCACCTTCGGTGGCGGCCGATTCCAGGGAGCTGAGGGACTCAGCCAGCGAGCCGCTGCCCTCGTAGGCGTAGGTGGCCAGGGAGTCGTACGGCGGCGCGGTGGGGTCCAAATCGTTTTCATGCAGCCGCCCGCTGATGAAATCACGGATGTCGGCGTTGTCCTTGATCGGCGAGGTGCGGCGGAAGGGGAAGAGCATTTCAGGGATGATGTCGCGGCGCAGCTTGTTGGCGTCCATAACCTCAGGGTTTCGCAGCGTGCCGATGTCGAAGGCCTGTGTGTCCTCCTCGCCACCGCCCTCATCATTGTAGCTCACCACGTTGTCACGCACGTCCTCCTTGGACATGATCAGCGGCTCCTTCTTGCGCTGACGCCGAAGGGCTGCGAACATCACCACGATCACTGTGAAGAGGGGAGGGACAGGAAGAAACAGAGGGAATTTGAATCATGAATACAATGCTGCGTTGGCTGAAACTGAAAGTTTAGTCTGAACATTTAATAACTATCAGATGGAAGTTGAGAAGAAAGAGAAAGTCAAAAAGAAAAGAGTAGAGAAAGGAACAATACAACCAGTCTGATACACTGTAAACCCAAACTGTTCTACTAACTTACTAACATTATGTATTCAGTACATAAAACCTGGTATTTAGTTGACCAAACTGTTTTCTGAACAGGTGAAGATGTTTTAATTGTATTGGAATGTATTTGTTTGAGTAAACATGGCCTGATAACTCATATTTGTTTAGTATCTGACGTCATCAACGTCGTTGAGAACACCAGGGATCTTGTGATGAGAGACGGAGACAGCAGTCTTAAGGTAGAGGAGTCGTTTTGTAATCAAGATGTTGGAAGGTTGCTAGTTCGATTCCTCCTAACCAAGTGTCTAAGTGTGAACCCCTAAACTGCTCCTGATCTATAAATGCAAAATTCCTTGTAAATCGCTTTGGATAAAAGCGTCTGCTAAATCACAGATGTACATGTAAATGAACATCTGGCAACACTGGGAAGGCGGTCGACCAATGATGTTCTCTCTACAGTAAGAGCTTGTTCAAGAAGTTGGAACGTGCGTAATAAAACTTGTAAGTGCGTAATAACTAGTTTGTTAAAGACCCAGAGAAACACAAAATCAGACGAGGCAAAGTCCTGGAAGATTTTGGAGTCCCTGCCGGACGAACTCTTTTACCAATATTAAGTGCACTGAACTTGATTTTTAAGGCTTAAAACTTAATTTTATGTAAAATAATTTAGTACATAGAGGTTAAAAGATGTAAGTATAAAAATTATTTTAAAAGAGTTCAGAGAACTTAAAAATTATGAAAATGTTAACAAAACAAATAGTATAGTAGACAGTATAGTCAATGGATAATGTTAAGTTTACTTAAAAAATATATATATATACTATATACTCAAATTTTATTATGTAATAGGTTACATCAAAAGTTTTAAGTACTCTGAACTTGTTCAGGTTTACAGTGTAGATAGACATACAGACAGACAGACAGGCAGGCAGACAAAATAACAGACAGACAGAAAGAACATATACACATCATAGAGACAATGAGACCATTGCCATACTGTTAGAGCTTTCTCTGAAAAGACAAAACACTCACTGAAAAAAAGACCCTGAACTCGTAGAGACAGAGAGAGAGAGAGAGAGAGAGAAAGAGAGAAGGAGAGCAAGGCAGACAGAGATAGAGAGCGAGAGAGAAAGCAAGAGGGAAGAGGGGAGATAACTGCTTGCACCAGCTCCGTATTAAAATACATAAGGTCTGGAGTGGAAATACAGGGGGTGAGTTTCAAAAGCACACTTAAGATCTCTATGAATACGGCAGCAAGCGACACCTCGTGATGGCTGATAGTGTGTTCAGTGCCTGAAGCGATAACCTTGTAGTATTAAAGATTCAGCTGAGGAGGCTCCCTCTTTCTCTCTCACTTTCCCTCTCCTCCTACCCCCTCTTTCTTCACTGGACCATCATGCCTATCTATAAAAGCCCCGTGTCTTTAAAAGCGCAAGTCCCCAAGTTCCCTATCCAGCCAGGTATTGTTAGCACATCTTGCTGATCTGTTTTCTCAAAAGTCACCACACTTTCAAATGCAGACAAATACGCACACACACACAGACACACAGAGACACACACACACACACACCCGCACACACACACACACACACACACACACACACACACACACACATACACCCGCACACTCCTATTTCAAGGAGTATCAAAGGGCCCTCTTGCGCTGGATAACAAAAGGAGAGAGATAAAATGAACCTTTCTGCACAGGAGCAAAGATGCCCAGGTCCTAGAGAGGAAAGTAAAGTTAAAGTACTGTGCAGGCCTTCTTTGTGGTTGGAGGTGTAATGTATCTTAGAACCGCAAAGGGAAATGTGTTATATGTAACGTCTTTCTTCAGTGAGACTCTATTCCATTTAGACGCTGGCAGCATTATGAGGTTCTCTGAAAACTAGCTCCAGTTTTGCTCTTGTTTGATTCTGTGGGGTTCATTGATGTTGTATTCCTTTGTTTGTAATTCAGTTCTGCTGTGCCGTTTTTACTGTTTACAGTTTTGCTTTGGTTGATTCATTATGGTTCTGCCACATTGGATTAATATCAGAACACATCTGTTTTGAAGTGGTCGTTTTAGTTGGGATCAGTTTTATTCCAGCCATTTCAGTATGTTTCAGTTTTGATGTGGTGGTTACAAAATGGATCTGTTCTGCTTTGGTCATTTTCAGCATGGTTCAGTTTTTGTAGTGGCTGTTTCAGCATAAGCACGGGCCTGAAACTCTCTCTCTCTCCCTCCCTCGCTCCCTCCCTCCCTCCTCAACGGTGAACGCGGTCGCTCGCGCTCCCGCTGCTCATGCTGTCGTCTCTGTGTGGAGCCGCTTGGCTCTCCAGGTGCCGGCTCGCTGCCTCTCTACCTCCCACTCAGCTGTTAATTATGAAGGAGGGATGGAGAGCAAGTGGGTGGGGTGGGACGGAGGGCAGGCATGGAGAGAGGGAGGGAGGGAGGGAGAGGAGAGGAGGTGAGTGTAGGAGAGCAGATCAGAGCAGGAAATGGAAAGGGAGGGCGGGAGAGGTGATGGTAGCGCTGCTGCTCTCTGTGGTGAGGGGAGCACAGGAGCTTAAGGCTCTACCTGCCCTCCTACATGGGGGGGTGGGGGTGGAGCTGGGGCTCAAGGTGGGGGTGGAGCTGGGGCTCAAGGTGGGGGGTTGTGAAGGTAGGGGTCAGAGAGAAGAGAGAGAACAGGTGCAGTGTGAGGTGAGGGGTAACAGGGAGTCAACACTATAGAGTAGGTTGACAGAGGGAGGGAACATCTATACACATACATTTTCCGTCCAGTTTTCTCATCTCTCTCTCTTCCTCTCCAATTCACATTCACAACTTCAAAGCGGCTTATTAGCATTTCTATAACGTATTACATCATTGGCAAACAATATGAAAGGACAGGTGTATAAAGAGCTACATGCCATGTTCTCTCTCTCTCGTCCTCCCCCTGTCTGTCTATCTATCTTTCTGTTCCATGTCAGTGTTTCACCCCTACTCCAAATGGCGTGGGGTGGGGTGGAGGTGGCGGTGGCGGTGGCGGTGGAGGTCGTGGTGATTCGGAGTGTCTGACAGGTGGAGATGGCAGGATAATGAGCATGATGCCACGATGCCTCGATCAGGGTGTTTGAGGTGGGTTTCACCCCAGGGGCTGGTCTGACTAACCCCTTCCACACACAGTCACACACACACACACACACACACACACACACAGTCACACACACACACACACACACACACACACACACACACACACACACACACACACACACACACACACACACACACACACACACAAACACACACTCCTGTGCATGACAGGTGCAGGGAAGGAAAGTGTGAGATAGAGCTGAAGATGTCAATACTTCATTTGCTATCGCAGGATCAGTGCTGGATTTCAGAAAAGGGGAAAAAAACTTGTGTGTGTTCATGTGTGAGAGAGAGAGGTGTTTAGGTGTGTGTGTGGGGGGGGGTGGCGGGGGTGTCAATAGAAAAAGATTGTTTTGTGGCTTACACTGCTTATAAGAGTGTAACAAATGACATTATATATCACTGGATGCATACAGACACCGACATACACACAAACACAAATGCAACCCTGGGTATATACAAACAACCAGATGCATACAAATGCACACATGGAGACAAATACACATTCATACACAAACACACTCACAATTCCATACAAACATGTTTTAGACCTGATTTCCAACACAAAGCCTAATCAGTATTCAGTGTCGATGGTTCTGACTCACACTCACACACACGTGTGCTGGATGATTACCTGCAGGTAAAATGCGGTTATTCTTGGTCAAAAGGGTGCATTCGCCAGATGCTTAGCGCGGCCCATAATTTATTGATATGCCCTTGAACATAAGTACAACACAATTCTGTACATCTTTCATTTTTAACCTCTTTTTTTGCTTTGAAAAAGAAAGCTAACTCCAGCCGTTCCAGGCTGGCGGTGGTTATGTATGCTGCATTAGAGGCAATATGTCTGGAAGCCGGGAAAACTGTCTTCGACCTACTTTGACCAGGCAAAAGCACAAAGGTTTTTTTTTTTTTTAAATGCATTTTGCATTTAAAAATGAAAGCTGCTGCTGTTCTGCTGTGTTTTATTGGGGTGGGCGCAGAGAGAACATGCTATTTTATGGCCACGCTGAACCTGAGGTGATCTTGCGACCGACTGGCCTATTTTTATGTCCTTATGGTCGGGAACAAAACAACCATGGGAGAGGACAGTCGAACAAACAGGAGAGAAGGACAAGCAAACAATGCCACGCTCTTAGCCAGAAAAACACACACTCTGAGACACATAACATACAGACAAGCAGTAGGCGTGGGTGCTTTTATACCAACTGATAGACACACATAACAAAACATAAGGAGGCCCTGTTACACAACAGTCACACTGTGTTTCTGCTCGTGAAATAGTTCTAATCTGCTTCATGCAAGACCCCGGTGGCAAATTGTCCCTTCATGGAAAATGTCATGAAATGGAATACACAGTGCACAATAATTACCACAATGACATCACTACTGCTCTACGATTAAAATACTGTAGAAGGGGATAACTGAAAAACAACTAAGTTTACAGGAAATGAGGAGCTGGAGCACGATATAGTGGATTAAAGTCACTCAGTGCGGTAAGCAGAAGTGTGCATATGGTATAGAATTGAATGTCAAGGATTAAGCACACACCCTGACGAAAGACTGGTAATCACTTTGGATAAGTGTTTGCAGAACTGACCCAAAATGCCTGACCTGTGCATTTGTGTGCGCGTGTGCCTATGTTCATATTACTGTATATTCTGCCTTATTTTTCATTTTGTAACTTGTTTTTTTTTTTTTTTTGTCTTCATGACTGTGATATAACAAACGATTTACTGCTTTTTGTGCTTTGGCAAACCTGCGTCTCAATGGCCATGCCAATAAGGTCACTTTGAGCTAGAAACTCTGCTTGTGACTGCTAATTGTGTGTGTTGGCAGTGTAGCGTAACTCACTGAGTAGGATGATGATGCAGAGCAGTATGGCCACCAGCGCTCCAGTGCTGAGGCCGGCAGACAGCAGCAAGGCCTCGGTGCTGCAGGACTGCACGTTGCCGCGGCTGTCGCACCCACACACGCGCACCGTCAGCGTGCTGGTGCTGCTCTGGATGGGGTAGTCGTTGTCCGAGATCACCACAGGCAGCAGATACGAGCTGGTCTCCCGCCGGCTGAAGCCGCCACGGCGAGTCAAGATCCGCGCTGTATTGTCTGGATGAGAGATGCTCATTTTTTTACTTAAATTCCCAGGATGCTTTCGTTTTGTCAAATTAAATACAACTTGCAGGAAACTCTCTCATTCAACTCAAATTTACTTAAGGATATGTTCAGTGTGAACAGACTTCAGAACTGGTAATGGTGATAAGACACTGTGTTAAAAGAAGCTTTGGAAAAATATACACATGGAAGCTGAGGAATAAAGGGATGCCATACTCTGCACTGTTTATGTTAATATAGCATTCATCTTGGGTCAGCAAGGACTTTCACAGAAGTAGTGCACTAGCGATGGCACACAATGTCATTGACTGGCACAACTAATGAGGGTCATAATGAAATTCTGCATTTATTTTTAGCGTTT